>NC_052631.1:40505015-40809391 GCF_016161935.1 Mauremys reevesii | reverse complement strand
AAGTGACTTAAGTTTCTCCCCTTCAAACAATATAAAACACAGTTGTAATGGTTTGTGCTGTTATTTTACAATGTAATTTAAAAAAAAAATCAAACCTTTTTTTGTAAGCATATAAGAGTTGAAGAAATATATAATGCAAGGCATCAATCTACAGTATAAAACTCTTACTATATTAATGCAACATGTTGTGATACCACCCACCATAATGTATTTATTTATTTTTGTGTGTGGGGGGGGGGGTGGCTGAAGTTGTAGGGTTTCAGATAAAAGGACACAGCAAATTAAGGTGGTTGTAAAAAACAGCAGCTGCCATAGAGCTGGGTTTTACTAGTTGAGAGTCTCAGTAAGAGATCCTTCAAAGCACTGGTTTGAACTGATAAACATGCTGCCAAAATAGTACTGAGGGCAAAAATAGCTTAATTAATTTAGTGGAAGTTCAAGAAAGTAGACTGGTTTGTAAGTTATATTAGCCTCCTGTTTCACTTCTCTGTACTAATCCATCCAGAAGGGCCTTGGCGAAGAGTTTTTTTCTCTATTTCTCACAGCCACATGGTTCTTAACCTATTTAGACCATGTGACCTAAGAACAATGCATATTTAATATTACTTAATTTCTTAAACTTACCTGGAGAAATTAAGGACAATTTTCTAGAGTGACTAGTGATTTGGTGTGCCTCAATTTTGGGGTGCCCAATTTGAGTCCTGAGCACTCAATCGAAAACCAGTCCCCTTTAATGGGTCTCAAGTCAGACATCTAAAAAGTGAGGCACCCAAAATTACTGTTTTGAAAATTTAAGACTAAGAGGCAGGATGTGTAGGTCATTCAGAATCAATAATCTGGTTATCAGACCATTCAAGCGCTGGTTTTGGAGGGCAGATATTGGTTTCATCTTTAGGGGACACACTCTGCATGTGAGAACAGTGACATCATAGGTAAGTGTGTGTGTCATTTATAGGCACTGTATGTAAATAATAATAGTAGATGTGGGGCCTATAACACTGATAGCATTCCTTTTTAAAAGTGATGATCAAGACCACAATCAAAAGGCTTAGTGCTTTCATAGCCTTACTCTCTATCCTCCTAGGTGGATAAGATCTTTAAATAATGAAAATTATCAATATTCTTAAACTTGTGTAGGTATGTCATCACAGAAACTTGTAGATTAAACATGTACAGGTACTTTAATTTTCAGACAACTCACTCAATTTTTCACCTGTGAACATATGCATACACATATTTTGCCCATGAAAATTCAGACCATGGCTGAAAACTTGTTCCTTAATCAGCTGTATCCACCAAAATCAATTGTTTAAAAATCCAGTAAAAGTCCCCTCAAAAGACATTTCTAGATTAACTGTTGACTTCTTTCTTGTTTCTCCCCCCCCCAACTCTACTAGAATCCAGATATATGCATTTCCAGCATGCCAGGCAGACTTTAGAACTGTCATCAAGGCCAACATGGAAGAATTACTTACCTAGTAGTTTGGCTTCTCTGAAAGCATTATTCTGGTCAGAGTCTCACCGCTGGCTCTTGTGCTTCCTAATGTGAGACAGGAGACACTCCCCAGACTCTCAAGTTCTAAATCCCCAGTGTCAGGAGTAGTACACTGAGGCACATGTCATTTTACTACTGGTGGTCTCACACCACCCCCACTCCCACCACCTCCAGCTTCTCTTGGAACTTTACAGTCAGTTCATGGTTAAGTAGAAAATAATATCTCCCACTGTCACCCTGAAGAAATCCTGCCAAAAAGCTATCTTTAGAGAAGCAAAATTACACAGCAATCTTCTCTTACTATAGCACCTGGGAAGAATTCTCCCTCTCAGAGATTGAAGAAAGATCAAATGTGAAACCATAAATAACTGCAACAGGAAGCAAGAACAAGGCTGAAGCCAAGAAATGAGAAGAATATAAAAGAGAGAGGTAAGATACACACCAAACCCTGTCACCTTTTGATTGCTTTCAAGATGCATGCCAACAAAATTTTGGCAGGTGGGAGAGTTTGGGCTCCCCTACACCCCTGCAGTACTGAGCGACCAGAGTAGGATTCTTCCCCACAGACTGAATCCAAGCAACAGTACTTCGCAAGCTTATGAAGTGAGGACTACATAACTGCTTTGTGTAAGATGGAAACAGCCCTGAGGCAGGCAGAGGAAACCACCATACCTTGGATCAAATGTGCCTTGACATCATTATTGAGTTCAGGCCAGCCACACCATAGCAGTGTGAAATGCAACTGGCATATCACTGTAACATGTTCCTATTAGTGATGGCAGTGTCCAGTGAATTTCTCTTAAACGAAACAAAGAGCCATTCTGAGAACTTTAGATTGCTCCAAGTTCAGCCCCAGAAGCCACTCGGGTCCTGGCACAGAAAACAAATTTAACAGCAAAAAGAACTGGACCTGACTGGAAGGCACGGCAGGGACACAGCAGAAAAGGACCCCAAGGAAGGATCAGTGCTGATTGTATTGAAGAACTGGAGCAACACATGAAGAGGCATGGATTTTGGCATGGAGCTCCTTCAATGACTCTAATCAAGAAGGAACTCACTGAAAAGCTCTCATGGTGGCAGCTAATGTCCTGGATGGTGTGTGACCACTAGTGTAAGGGTGTGCGTTGGGGGACTTGGGCCACAACCCAATACTACTGCTCTTATAGACTAAAAAAGCCTGAAAGCTTGGGGAGCTCCACCTGCCCTGCAGTAGGGAACACTAGACTCCAGACTGAGAATCCTGCTCAGAGAAAAAAGTTTAATTCATGAGTGTTCACTGCTCACAGACCTAGCATCCTTATCACAAAGCAGATGACACATGAACAATCCTTAAGAGGCTTTTCATCTCTCTGGTCAAGGATGAATCACTTCCCGTTGTTTCAGGTTAGGTGAATGGTCTAAAAGGGCTACCAAACTAGTACTTTGCCCTAGTGAGCATACAGACATCTTTGCCCTTTCCATTGTATTGTAGCCCTGTTAAAACGCAGACATGACCAATGCTACTCCTTGCGATCTGTTGTGACCTCTGGCAACTCCATGAACAAAAATAAACACAATTACCTTAGCACCTTTACAGTCTCAGTCCACTTCTCCTGTTCACTCTCCCATGGATCCACTCTAATCCAGTCTGATGTCTCCAGTGCAAGCTGAGCCATAGCTACCCGGTGCCTTGCTGAAACCAAGCCTTTCTTTCCATAGTTATCGCTGACCGGAGAAATGATACCTTCAATCACCCGGTACCTTCCTTGGGAAGATAAGAAAGAAAATCAGCATTTTAGATCATTTTTTAAAAATGGTGATAAAAAGGAAACTGCAATTTATGTAAACACTAAAAAGTAATGTTCCTGTTCTTCTGTGATTATACTCTTCAAAGTTCTATTATTGAAATGTTAACTCCATTAGACAATATTAAAAGGAAAGCTGGATGAGTATTTAACTTCCTGCAAATAGAAATGTTTGTCATTTATAATGCAGATGATCAAGCTCACTGAAGAGAAGGTTAATGAATTTTTAGTTCAAGTAACTGTACCATTGCAGCTTTCAGACAGCCTAGATGATGAATGTTTTAATTGACCAGAGTTTGTTTCCAAGCATCTCATGCATACCATTTAACAGGATCATTGTGCTTCCTCATCAGGCTAAAGCAAGAATTACATTATGTAAAACCGGAGCAGTTTTCTGCTGTACTGTTTAATAGCACAAACCAGGCAAATCAGTCGATTCAAAAATTCTATTTTTTGTATAGCAAAGGATGGGTGATGAAGGTGTTTTAAAACAAGACTTAAAACACTGTGGAAAAACATCCTTGCCGAGTTTATCTGCCATGAAGCTTGCTTTCCATCTGGTTGATCATGTTAATTAAATGTGAAAATATGCCCATATTTTCCAACTACTGTAATGTAATGAAATCATTAACGCTATAAGCTCTCATAGTCAGATTCTGCAGCCTCAGATTCAAGTCAGGAAATAAAAGTAGATAAAATCTTCCCACAAAACCTATAGCATTTATCCAAAACAGAATCAGCAGAGAAAGGCAGCACCAACATGAGCTTCACGTCCCTAGAATGGATAAGAACAGAGTGCAGAATAGAGATGTTTCAATAAATACAAATGATCGTGCTAAAATCTTTATGAATCTAACATAGGTACTCTATGGTATATGGGGAGAAAATAAAATAAAAACAGATCTCTTTATAACTGACATTACTGAATAAAGAAAAAAAATCAGATCACCCTGCTGCAGCCAATCTCTATTATTCTATAAAGAGGGCTATCCTGAGAGCCTCCTAATTCATTTCTGATACTTGAACATGACACTATAAGATAATGGATTGCAATTTCATTTTATATATTAGGGGTGAGATTTTCAAGAGAGCCTAAGGGAATTAGGCACACAAATCCCATTACAATTCAACACGATTTGCATGCCTGTTTGCTTTGAAAAACCCAGCTTAAAGTACCTTCTCTTTTAAACCATCCTCATAGGCAATGCAGTCTGTGGAGTTGGAAAGTAAGTGTCATTAAATCCACTTCAGCCTGACGGTGAAAAGATTTTCACTTACATATGGTGAAAATTCATCTGAAGCGTTGAACAATACATGACAGGTACATAAAATATTTGCAATGTTGTGTAAACTTACAGTGCTACCTATGAGATTTTTATTAATAACACTGATAAATAAATCAATTATTGGATAATATAGCGCTATAATAGATCCCCAGTTAGGGAGGGAGTTGTAATACTGTATGGACTGATATATTGTATTTACATTTTATAAGGTACTTTGCTTATAACATACTATACAACAATTTTCATTTCTGGGCTTCAGTTCATTCCCCCCCCCCCAACATTTCTATAAAAATAAGGCAGAAGATATTTGTTCTTTTATAAACTATATACCACAGCAAATATATTTAATAAAAGAACTAAAAGCTCAAGCTGGAGTGTGATCACATTATCCAAGTAAGGGTAAGTTACTTGTAACTGCAGTACCTTAACAAAGTACCATGTCTTTGTTAGATGTACACACTTGGATCTTTATTCTGAAGTAGATTTGCATATGATGAAAATCAGAATCTTCTGCTCTCACAACCACAGATTGCTGCCATTGAGGTAAAGAAGAATCTTCATTAGCTGCAACAGAATTAGGTCTTATGTCCTCTGTAGTAACTTGTATGTTCACACACCTGAGCAGGTCTGACCTTCTACTGCATGATACACACACACACACACACACACACATCGGTTCTTTAAACAGGGGAGCAAAGAGGACCCAGGGAATTATAGACCAGTCAGATTAACTTTGATCCCGGGAAAGATACTGGAACAAATTATTAATCAATTTGTACCCTGGAGGATAATAAGGTTTACAGGAATAGCTAGCATGGATCTGTGAAGCACGAATCATGCCAAACCAACTTAATTTCATTCTGACAACGTTACTTGCCTAGGGGATGGGGAGAAGCAATAGGAGTGAGATATCTTGATCAGGGTGGATAAAATCAATGATTTAAAAAAAAAATCAGATTTTTTTTATTTATATCGGATTTTTTTGATAAAATCCTTTTTGAGGAAAAAACTTATCTAAAAGATAGTTTTAATTAAGATACATTATAGCTCAAAGATATCTCATCATAGAGTAGGGATTATAAATTCTAATTCTATACTACGAGACAATATATTCATGTAATGTTTAAAAAATGTTTTGTAAATTAGTTCCAATAGTTCATGGATTAGGGACCCAATCTTATGGGGTTCCAGGGGCTTCCGTACTGATTATTTAGGTTAATCTTTCTATCTACCCAATGGGACTCAGTGCTCAGTCTAGAAGATACCATCAGAGATGCTTAGGGTTTGTGTACACTACAAAATTAGGTTGAATTTATAAGTTGAATTTTTAGGAAGCGATTTTATACAGTCAATTGTGTGTGTCCCCACTAAGCGGATTAAGTTGCATTAAGTCGGCGGAGTGTGTCCACAGTACCAAGGCTAGCGTTGACTTTCGGAACGTTGCACTGTGGGTAGCTATCCCACAGTTCCCGCAGTCTCCGCCACCCATTGGAATTTTGGGTTGAACTCCCACAACGTTTTGATGGGGCAAAAACATTGTCGCAGGTGGTTTTGGGTACATGTCATCAGTCGCTCCTCCCTCCGTGTGAGCAACGGCAGACAATCGTTTCACGCCTTTTTTCCGCGCAGACTCCATACCACAGCAAGCGTGCAGCCTGCTCAGCTCAGCCGCCGCTGTTGTGTCCTGAGTGCTGCTGGCAGCAGACGGTACAATAGGGCTGAAAACATCATCACACTTCCGCTGCCACTCTGCTCTCCTGCTCTGGAAGCTGAAGGTACAATAGGGCTGCAGACCATCGTCATCGAACGACCGCTTCCGCTGCCACTCTGCTCTCCTGCTCTGGCAGCAGAAGGTGCAGTAGGGCTAAAAACCATCATCACGCTTCCGCTGCCACTCTGCTCTCCTGCAGACGCCACACCACAGCAAGCATGGAGCCCGCTCAGATCACCATGGCAGTTATGGGCACCGTAAACACCTCGCGCGTTATCCTGCAGTATATGCAGAACCTGCAAAAGCATGCGAGGAGGTGACAGCAGCGCATTGACGAGAGTGATGAGGACATGGACACAGACTTCCCTCAAAGCACAGGCCCTGGCAATTTGGACATTGTGGTGGTAATGGGGCAATTTCATGCCATGGAATGCCAATTCTGGGCCCGGGAAACAAGCACAGACTGGTGGGACCGCATAGTATTTCAGGTCTGGGACGATTCCCAGTGGCTGCGAAACTTTCGCGTGCGTAAGGGCACTTTCATGGAACTTTGCGACTTGCTTTTCCCTGCCCTGAACCGCAAGAATACCAAGATCAGAGCAGCCCTCACAGTTCACAAGCAAGTGGCGATAGCCCTCTGGAAGCTTGCAACGCCAGACAGCTACTGGTCAGCCAGGAATCAATCTGGAGTGGGCAAATCTACTGTGGGTGCTGCTGTGATCCAAGTAGCCAACACAATCACTGAGCTGCTGCTATCAAGGGTAGTGACTCTGGGAAACATGCAGGTCATAGTAGATGGTTTTGCTGCAATGGGATTCCCTAACAGAGGTGGGGCGATAGACGGAACGCATATCCCTATCTTGGGACACCGAGGCAGCCAGTACATAAACCCAAAGGGGTACTTTTCAATGGTGCTGCAAGCACTGGTGGATCACAAGGGATGTTTCACCAACATCAACGTGGGATGGCTGGGAAAGATACATGATGCTCACATCTTCAGGAACTCTGGTCTGTCTGAACGGCTGCAGCAAGGGATTTACTTTCCAGACCAGAAAATAACCGCTGTGACAGGGTCAGGCCAGATGGCTACAGGAGAGTGTTAGAAGGCAGATATATTAGTCCCAGATTAAGTAGATCCCTTTTCCCTGGGTAAGGTAACAGGGGCAGTTCCAGAACAAGCAGGAACTTGCTGGAACCAATTAAGGCAGGAAGGCTAATTAGGACACCTGGAGCCAACTGAGAAAAAACTGCTAGAATCAATTAGGACAGGCTGTCTAATCAGGGCACCCAAGTTAAAAAGGACCTCACTTCAGTTTGTAGCGTGCATGCAAGGAGCTGGGAACAAGAGGCACTAGGAGCTGAGAGTGAGAAGGTCTATTGTTGGAGGACTGAGGAGTACAAGCATTATCAGGCACCAGGAGAAAGGTCCTATGGTGAGGATAAAGAAGGTGTTGGGAAGAGGCCATGGGGAAGTAGCCCAGGGGGTTGTAGCTGTGGTGCAGCTGTTCCAGGAGGCGCTCTAGACAGCTGCAGTCCACAGAGCCCTGGGCTGGAACACAGAGTAGAGGGCGGGCCTGGATTCCCCCCAAACCTCCCAACTCCTAATCAGACACAGGAGGAATTGACCTGGACTGTGGCTTCTACCAGAGGGGAAGGTCCCTGGGCGGTTTCCTGACCCACATGGTGAATCTCTGAAGCGAGCAAATCCGCCAATAAGTGCAGGACCCACCAAGGTAGAGAAGGAACTTTGTCACGCCGCCTATAGTTATCCTTGGGGACCCAGCCTACCCCTTAATGCCAAGGCTCATGAAGCCATACACAGGCACCCTGGACAATAATCAGGAGCTGTTCAACTATAGGCTGAGCAAGTGCAGAATGGTGGCAGAATGTGCACAGAATGTGTTTGGAAGTTTAAACGCACATTGGAGCAGTTTACTGACTCGGTTAGACCTCAGTGAAACCAATATTCCCATCATTATTACTGCTTGCTGTGTGCTCCACAATATCTGAGAGAGTAAGGGGGAGACGTTTATGGCGGGATGGGAGGATGAAGCAAATCACCTAGCCGCTGATTACGCGCAGCCCGACACCAGAGAAAATAGAAGAGCACAGCAGGGCACGCGGCACATCAGAGAAGCTTTGAAAACCAGCTTCATAACTGGTCAAACTATGGTGTGAACATTCTGTTTGTTTCTCTCTGATGAAAACCTGCCCCCTTGGTTCACTCTACTTCCCTGTAAGCCAATCGCCCTCCCCTCCCCCCCCCGATCACCGCTTGCAGAGGCAATAAAGTCATTGTTGTTTCAAATTCATGCATTCTTTATTAAATTAGTCACAGAAATAGGGGGATAACTGCCAAGGTAGCCTGGAAGGGGTGGTGGAGGAGGGAAGCACCAGGTGGGGTGGTGGAGGAGGGGAGGAGGGAAGGACAAGGCCACACTGCACTTCAAAACTTATTGAATGCCAGCCTTCTGTTGCTTGGGCAGTCCTCTGACGTGGAGTGGTTGGGTGCCCAGAGGGCCCCCACCCCACCACGATCTTGGGCGTCTAGGTGAGGCTATGGAACTTGGGGAGGAGGGCAGTTGGTTACATCTGGGCTGCAGTGGCAGTCTGTGCTCCTGCTGCCTTTCCTGCACCTCAACCATACGCCGGAACATATCAGTTTGATCCTCCAGTAGCCTCAGCATTGCCTCCTCTCATCACGCTGCCGCCACCATTCCTCTTGCTCCCGCCTCCTCTCATCTCATGCATGCCTCTGGTACTCGCATTCATTTTGTGCTTTCCTGGGCTCTGACATTGTTTGCCTCCACGCATTCTGCTGGGCTCTTTTAGTGCGAGAGGACTGCATGCGATTTTTTCACCTTCTTATCTGTGCGAGCCTTCGGGACGGAGATGATAGTGGTAGCGTTGAAACATTTGCAGCTGCGGGAGGAAAAAAAGGGAGAGTTGGGTTGACCATTTAAAATGGGTTGGCCATTTAAAAGGAGGGGCTAAGATTTTCGGATTAACGTGCAGCACAAACCCAACTACCCCCCCCCACTCATACACCCAGTTCTCTGGGATGATCGCTTCAGCCCTCCTCTCACCGCGTGGCTAACAGTGGGGATGATTTCTTTTCAGCCACAGTCACATAGTCCAGCAGAAACTGTGTCCCTATTTCAACCAGGTGACCATGAATGATATCACTCTCCTGAGGATAACACAGAGATAAAGAACAGATATTGCTTGACTGCATTCCAGTAGCTTTATTGGCCGCAAACACATCCCATGTCTTCAGGGCAAATTAAACACGCTTGCTTTTAAACCATGTATTATATTTACAAAGGTACACTCACCAGAGGGGCCTTCTCTGCCTTCAAGGTCCGGGAGCCCGAGTTGGGAGGGTAATGTCTCCTGGCTGTCTGGGAGAATGGTTTCTCTGTTGCCTTCTGTGTGCTATCATCTTCCTTGTTCCCAAAATCCTCATACCTGTTGCGTGAGACTACCTTGCAGGAGTCCACGTACGGGGTGGGGTAGTTGTAGGGGTACCCCCTAGAACTGCATTCAGCTCATCATAGAAGCGGTATGTCTGAGGGTCTGACCCGGAGCGGTGGTTTGCCTCTTTGGCTTTTTGGTCCGCTTGCCTGAGCTCCTTAAGTTTCACACGGCACTGGTGCGGGTCCCTGTTATAGCCTCTGTCCTTCATGCCCTTGGAGATTTTTTCAAATATTTTGTCATTTTGTCTTTTGGAACAGAGTTCTGATACCATGGATTTGTCTCCCTACACAGCGATCAGATCCAGTACCTCCTGTTCAGTCCATGCTGGAGCTCTTTTGCGATTCTGGGACTCCATGGTCACCTCTGCTGATGAGCTCTGTATGGTCACCTGTGCTGATCAGCTTGCCATGCTGGCCAAACAGGAAATAAAATTCAAAAGTTTGTGGGGCTTTTCTTGTTTACCTGGCCAGTGCATCTGAGTTGAGAGTGCTGCCCAGAGCGGTGACAATGGTGCACTGTGGGAAGCTCCCGGAGGCCAATACCATCGAATTGCATCCACACTACCCCAAATTCAACCCAGCATGGTCGATTTCAGTGCTAATCCCCTCATCAGGAAGGAGTTCAGAAATTGATTTTAAGACCCCTTTACGTCGACAAAAATGGCTTTGTCGTGTGGACGGGTGCAGGGTTAAATCAATCTAATGCTGCTAAATTTGACCTAAACTTGTAGTGTAGACCAGGGCTTAGTTTTGCAGTTCTCAAACTGTGGTTTTCTGTTTTTAAATAAATAAATGTTTTAAATAAATAAATAAATATATAGAGAGAGAGGTGAGAAATAAACAGACCTCAACCCTATTGTTCCTCTGCAAATTTGTTGGGGAGGAATAGATCTTCTAAAGGAGAAGAAGTCCGGAGATAAATGTGAGAAGGGAGGGACAGGCAGTAGAAACAAAAGTGAAACTGTTTCAGCAGCATATTCCAGAAATCTTGAGGTCTTTCTGAGTGTAGCCTTCATTGATTTAAGATCTACCATACTATTCTCTCACTAGAAGGGAAAACCTATAATGGCAGCAGGCCGTAAGAGAGACCCAGTTTGGGAATATTTTAATGAAGTTCCTCTACTTGTGGGTAAGACAGGCATGCGTGCAAAATGCAAACAGTGCAACAAAGAAATGCAAGGCCTGGTCACCCGAATGAAACAACATCATGAGAAAAAACAGTTACTTATCTCTTGTAACTGTTGTTCTTCGAGATGTGTTGTTCATGTCCATTCCAATCAGGTGTGTGCGTGCGCACGTGCACGTTGGCTGGAAGATTTTTCCCCTAGCAGCATCCGTTGAGTTGGCCTGGGCACCCCCTGGAGTCACGCCTTCGTGGTGCCTAATATAGAGCCCTGCCGACCCACCACCCCTTCAGTTCCTTCTTGCTGGCTACTCCAACAGAGGGGTAGGGGGGTTGGTATTGGAATGGACATGAACAACACATCTCGAAGAACAGTTACCAAGAGGTAGCTGTTTTTTCTTCTTCGAGTATTTGTTCATGTCCATTCCAATCAGGTGACTCCCAAGCCAAATCTAGGACATGGGGTTGGAGCTGTCCACTGATTGGAATACTGCTCTTCCAAAGGCCGCATCGTCTCTGGCCTGCCGGGTGATTGCGTAGTGCGCGGAGAAAGTGTGTATGGAAGACCACAGTGCCGCTCTGCAGATTTCCTGAGTAGGAACTTGAGCCAGGAACACCGTCGATGAAGACTGTGCCCTGGTAGAGTGCGCAATGATTGGAGGTGCAGGAATCGCTGCTAGGTTGTAGCACTCACTGATACAGGCCATGATCCATGATGAAATGCGCTGGGCCATAACTGGCTGACCTTTCATCCTGCCATGAAGAGCTGGACCAACTTCCTGGATGACTTCGTTCTCTCAATGTAGAAAGTCAGCGCTCTGTGGATGGCCAGAGTGTGGAGTCTCTGTTCCCTGTTGTTAGAATGAGGTTTAGGGAGGAAGATGTCCTCGTTCACATGGAATTGTGAGACAACCTTCGGGAGGAAAGCAGGGTGGGGCCTGAGCTGAACCTTGTCCTTAGAGAGCATAGTGTAGAGTGGGTCTGAAGTCAGGTCCCTGAGCTCAGACACCCTCTTGGCCAAGGTTATTGCCACCAGGAATACCACCTTGTAGGAGAGGTAGAGCAGGGAGCATGTTGCTAAAGGCTCAAAGGGTGGCCCCATGAGCCTTGAGAGGACCAAGTTGAGGTCTCAGGCAGGAATCGGTTGGTGAACATGTGGGTACAACCTGCCAAGCCCCTTTAGGAAGCGGCTGACCATGGGGTTAGCAAAAACTTAGCAGCCCTGTATGCCCGGGTGGAATGCCGAGATGGCAGCCAAGTGCACTCTTATAGAAGACAACGAGAGACCCTCCTGTTTCAGATATAGAAAGTAGTCCAGAATGTGTGGCACTGAAGCTAGCGTTGGGGGAGAGTTGTGTTGCGCCAACCAGATTGAAAATCTCTTCCACTTGGCAAGGTACATGGCCATCATCAAGGGTTTTCTACTGCCAAGAGGACCTGTCTAACCTGGTCTGAACAGGAAAGCTCAGACGGATTCAACCATGGAGCTTCCACGCTGTAAGATGGAGCGACTGCAGGTTTGGGTGTTGGAAAGGTCCGTGATCCTGTGTGAGAAGGTTTAGGAAGAGTGGCAAGATAATTAGGGATCCCACAGAAATGTCTAGGAGGGATGTGTACCAATGCTGACATGGCCAGGCCTATGCTAGCAGTATGACCTGAGCACGTGTGACGTTATTGATATAAACTGGGACCATATAGAACATGGTTTGCAACCAAGGTCCTGTAGTGGCACCAAATCTTACGTAAAGGTGGTCATATAAGGTGTCTAACACCAGGTTATGGGTTGCTGGTTATGATTATGCTGTCTGTATGTCTGTATCATTTTGTAGTTGAAGTTATGACTATTGGCTGTATACTGTCTGTATTTCAAATTTGTGCTGCATTTCTGGGAAAAATCCCAGACAGGTTGGTGTTAGCTCTGACTAGCCTGCTTGATGGCCCATTAAGGACCATCAGCTACACAACTGACCCATTGAGAGGAGGCAGATACGCCTTGTAACTCAGCAGGGTGTGCAGGAACTTGCCCATGTGACTGCAGACTCCATTTTGCTGTAATTTTCCACAGTAAGAACAAAGAAGTGTTCTTACACCTGGAAGAGACTATATAAGGCTGATGCCTCATCTCCATCTTGTCTTCAATCCTGCTTCTTACCTCTGGAGGGACTTTGCTACAAGCTGAAGCTCTACACAAGGGACTGATGACCCATCCCAGCTGGGGATGTACTCCAGAGACTTGATTTGAAAAAACGGTTACCCACCTTTTAGTAACTGTTGTTCTTCGAGATGTGTTGTTCATGTCCATTCAAAGTAGGTGTGCGCGCACCGCGTGCATGCTAGCCGGAAGATCTTCCCTAGCAGCGTCCGTAGGGTCGGCCCGGGCGCCCCCTGGAGTGGCGCCACCACAGCGCCCTATAAAGGGGCCCGCTGACCCTCCACCCCCTCAGTTCCTTCTTGCCGGCTCTCCGACAGAGGGGTAGGAGGGTGGGTATTGGAATGGACATGAACAACACATCTCGAAGAACAACAGTTACTAGAAGGTGGGCAACCGTTTTTTCTTCTTCGAGTGGTTGTTCATGTCCATTCAAAGTAGGTGACTCACAAGCCTAACCTTAGGAGGAGGGGTCGGAGATCACTGCTGACTGGAGGACTGCACAACCGAAGGCTGCATCATCCCTCGCATGTTGCATGATGGCGTAGTGAGCCGAGAATGTGTGAATGGAGGACCACGTGGCGGCCCTACAAATCTCCTGAGTCGGGACTTGAGCCAGGAATGCCGCAGAGGAGGCCTGCGCCCTAGTGGAGTGGGCCGTGACCGGCGGGACAGGGGTCTTAGCTATACGATAGCATTCCCGGATACAGGTCGCAATCCACAAAGAGATACGCTGAGAGGAGACTGGGAGGCCTTTCATCCTCTCTGCCACTGCAACGAAGAGCTGAGCCGAGCGTCTGAAGGGCTTGGTACGCTCTATGTAAAAGGCCAAGGCCCGTCGGACGTCCAGGGAATGGAGCCTCCGCTCCTCGCTGGAGGAGTGTGGCTTCGGATAAAACACCGGGAGAAAGATATCTTGGCCCATGTGGAACTGGGATACGACCTTAGGTAGAAAGGCCGGGTGAGGCCTAAGTTGGACTTTGTCTTTGTAGAAGACAGTGTACGGGGGCTCAGATGTTAGCGCCCGAAGCTCCGACACCCGTCTGGCCGAGGTGATCGCCACCAGGAAGGCGGTCTTGTATGACAGGTATAGCAGGGAGCACGAAGCCAGAGGCTCAAAGGGAGGCCCTGAGAGGATGGAGAGAACCAGATTCAGGTCCCAGGCAGGGGTCGGTGGACGCGGATATGGCCGCCAAGTGAACGCGAATGGAGGAAAGGGAGAGGCCCAGATGTCTTAGGTGAAGCAAATAGTCTAGGGCAATTGGGATTGGGACCACCAGCAAGTCGTGACCTCGCTGGCCTGACCATACGGAGAAGCGCTTCCATTTTGCCAGGTAGGTAGCCCTAGTGGATGGTTTCCTGCTACCCAGCAGCACCTGCCTAACTTGCTGGGAGCATTGTAACTCCGCCTGGCTCAGCCATGGAGCATCCATGCTGTGAGGTGAAAGGATTCGAGGTTCGGATGGCGGAGGGAGCCCCAGTCCTGCGTGATCAGGTCCGGTAGCAGGGGCAACGTCAGGGGCGCCTGAACTGACATGTGCAGGAGAGACGTGTACCAATGCTGGCGCGGCCACGCCGGGGCTATCAGGATTACCCTCGCGTGGTCCCTGCGAATTTTCAGGAGCACCCTGTGTATCAGGGAAAATGGAGGGAAGGCGTAGAGGAGACCGACCGCCCAGGACTGCAGGAAGGCATCCGACACAGACCCCCGGCCGCGCCCCAGGAGGGAGCAAAACCGTCGGCACTTCCTGTTCTCCCTCGAAGCAAACAGGTCTAACCGGGGAAAGCCCCAGAGCTGGAAAATTGAGCGCACCACATCCCCTTGAAGGGGCCACTCGTGACCCCGTAACGAGCGGCTGAGGGTGTCTGCTAGACCGTTCTGCTCCCCCGGGAGGTAGAACGCTGTCAGGTGGGTGGCATTGAGAACACAGAAATCCCACAGCGTGAGGGCTTTCCTGCACAGGGGAGAGGAACGTGCACCCCCGTTTGTTGATATAGAAGACCATCGCCGTGTTGTCCGAAAGGACCGAGACACATCTGCCGGCCAGGTGGGACCGGAAGGTCAGACAAGCCAGGCGGACCTCCCTCAGCTCCCTGACATTGATATGCAACTCGAGGTCCTCCGGCGACCACAAGCCCTGCGTCCTGAGGTGACCCACGTGCGCTCCCCAACCTCGATCCGAGGCGTCCGTCACCAGGAAGAGGGAGGGTTGCGGGGCAGCGAAGGGGACACTCTTGCACACTTCCCGCGGGTCGAGCCACCACCGCAGCGAGCTGAGCACCAAAATGGGAATGGACACCACCAAGTCCAGGGGGTCCCTGGCTGGGCGGTAAATTGTCACCAACCAGGACTGTAGCGGGCGGAGCCGGAGTCTGGCATGGGCCAGCACATAGGTGCATGCCGCCATGTGGCCCAACAGTCGAAGGCATACTCGCGCCGTGGTTACCGGGGCGCGACGCAGATCCAGGATGAGCTCGGAAATCGCATAGAACCTGGATTCCGGCAGATACGCTCAGGCATGAGTGGAGTTCAGAACAGCGCCTATTAACTCTATCCGTTGTGTCCGAGACAGGGTCGACTTGGCTTCGTTTAAGAGGAGGCCGAGGTCGAGAAAGGTCCGCCTGATGAACGACATCTGTGTCTCTACCTGCCCCCTGGAACGACCTTTTACGAGCCAGTCGTCCAGGTAGGGAAACACCTGGATGCCCCGTCTGCGGAGAAAGGCAGCCACAACTGCCATGCACTTCGTGAAGACCCTGGGAGCGGCCGACAGGCCGAACGGGAGCACCGTGAACTGCAGATGGGTACCGGCCACGACGAACCTGAGGTATCGACGGTGTCAAGGAATTATGGCAATGTGGAAATATGTCTCCCTCGACTTAAAGGATGCCTACCAATCCCCTGGATTCAGGGAGGGAATGATCGAGGACAGGGAAACCATGCGGAACTTGAGTTTTCGTACAAACTTGTTCAGCCGCCGCGGGTCTAAAACGGGCCTTAGGCCCCCTTTCGCCTTCGGTATGAGGAAATACCGGGAGTAGAAGCCTGTTCCCCTGAGCTCCCATGGGACTTCCTCCACTGCCCCTGCCTCCGTGAGGGACTTCACCTCTTGAGTTAGAAGTTGCTCGTGAGATGGGTCCCTGAAGAGGGACGGAGAGGGGGGTTGGTGGGGCGGGAGTGAGGAGAACTGGATAGAGTATCTCCTCTCTACTGTGCGGAGCACCCATTTGTCCGACGTGATGCGGGACCAGGCACGGTAGAAGGGGGACAGATGTGACCCAAAGGTAGGGTTGGAAGGATCCAGAGTCTCGGTTGGTAGGTCTCCCTCGACTGTACCATCAAATAGGGGATCTAGGCCCTGATGATGGCCTCGACTGGTTTGACGCCTGGCCGGATGGGTGGCGTTGGGGGCGCCTCCTGCCATTTCTGCCCCGCCTGTGACTCGGCTCCTGGCGAGTCTGTAGCTGGTACGGGTGGGGGGCCGCCTGTGGCCTAAACTGTCTGCGCTGGGTCGCAGGGGTATGCAGGCCTAGCGAGCGAAGCGTGGCCCTCGAGTCCTTTAGGCTATGCAGATGTTTATCTGTCTTTTCAGAAAATAACATCTGCCCCTCGAAAGGGAGGTCCTGAATTGTTTGCTGGACCTCATAAGGCAGGCCCGAGACCTGGAGCCAGGCTCCCCGCCGCATGACCAAGCCCGTGGCCAGGGTGCGCGAGGCTGAGTCCGCCGCGTCTAAGGCGGCCTGGAGGGAGACTCGGGAAATCAGTTTGCCCTCCTCCACTAGGGCCGAAAACTCCTGCCTCGAGTCCTGGGGAAGTAGCGCCGCAAAACTTCGACATGGCCGAACACGTGTTGTGACCATATCGGCTTACAACCGCCTGTTGGTTGGCAATGTGGAGTTGGAGGCCCCCCGTGGCGTACACCTTTTGCCCAAAGAGCTAGAGTTTTTTTGTGTCCCTGCTCTTTGGCGTTGACCCTTGAAACCCCTGACGCTCCCGATGGTTGGCCGCATCCACTACTAGGGAGTCCAGAGAAGGGTGGGTGTACAGGTGCTCGTGCCCCTTTGAGGGGACGAAAGGACCTCTTGGCGGTAGGGGCCAATGAGGCTGGCGTCTGCCATAGGGTGCGGGACGTATCCGCTATAGACTTTATTAGCAGAAGCGCCACCCTGGACGGCCCCGTGGGAGCCAGGATGTCCACCACAGGGTCTGCATCCACCTCGATTTCCTCCGCCTGGATCGCGAGGCTCTGTGCCGCTCTGCGGAGCAGTTGCTGGAGAATACGCGTGTCCTCGAGGGCCGGTGCCGCGGCCGTGCCCGAGACCACTTCATCCAGGGAGGATGACGAGGAGAGCACCTGGAGCGGTCCTTCGTGCATTGCGTGCCGTCCCTCAGGGTCCTGCGGCACACGGTACTGTGGTTGCGGTGCCGGTTCCTCTAAACGCGGTACCACGACCAGTACCGGGGTCGCCCGCGAACGGCTTGGTGTATCATGCGGTGCCTGCAGAGCTGGATCTGAAGCCTTCGCCAGTGCCGCTGCCCTGCTAGGGGGTGCTGCGTTTGAGAAAGGCACACCCCTGCTCGGCGACGGTGGAGGAGACAGCTGCACCGGGGCCACCGAAGCCGATCTTGATCGTGGGCCGAATGCCTGGCCTACCGACTGGTGGTAGGCCCAGGGAGTCCAAAACGGCCACTGCGATGGCGGCTGCCATTGTTGCTGCCACTGTGGGTAACAGTGGCAGCTCGCCCCCGACTCCGATCTCCTGCTCCGCGACCGGCTGGAGCGATAAGAGTCTGCCTCTGAGTTTGAGGTCTCTGAGTATGAGGACCTGGGGGGAGTGGCACCCGGTGCTGATGGAGAGCAGTGCGGAGGCGGCGGCAGGCCTCTCGCCTGGTCCGGTGCCAACCTCATGGCGTGGTGCGGGGAGGGAGGCGACAGCATGGCTGGTTTGCCTCTAGACTGTACCGGGGGACGGACCACCGTGGGCAACTCCCTGCGGTGCGGAGAGACCGGCGCCGCGAGTCCCATCAGACCTGAGGCCGCCTCGAACACCTCTAGGGTCGAAGGTGGGTGTAGGTCTCCACTGAGGTCCGGAGAATTAGGCTGGTCTGGACTCGACCGCCCTCTCTGCAGTGCGGGAGTCGACGGAACCGCCAAGGGCTGTAGCCCAGCCTGTCCACTCGTGGTCGCGGACGGCGTCGGCCTCGGATCCTGGTGGGGTGACCTATCCCTCACCGGCTTCCTTCTTTTGGCAGGCACCGGCGAAGGCGAGTGGTGCTGCACTGATGCCGACTTCCTTAGACCCGACTCCGTCTGGTGCCGGGTCTTTGACGACTTGGGCTGAGCCCTAAGTCCTGATGTCGGTGCCGGGGCACTCCGCACCGAAGACGACGTGCTGGGCACTGCCTCGGCTGGCTCCGGGTCCGAGAGTGGTTGTAGTGCCGCCTCCATCAGGAGGACTCTAAGTCTTTGAGCCCTGTCCTTAAGAGTTCGTGGGCGGAAACCTCTACAGATAGAGCACCGGTCCTTTTGGTGGCTCTCTCCGAGGCACCTTAAACACGCCGAGTGCGGGTCACTCTTGGGCATGAATTTCCCGCAATCCTTGCAAAGCTTGAACCCGGGGGACCCGGGCATGTCCCAGCGGGCAACGACAGCTCGGGGGGGGGGGACGACCCCCAACAACTAAGAACTATATACAGACTAACTATCATACAACTTTATATGCTAGACGGTAAAGATAGGACACTGCCGACTTGCTACCGCAAGAGAAGTTCCAGCTAGCCGTCACCGGCGGTAAGAAGGAACTGAGGGGGTAGAAGGTCGGTGGGCCCCTTTATAGGGCGCCACGGTGGTGCCACTCCAGGGGGCACCCAGGCCGACCCTACGGACGCTGCTAGGGAAAATCTTCCAGCTAGCGTGCACGCGGTGCGCGCACACTTACTTTGAATGGACATGAACAACCACTCGAAGAACTTGCAGTTTATTCCATCACTGCTACAAGCCTGAACTAAGAACTTTGCCATTACTGTACGTAATTGATTCCATTTAACCAATTCTAGCTCTCAACTCTATCTTTTTCCTTTTATGAATAAATCTTTAGCTTTTAGATTCTAAAGGATTGGCAACAGCGTGATTTGTGGGTAAGATCTGATGTGTATATTGACCTGGGGCTGGGGCATGGTCCTTTGGGATCGAGAGAACCTTTTTCTTTTATTGGGTGTTGGTTTTCATAACCATTCATCCCCAGGACGAGTGGGACTGGTGGTGATACTGGGAGACTGGAGTGTCTAAGGAAATTGCTTGTGTGACTTGTGGCTAGCCAGTGGGGTGAAACCAAAGTCCTTTTTGTCTGGCTGGTTTGGTTTGCCTTAGAGGTGGAAAAACCCCAGCCTAGGGCTGTAACTGCCCTGTTTGAGCAATTGGTCCTGAATTGGCACTCTCAGTTGGGTTCCGCCAGAACTGCATCATCACAGCATGATCTCTGCGGATCTTGAGCAGGAACTTATGAACGAGCAGTACTGGCAGGAAGGTGCATAGGAGAACCCCTTCCCAATGGAGGAGGAATGCATCTGCTGTGGAGCCCAGGCTGTGATTCTGGAAGGAGCAGAACTGCTGGCACTTCCTGGTGCATCGTGTGGCGAAGAGGTCAATCAGGGAAAATCCCCACTTCTGGAAGACTGAACTTCTGACATCTGGGTGAAGGGACCACTCGTGGCTGCGGAACAACCTGCTGAGGTGGTCTGCCAGCTTGTTCTGAATCCTAGGGAGGTACGACGCCTGCAGGTGGACTGAATGTTCTACACAGAAGTCCCATAGCATGAGGGCTTCCTGGTACAGGGGAGAGGAGCGTGCACCCCCCGTTTGTTGATATAGAACATTGCAGTCATATTGTCCATCATGACTGATGCACATTGTCCGGTTAGGTAAGGGCGGAATGTCTGACATGCTAGGCGCACTGCTCAGAGCTCCCTCTACCATGTGAAGCACCCAGTGGTCGAAGGTTATATGGGACCACGCACAGTAGAAAAGGGATAGTCGGGAGGAAAAGCGGGTTAGATCCAGACCATGACCTGGTGCGTCCTCCTCGACCGCACTTTCAAAAGGCTGGTTTAGGGCCAGAGGGTGGTTTGGGCTGGCTAGAGCCCTGACCCAAGGAAAGGTGTTGCCTCCCCCTGCCACTCCTGTTCCTCCTCCGAGAACCGTCTTGGCAGCTCTGCTGCTGGAATCTTTGAGGAGGTTGTGAGCAGAAATATCTTAGCTGCGTGGCAGAGGTGTGCGGGTCCAAGGATTTGAGGGTGGCTCGGGAGTCTTACAGGCTGTGCAGCCGCTTGTCTTTCTTTTCTGAAAACAGAGTCTCACCCTCAAATGGGAGGTCCTGAATAGTCTGCTGGACCTCGTAGGGTAACCATCAAACTTGGAGCCAAGCACCCTGCCTCATAGCCACCCCGTCACCATAACTCTAGTGGCAGCATCTGCAGCGTCTAACGCAGCCTGTAGGGAAGCCCAGGAGACTAGCTTCCCTTCCTCCACCAAGGCTGTGAACTCAGACCGGAAATCCAAAGAGACAAGTTCTGTGAACTTTGCCATTGCTGCACTGGTGTTGTATGAGTACCTGTTCACAATGGCCTGTTGGTTAGTGATATGGAGCTGCAAATCACCTTTCGAGCAGACCTTTCTCCCCACTAGGTCAAGGGCATTTAGCATCCCTGTCCTTGGAAGCCCTGTCTCTCATGCTGGTTAGCCTCATCAACCACCAGCGAGTCTGGAGGCGGGTGGGAGTACAAATGCTCGAACCCTCTGGAGGGCATGAAATACCTTGGCAGTGGGTGGCAAGGAAGCCAGCATCTGCCACAGGGTCTTACTGGTGTCCACAATGGTCTTTATAAATGTCCACCATGGGATCAGCCTCCTCTACCACCTCCTCGGCCTTGATGCCCAGACCCTGGGCGGCCCTACGCAGCAACTGCTGTAGCACTGTATTGTCCTCTAATGCAGGGGCTATGGCCATTCCCACCAATGCTTCATCCAGTGATGAAGAGGAGGAAGCATGTATTGGAGGTGGGAGTTCCCTACCATCTGCCCCAGAGGGGTCACATGACTCTCGGGGCAGCGTTGGAGGCAGTGGTGCCACCGCCAGTGCCGGGCCTATGGATGTCGAAGCACGCATCGGCGCTGCCATCAGCACTATGGAAGGGAGCCGCATCAGCACGCTCACAGGAGCAACTGGAAGCAGGGGCAGTGCCTGCATTGAGGTCGACGCTGACAATGGTGCAGGCATGGGAAACAGGTGCGTCGACGCTGTGAAGGGCAGTGCCAAGGTTGGAGCCGAGCACAGTGCCAGAGTCGATGATGGAGCCAGAGGCATTGGGACCATAGGCACCGGAGGGCAGATGCGCAGTGGAAGATGGAACTAAGGTGGCAGAGGCCATGGAAGACGTTGCAGAATGGGGACCCCAGATTCGTTCCTGGCCATGGTGAAAAGCCCAGGGGATCCAGAAAGGCCACTGAAGTGGGTTCTGCTACTGTGGAGGCCACATCTGGTGTCTCTTGTGTCTACCTGACCTCCATCTGCGACTTCTGCTCCTCCCAGAGCGATAGGAATTGAACTCTGACACTGAGGTCTCTGACACTGAAGACCACAGAGGAGCCAATTCTCGACTGTAGAAAGCTTGGGGACTGGGTAGGCTCTCTGTCCGTCCGGGTAGGCGCTGAGGGACATGGCGAGGGGGAGCGTCTTGACATCATCGCCTGCTTCCCCTTCAAATGCACCGGAAGACGGGACGGGTGTGCCGGTGCTGAAGGTTCGTCCATGGCAGGTGAGAACGGTGCCGTAAGATGGAGGAGGTCCCTGTCTGTTACAGCTATCCCCCTATTCCATTTTGTTTCTTACAGCTGTCCCCTTACTCCATTTTGTTTTTGTTCTCCTCCTGTGGCCGCCCCTCCCTGGCTGTTAAGTTGTTTACCAGGGCCACTGCCCTTCTCATAGGGAGGGCCCCTTAAGTCGTTTACCAAGAGCCATTGTTCTTCTCAAAGGAATGGCCACTTGTGCTGCGTGCTAAGTGGGACCACTGCCCTGTTCAAAGGGTTGGTCCTGTTATCACCTTGTTAAACCTGGGCTTTGTGTAGGGTAGGCAATGTCCAGAGCTGCAAGACTTAATGTGTTTTTGAGATCCTGGGCATGAGTCACAGGCCTCATGTGCTTTTGAGTCCTGAGGTGTGAACTCACACCTATTGTCCAGGACTCTGCCCAGGCACGTCTCTGTGCTCACCTGCAGTTTTTCCCTGTGTCTCCTCCTCTGTGACAGAGGGAGCCTATCAGGATTACTGGTGGGAAACTGCCTGAGTTTGTCTTTAAAAAACAGGCATTTTGAAACAAACATCAGAAAAGTTCCTGCATTGCTGCCTGGTCTGATCAGCCAGGGGTTCTGGGGGGGTCCTTTCTCCGCTCTCGTTTTATTTTTGAGCGTACCCCTGTTTTAACCCCCCTCCCAAGAAGAACGAATTGCTGCCTGAGAGACCTCTTGATTATCGAGACCATACCGAGCCCTCCTTGCTTCTTCTGATGTTGTTGCTGCTTCTGCCTTTGCTGCTGCCTTGGGGACTGGTAAGAATCCCTCTGTGAAACTTTCTATACTTTTATTTTATTATTTTAGCTGCTGGCTCTGTTTCCCCAGCACACGGACTCAAGCTAAACCTTGGTCTGTGTCTTAAAACCTCTCTTAAACTCCACGGCGCTTTGCCGCTAAAAATAAGTTTGTGCCGCTGCTAAGCTCTGCTCCAGTGGGCTTTGCTTCGGGGCTCACTGCTTTCAGCCGTATCCACTGCTGCAGCCACCATCCCTTGGCTTCCTTGGGGGCTGCCTTGGGAGCTGTATCCTGGGCACATACCACTCTGCCCTCTAACTTCCCCATAGCATAAGGTGCACCATAGGTTTTGCTTTTTAGTCTAATAAGTCATAGTTTGCTAAGATTGTAGCGCTTGTAAGTTTCACCTGCCTTGCTATAGTTTGCTGTTTTGTTGCTCCGTATAGTTGCTTGTTATAGTTTTGCTTAGAATTGTGATATTTTTTGTTTTGCCTAGTCGTTGGTTAAGATAGATAGATTTAAAAAAGCCATTGCCTGGTTGTATTCTGTACCTGTTTTGTTACTTTGTATTAGCTGCTTGTCATTTTATATAAGTTTGGCACACACAAAAAAAACAAAACAAATAAACACGGTAAATCGTGGTGGCGCGATTTCTTCGATTTGTGAGCGGTAGACTAAAAATATGTGGGTAGCTATTTCCTGTATCCCTAGCCCCCCCCCTCTTCCTCGCCCTCCCCCGCCTGGGTAAATTGAGAAAAATGCCTGATGGGGCAAAATCATGTAAAAAAAATGTGTGGCGGTGGTGGCCTGGGAAAACCTCCGTCTGCCTGGGCAAGCGCCTCCAAACATTTTCGCGCTTTTTTTTTCCTGGATTTTGGCCTGGATGAGCCATGGCATATGGCACGCTTGGCTTTTTTTTTTGCTTGTTCTGCTGATGTACTCAGGCGGCCAGACAGCGCCACATACAGAAGCGCACACAGCTAGCATGCAGCATGCTTTGCTTGGCAGCTCATATTGCTATGGACTAACACCAGCCATAAACCCCCCCTGAATTCCTTCCATTGATGAGGATGATGATCATGGCTACCAGTCCTTTTGTATTTGTTTTTGCCAGCTAGTGCCTCAGCCAGTGCATTTGTAGCCAAGAGTGGTTACTAGCCATATTTGTACAGCCAATCGCTTTTAGCCCATTGGCTGCCTTGGCCATAAAGCGCTCCTTTGCCAGGTGCTGGGGCTATTAAAAAAATGAGGGTGCCCTCTAATCAATCTCCTCCTGAAAATAGAATCTGTGCTGCCTAATATGCTGCTGCTAGAGAACCACCTGCTCTGTAGAAGTCTGCTGAGCAGAATCAGTGACCTGTCTATTCACAGGTGTGCCTCTTGTTGGACCTGCCTGTTGATTCCCTCCCTGTTGATTTCTCTTGGCTACTTCTTCTTCCCCCTTATGAATGTGTAAAGAAATAAGGTTGAAAACATAAATAAAAGAATAAAAGAAGTAGACACACTGACTTGTGAGTGCAGTGCAAGTGCTATGATCCAGCAGACAATATGATAGTCAGACAGGACAGGAGAGCAGCCCAGCATCCCACTGCATGGCCACTGCTAGTTTTCTTTACACATGATCTTTTCTTTACACATGAAGGGTGGGGGCTTGCTATGATCAGCCCCTGATGAGCATTGTCCATCCACCCCCCCCACCCACCATAAGCCAAGGCCATTAGGCTGATGACGAGGACTGATGACGAGTCCCATCCCAGTCCTTTGATCCTGATCATGAGAAGCGATCATTTCATTTGATCATGATCAGCTTATGCTGATGATGGATGTCATGAGATGGATATGGATTTCCATCTTTTGGTCGGGGGGGGAGGGATGTTGGGGTTGGTGGAGAGTGGTGCACTAGTGCTGCTATATGTAGCATTGCTGCAAGATGTGTAAAAGATAGGGAGACATGTTTACCTTTCGCTGATTGTTTGGGGGGTGGGGTGGGTGGGGGTGGGTGGGGGTGCGGCCATTGCCGCTGGCACTGTGTTTGACCACTGTGTTTGAGCATTTGAGCAGCAAGAATGCAAATAATTAGAAGAGAAATTTTTAGGGAGGCTGGCAGTCAGCAGTCCATGCGCATCCATCCCGATCATCATTTGGCTTTTTTTTTCTTTCGCTTTACGCTGTCACGCTGCTGCTTGCTGAGTCCCGCCTCTCTTTTTGTCTGGAGATTTTTAAATGGATGACGGGGAGCTGAACGATAGATAGGACGAACGGATTTGCCTGCCCTTACATCATCACATCATGGTCCATGCGATTTTTTTTTTTTTTTGATTTCGACTGCATCGCCCACCCGTGCTGAGCTGAGCTCCACGCTGGGCAAACAGGAAAAATTCAAAAAAAGTTTTTTTTTTTCCTGTTCCTGACACCACTGCATCCAGTTCAGATGTCCAGAGCCAGAGGTGCACTGGCACTGTGGCCATACCGAGGCCCCAGCGCCCACGTCGCCCACACTACAATCCTAAATCCGGACCATGTTAATACCATTTACTCGTTCCTCCTCTCGAGGAGGACAGAAGAAAGTTAAAGAAAGCCCAAAAAAAGATATAAAGGTGCCTGCTAGTGTGGATTTGCTCAAGGCTCGGTTTTTTACGCCTAAAAAAAATTTTAAAACGCCTAGTGTAGACCAGGCCTTTGATTAAGTTAGACGATAGATAAGGTTTTTGCTGTTTGAATTCGTCTTCCCGCTGTCCCGATCTCTCCCTGAACTTTCCCGTGTCTGTTTTTCCCCCGCTCCAATCTCCCCCTCTGTGTACTTCTCCGTGTCTCCCTGTTGTAACCACTTGCTGCTTTTCCCCCCGTATCTGCACTCTCCCTGAACTTCCCAACTCTTTGCTGCTTTTCCCCCCGCGTCTGCATCACCCTCCGAACTTCCCAAACCCCTTGCTGCTTCTCCCCCTGTGTAACTTCCCAAACCCTTTGCCGCTTCTTTCCTTTTTTGGGGTGGGGGTGTCTGCTTGTTGCTTAAACCTCCCTCTAGCCCTTCTTTACACTTCTCTGCTGCCTCTCCCTGTATCCCCTGTGTTCGTGCTCCCGCTTCTCCACTGCCCCTCCCCTACCGAAGATCACCATCACACTGCTCCGTTTGTCTTCACCCCGCTGCTCCGCAGCTTCCCTGAAGTGCTCTCCGCTGCTGCAACCTGTTTCTTCCCTCAGCCGTCTCTCCCATTCTCCACGTGCCTTCCCATCGCTTGCACGTTCAGCGCCCTCCCCTCTTGCTGCTCCCAGACTCCCCTTAAGTGCGCTCCAGCTGCTCTTGTCTCCCGTATGTCCAGCCCGCAGGCTCCTGAAGACTGCTCTGGGCTTCACCCCACAGGGCATCAGAGTCTCTCGCTGCTTGCAGCTGCACTCTCCTCTCATCAGTTGCCACTGATCATTCACTCCCCTCCCCACTCCTGTTTCTCGACCCAGCCTTTAGGTACACTCTTGCAGATTATCTGCTATCACAGCCTCACAAATTAAGTCATTAATTTTCTTTTATACTGTTACATTGCATAATTTCACTTATCATCCATATTGTATCATTGCACTGTGATTCACATTTTACTTGTGGTTATAACACCCCATTGGTTGCCTCCACTTTTCTGATATACTTTGTATTGCATTGAAGCTACCATTTTACTTTGCATTTCTTTTGGTACATTTTGCATTCCACACTGTATCTAAAGTTGTTCCTATATAAAGTTGAGTTGCTTATTGACTGTACTGTATCACATTGTGCAGAACCCCACTTACTGTACCCCACTGTTAGAACTCCCTACACTGTTCAGTAAGAACCCCCCCATCATTGTCTATTGTAAACACCCTATACACCCCATCCCATCGTATTTCATTGTTAAATTCCCACCACTTCCTTTTTCCTTTAATAAAAAAATTAATTGGCACCCCATCTGTGTGGTAATTGCTCCCCAAGATCCCATATACCTGCGGGCAGGGACAGTCCCGAGCAGCCTGGTACGCTTCCGGCACTGATGGGAGCTGCAGCTGCTGCATAGGTGCCAGTGATTGAGGCGGGGCCGGACTCAACTGCAGAACTTGGGCAGGAGTTGACACGGCCCCGGCAGGGGATCCAGAGGACTGGCCCACCTGGGGTCGCATATCTCGTGGCCTAGCTGGAGGAGAGCGATCATCCGGCTTCTTCTTTTGAGGCACCGGTGAGTGGGAACGGTGCCAACTACCAGACAGGCCCCGTGAGGAGCCATGTCAGTGCTGAGTGTCTTGTGAGGAGTCCTTTCTCGGCACCGAGCTTGCTGGGGAGCTCCGCGTTGAAGACGACACGTTAGGGGTCGGGGCTCCCAAGCCTGGGTTGGAGTGGGGGCATAGAGCTGCCTCCATGAGCATCGCTTTGAGCTGCTGTTCCCTTTCCTTAAGAGTTCTCGGATGAAACTCATGGCAAATCTTACAACAATCTTTCTGATGGGTCTCCCCCAGGCACGACATGGCGACTGCGGGTCACTCTTCGGCATGCGCTTGGCGCAGACCACACAGTTTTGGAAACCCAGGTACCACTGAAAACCACGGCTCCAGGAACCAGAGTGTGTGGGGGGGAACCCCCAACAAACTCTACACTAAGACACTAGTAACGCTAATAACAGTAATGAACTAACTATATACAACCAGATAAAGAATGAACTTGCTGAGCAAGAGCTAAGGGAAGTTCCAGCCACCGTCACTGGCGGTAAGAAGAAACTGAAGGGGTGGTGGGTCGGCAGGGCTATATACTAGGTGTCATGAAGGCACGACTACAGGGGGTGCTCACGTCAACCCAACGGATGCTGCTAGGGGAAAAAATCTTCCGGCCAACCTGCACATGCGTGCGCACACATCTGATTGGAATGGACATGAACAAGCACACGAAAAAGTGTTCCTTCACAAGAGGAAGCTGCATTGAAGATGACAAAAGGAACATGTCTGAACATGCAGGATCTTGGTAAACTTTTTTATTTCATAGTTCTTTAAGGACTGCCTGTGTTCCTTCTGGACTACTCTTGAATTCTCATGTTTGAGCAAAAAATGTAGTTATTACTCTATGGTACTATCATTTTAGATGCAGTTGTGATAAAAAATAAATAGTTGAAATAGGCAGATCTTCTTTTACAATTTTGCCTTTAAAGTAGTACTGAGTGTCAGTGAATGCAATGAGTAATACTAAATGAGCAGTATGGTAATAATAATTAAATAACTTCGTTGACTTTTCTTTTGTTTAGGAGAATCCATCCTCAACACATAGGATTCTGAAGACGATCCACCTTCAAGATCACCATCATTTTCTATAGTTTCAGAGTTATCTGCCAATGATAGTGTTTCAATCACATCATGTATGTCACATAGCCACAGTATATTATCACCTGTAGCAAAAAGAAAAAAAAATCTCCTTCATCCAGAAACAACCATAGATAAGTTTGTGACAAGAACCAGCAGATCACAAAAAATTGATGAAAAAATTGCCTGGTTTGTGTTATATCCTGGGGGGCAACAGTTTTAGGAAGAAATCACTTGAGACACAGAGAGCTGTAAACCTTGAAAGCAGCCATTTATTGCCACACACTGAACTAACCAAAAACCAACCAAAACTGGCTGGGCTATCCCGTAATAATCTAACTCAGTTGCCATAGTAACAACAAAATTCTATTATCACAAGAACCAAATACACAACAGTTTGTTTATGCAACAAACTCTCTTTTCCATATGGTTGAGAACCCACACTTCATTAACATGGTTCAGTCATTAAGACCAGGATACAGTCCACCCAACAGAGCAGATGTCGCAGGCAAATTCCGGGATAAAGTGTATAAAAGAGAAACTGAGCAGTGTGCAGGTGGTCTAGAAAGTAAAATTGTTAACCTGAGTCTTGATGGGTGGAGCAATGTCCACGATGATCCTGTTGTATGTGCTTGTGTGACAACAGAAGAAGGGAATGTCTCCCTTACAGAAACAATTGATACATCAGGAAATGCACACACAGCAGAATACTTACATGTAGTAGCAGTAAAAGCTCTAATAAACGGAGGGCTCGGCTACACTTGAGAGTTGCAGCATCGGTGGTGGCTTTACAGCGCTGTAACTCACTCACCGTCCACACTGGCAAGGCACATACAGCGCTGAATCTCCCTGGCTACAGCGCTGGTTGTACTCCACTTCTACAAGAGGAATAAAGACTATCTATTTTGGCCCCGCCAGCCAAAAGCACTGTTATTGGCCTCCAGAAGTATTTGGCAGTATCCCAGAATGCCTGTTCTAGCCACTCTGCTCATCAGTTTGAACTCTACTGCCCTGGCCTCAACCGTCCGACCTGCCCTTTAAATTCCCCAGGAATGTTAAAAATCCCCTTCCTGTTTGCTCAGCCAGGTGTGGAGTGCAATGAGTGAATCTTTCCAGGTGACCATGCCTCCATGCGCCAAACGAGCCCCAGCATGGAGCAATGGCGAGTTGCTGGACCTCATCAGTGTTTGGGGGAAGGAAGCTGTCCAGTCCCAGCTGCGCTCCAGCCGTAGGAATTACGATACCTTTGGGCAGATATCAAGGGCCATGATGGAAAGGGGCCATGACCGGGACGCGCTGCAGTGCAGGGTTAAAGTGAAGGAGCTGCGGAGTGCCTACTGCAAAGGTTGCAAGGGAAACCGCCGCTCTGGTGCTGCCCCCGTGACCTGCCGTTTCTACAAAGAGCTGGATGCGATACTTGGGGGTGACCCCTCCTCCACTCCGAGGACCACCATGGACACTTCAGAGCGGGGAGGAGGAGGAGGAGGAAAGTGAGAGTGAGGGTATACATGCAGCCAGGAGCTCTTCTCAAACCAGGAGGAAGGTAGCCAGTCGCAGCAGCCGGTACTTGGTGGAGAACAAACAGAGGAGCGAGTTCCCGGTAAGCGGATTTTATTTTCAGGATGGAAATTTTTCAGGAGAGGAGGGAGGGTTAGGGCTGCATGCATGCATGCCTAGATGCGGAATAGCGCATTGATGTGGTCTATCACGTCGCGGTAATCAGCCTTGGTAATCTCTTCAAAAGTCTCATCCAGAGCGTGGGCAATGCGCTTGCACAGGTTTATTGGGAGAGCCACTGTGGTCCTTGTCCCAGTCAGGCTAACGTGTCCGTGCCACTGTGCAGTGAGGGGTGGAGGGACCATTGCTGCACACAGGTAAACTGCATAGGGGCCAGGGCAGAATCCGCATTGCAGTAGAAGACCCTCCCTTGCTTCCCAGGTGACCTGCAGCAGCAAGATATCTTCCAGGATTAACTCCTGTGGAATATGTTGGGATAGTGTTCAGTGTAGGTGCCCCCTGCAGCTGTTGGCTCTCCCCAACGCACAGAAACCCAGAGGACAGTACAGCCCTGAAACAATCAGCCCCCCTTATTCACCATTTCGGGGCTCCCGTGGGTTATGTGCGCTCTCTTTGGGATGGGAAAATTATGCTATTGTGAAGACTGTATGTGCCCTCCTTAAGTGCGGAGGAATTACTCTGTCTGGTATAAACAATGCTGCCTCTGTTAAGTGTTGCATTTTGCCTTTATAGATTCAACCTTGAGATCTCGGCTGTCCATGTTATCACCGGCTGAGAGACTGCAAAACCTCCGGAAGAGACCGCAAAAAAGCAAAGACTACATGCTGCACGAAGTGATGCACCATTCTCTCACAGAGAATCAAAAAGCACAGGAGTGGAGGGAGAGGGAAAGCAGGATCCGCAAGGAAAACGCAGCGCACAGGAAGCAAAGCACGGAGCGGCTGATAAGCATCCTGGAGCACCGAGCGGACTCTATCCAGGTGCTCGTAGCCATGCAGGCGGAGCACTACCGCCCGCGCCCCCCTCTGCACCCCTTGTCCCAAAGCTCTTTCCCTTGTGCCCCCATGTCAGCTCCAACCTCCCTTCCCCAACATCCGGGTTCTTACCACCACTAGCTGCCTCCAATACCTGTATGTTCACCAACCAGCCCTGAGAACTACGACCCTTACCCTCTGCACTCAACCCCCATCACCATGCAGTATAGCCATCCTGAAGTGCAGCACTCATTGCACAGCACTCCAGACAGGACATATGCAAATCTGTGATTGTATAGTTCCCCACCCCCCCACCCTTTCAGATTCCCAAAAAGTTGTGTTTCTTTCAATAAAGTAATTTTCTTTTCAATAAATTAATTTTCGGCTTTGAAAACAGTCTTTATTATTGCATAAAGTTAAAGATACCTTAGCCCAGGAAAGAAACAGGCCCTGCAAATCAGCTTAGCAAACACAGATTCCCACTAACATTGTAACCACTGCACTTCACTCCTGTGCAAGGCACCAAACATTACTGTTGGTTTTCAGCCTCAAATTCCTCCCCTCAAGGCATCCCTAATCCTTACAGCCGTGTGCTGGGCCTCTCTAGTAGCCCTGCTCTCTGGCTGTGCAAATTCAGCCTCCAGGCATTGAACCTGGAGGCGTTGAACCTCGGAGGTCCATGCCTGACTGAATCTTTCACCCTTCCCTTCACAAATATTATGGAGGGTACAGCACATGGATATAACCACGGGGATGCTGTTTTCCCCCCAAGTCCAGCTTCCCATACAGAGATCGCCAGCGGCCCTTTAAATGGCCAAAAGCACAATCCACAGTCATTCAGCACCGGCTCATCCTGTAGTTGAACCGTTCCTTGCTGCTGTCAAGGCTCCCTGTGTACGGTTTCATGACCCACGGCATTAACGGGTAAGCGGGGTCTCCAAGGATCACAATGGGCATTTCGACATTCCCTACTGTGATCTTCCGCTCTGGGAAAAAAGTCCCGGCCTGCAGCTTCCTGAACAGGCCAGTGTTCCGATAGATGCATGCATCATGCACCCTTCCGGGCCAGCCTGCGTTAATGTCAATGAAACGCCCACGGTGATCCACAAGCGCCTGGAAAACCATAGAGAAATACCCCTTCCGATTAATGTACTCGGATGCTAGGTTGGGTGGTGCCAGAATAGGAATATGTGTCCCATCTATCGCCCCTCCACAGTTAGGGAAACCCATTTGTGCAAAGCCAGACACAATGTCCTGCACGTTCCCCAGAGTCATGGTTCTTCTTAGCAGGATGTGATTAATGGCCCTGCAAACTTGCATCAACACGATTCCAACGGTCGACTTTCCCACTCCAAACTGGTTTGCGAGCGATCGGTAGCTGTCTGGAGTTGCCAGCTTCCAGATTGCAATAGCCACCCGCTTCTCCACCGGCAAGGCAGCTCTCAATCTCGTGTCTTTGCGCCGCAGGGTGGGGGCGAGCTCCTCACACAGTCCCATGAAAGTGGCTTTTCTCATCCGAAAGTTCTGCAGTCACTGCTCATCATCCCAGACTTGCATGACGATGTGATCCTACCACTCAGTGCTTGTTTCCCTGAGCCCAAAAGCGGCATTCCACGGTGCTAAGCATGTCCGTGAATGCCACAAGCAATTTCGTGTCGTACGCATTACGCGACTCGCTATCATTGTCGGACTCCTCACTGTCACTTTGGATCTTAAGGAATAGCTCAACTGCCAAACGTGATGTGCTGGCGAGACTCGTCAGCATACTCCTCAGCAGTTTGGGCTCCATTTCCTGCAGACTGAAACGGAACACAGAATCGCGCTGCACAGAAACCGTGGTAAGATGGCGCCAAATATGGACGGAAACACAGGGATTGCTGGGATGTGAAGCGATGCATCACGGGGCGTTGGGACAGGAACTAGAATGACCCTCCCCCTCCTCCCCCTTCCCACAACTCACGGTGCCAGAATGGGAAGAGGTGCTCTGTGGGATAGCTGCCCATAATGCACCACTCCCAATACCGCTGCAAATGCTGCAAATGTGGCCACACTGCAGCGCTGGTAGCTGTCAATGTGGCCACACTGCAGCGCTTTCCCTACACAGCTGTACGAAGACAGGTTTAACTCCCAGCGCTGTACAGCTGCAATTGTAGCCATACCCTGAAAAAAAAATTAAAATGTCTAGTACACAATTTGGTCACAGACAATGCTGCAAATGTATCCAAGATGAGAAGAAATTTAGAAGAGAGTGGAAAGAATCCCAAGCTAATAACATATGGTTGCAGTGCTCATTTGACACACCTCCTAGCCAAGACTTCAGTGTTCCAGAAATAAAGGCTAATATTGTTGAAATTGCAAAATACTTCAGTAACAACCACTTTGCAGCAGCTGCTCTGAAAAAAGTGGGAGGAACCAAGTTAACTCTCCCACAAGACGTGTGATGGAACTCAGCAGTGGACTGTTTTGAGCACTGTATCAAGAATGGCCTAATCTGATGACAGTTTGTGAACAAAATTGTGAAAAAAATAGATGGCACTGTCACAGCCAAAGTTCTCAACATTGGACTTAAGAGAAATGTTGAACACATGCTGAGTACCCTGAAGCCTATTTCTCTACCCTTGAACAAAATGCAGAGAAATAGCTGTTTTATTGCTGACACTGTTGAAATCTGGAAGGAACTGAGTGAAATCTTAAAAAGAGAAATATGCAATGACAGAGTTAAATTACAAGCATTAAAAACACAAATGGGACAAGCACTATCTCCAGCTCATTTTCTTGCAAACATTCTCAATACTTGGTACCAGAGTCAAACCTTAACTACTGAAGGAGAGGAGTCGTCTATGACATGGACATCCAGCAACCATCCCTCCATAATGCCAACTATAATAAACTTCAGAGCTAAGAGTGAACCATTCAATAAATATATGTTTGCTGATGATGTTTTAAAGAAAGACACACCAGTGAACTGGCGGAAGTCATTTAAGCACTTGGATTCAGAGACTGTTGAAGTGATAATCTCACTTTTAACAGCAGTAGCGTCTTCTGCCGGTGTAGAAAGAATATTTTCTTCCTTTGGACGAATTCATTTGGGACCTGAAAAACCAGGAAAGCTTGTTTTTCCTTTTCCAGATTATGAACAAACAGGAAAATGAAGGTGAAGACGACGGAGTTAGCTGCAGAAGCCAATATTTTAAGTTTCTCATGTTGACCTGGCTGACATAGTTGATTTAGCTTTTTTTTTTTTTTAATATTTCATTTAACTATTTTAGTTAAAAGCAATTTTAACAAAAACAAACCTGATTTTAAAGATCTTGAATGTTTAACTAAATTCAAAAAATTCATATGCTTGTTTTGTTAAAACATGTTTGCTGTTGAAGAATAATATTATGTATTCTGAATTTTTCTGTTTTAGTTAAATAAAACAACTTAAATGTCTGTTTGGTGATGTTCTCCTTCTAGTATGGCATGGCAAGAAAATCCTCCAAATATTAATGACTAACCTGTTGAATTGGAGATAATTCACCTCCCAATGACTTCATAAATATCTGCTTCAATTACCTTTGGTAAATGAAGTAACCAAACAATCATTCATTTTCTGATTTAGCTGTAAAACTAATCTGAAAAGTTTTCAAAATAAATCACTTTAAAAATGAATAGTGTGTACCTTCTAAAAATGAAGCCTACATCTATATCTGAGTTGTGAAGAATATGTATTAAGGTTATACCAACCAACAAGAATGTACTTTTATGTAGAAATCCATGATTAACTTTAGTCTTCCTGAGTAGTGATTTAAATCATGATTTAAATCAATGGATTTAAAATCAAATCCACCTGATCTTGATTTTAGTAAGGCTTTTGACACAGTCCCACATGACATTATCAAAAGCAAACTAGGGAAATGTGGTCTAAATGAAATTACTATAAAGTAGGTGGAAGCCCGTACTCAAAGAGAAGTTATCAATGGTACGCTGTCAAACTGGGAGTATCTAGTGGGGTCAAGTCTGAGACCCAGTACTATTCAATATTTTCATTGATTACTTGGATAATGGAGTGGAGGATATGCTTGTAAAATTTGCAGATAACACCAACCTGGGAGGGGTTGCAAGCACTTTGGAGGTCGGGATTAGAATTTAAAACAACCTTGACAAATTGGAAAATTTGTCTAAATTCAACAAGATGAAATTCAATAAAGACAAGTGCAAAGACACTTCATTTAGAAAGGAAAAAAAATCTAATGTACAACTACAAAATGAGAGATAACTGGCTTGGCAGTAGTACTGCTGAAAAGGATCTGGGGCTATAATGGATCACAAATTGAATATGAGTCAACAATATGAGGCAACTGCAACGAAGTCTAATATTGCTCTGGGGTGTATTAACAGGAGTGTCATATGTAAGCCATGGGAGGCAATTCATGAGGCCCCAGCTGGAGTACTGTGTCCAATTCTGGGCACCACACTTTAGGAAAGGTGTGGACAAATTAGAAACAATCCAGCGGAGAGCAATAAAAATGATAAAAGGCTTAGAAAACGACCTATGAGGGAAGGTTCAACCCCCCCCCCCCAAAAAAAAACAAAACAAAACTGGGCATATTTAACCTTAAGAGAAGAAGTATATTAAGGGCTATTTTAAAGGGGACAATGATCAATTGTTTGCCATGTCCACTGAAGACGGGACAAGAAGTAATGGTTTAATGTGCAGTAAGGGAGATTTAGGTTAGATATTAGGTAAAACTTTCTAACTGTAAGGATAATTAAGCTCTGGAATAGGTTCCCAAGGGAAGGCATGGAGTCCCCATCATTGGAGGTTTTTAAACAAACCTGACATCTGTCAGGGATGGTCTAGGTTTACTTGGTCTGGCTGCAGTACAGGGGGTTGGACTTGATGACTTCTTGAGCCCTACATTTCTAGGATTTACAAACATTTATTCAACTGTGGCACTACTTTCTACTTGAATTCTTGTTTCTTTCCCAGGTTATTTGATTAGTTTCCAAACCTCCACCAGAAGACTTCAGTTCCATTTTAATACACTGATACCAAATATTCTTGACACTCCACCTACCACTTACAATTCTCCTTAAACTGAGCTTACCATAAGATACCCATCACCCATAATTATCCTTAAAAAAACCCAGAATTCTATTTTTCTCCAGGTTTTCCTCCCCGAAATGAGCACTCAAACTTTGTCTTTGGAAATCAATTTCTTTTGGGTGCCATCTGTGGTCACCCTGAAGCTTTACAATTACTGCTTGTCCTAGTGTTTGTATTTAACATGGGCTTTTAAAAATCAATTTTTACTTTAAACTAACAAAGTTTAGTACAAACCTGCCTGAAAATGGTGGGTATGTACTTAACCTGACTCAGTTGTGTCTCCACTGCCACTACCTGTGCTGCTGGGGCCACACTGCAATTTATACTCATGCTAGCTTGATGAGAGGCAGTTTGAGTATGGGTACATGAGCAAGTGAATCACACCCCTAGCTCAGAGTGTAGAGGTTGCCCTTAGCTATATTGGCTCTGCAGAGATAAGAGGTAGAGCAAGTTGTTAAAAACTAATGTCAGGCAATAAAGTAAACATATGACTCTGAATCCATACATTGAAATGGAAAAAGAATGGTCTTCTGGTTAAAGAGCTCAACTGAAACCCAAGCCACCTGGGTTCAATTCCTGGCTCTAGTATACACCTCCTGTGTGACTATAAGCAACTCACTTAATTTCTCTCGGCCTCAACTACAGGTAAAATAATGCTTCCTTTGTCTGTGTTATCTACTTACCCTGCAACCTCTTTGGGAGAACACCTAATACAATGGGTCCCAGATTTCAGTTGGGGTCTTTATGCACTACTAGAATATAAATAATAATCAGGTAAGAACATGCTAATTTTATGTTGTCACTTTTCAGAGTGGAACTGTACCTTGAGATTACTACTCCCTGTCTTCTGACTCCTGGCGAATAGAGAATTTCTGATTGACAATACCCTTATGGCAATTTCCCTTTCTTGGCCTGCTCAGAAGTCTCTTTTGTATAAACAATCTACATGGGTAATCTCTGAAATTTAGTTACCACTTTTTTTTGTCTCAGCTAGATGGGTTAAACCCTTTGCAATAAATGGACTTTGGCCAATGTTTTTGTAGTTGGGTGCCTAAACTTTTACACCAAAACCTTTTTGTCACCTAAATAAATGGCTTGATTTTCAAAGGTACCTTGCATATGCAGTTCCTACTGATCCAAAATGAAACAGTCGCTTGTTATTTACTTATGTTCTCTAAGGGCTACTTATAATTAAAATAGTTGTAATAATTACTTAGTATATTTTAATTACTTAAAGTAATTAAAAGCTAAAAGAACACCCAAACATCACAAAGAATATATATAATTTGGGAAATGGATAATGGTAATTAGAATCATAGGAGTGGAAGGGACCTCAGGAAGTCATCAAGTCCAGTCCCCGGCACTCATGGCAGGACTAAGCACCATCTAGACCATCCCTGACAGGTGTTTGTCTATCCTGCTCTTAAAAATCTCCAGTGATGGAGATTCCACAACCTTCGTAGGCAATTTATTCCAGTGGTTAACCACCCTGACAGTTGGAAAGTTTTTCCTAATGTCCAACCTAAACCTCCCTTGCTACAATTTAAGCCCATTGCTTCTTATCCTATCAGAGGTTCGGAAAAATATTTTTTTTCTCCTTCTTACAACCTTTTAGGTACATAGAACCTGTTATATCCCCTCGCAGACCTCTCTTTTCCAGACTAAACAAACCCAATTCTTTCAATCTTCCCTCATAGATCATGATTTCTAGACCTTTAATCATTTTTGTTCCTCTTCTCTGGACTCTCTCCAATTTGTCTACATCTTTCCTGAAATGTGGCACCCGGAACTGGACACAATAGTCCAGTTGAGACCTAATCAGCGCAGAGTAGAGTGGAAGAATTACTTCTCGTGTTCTGCTTACAACACTCCTGCTAATACATCCCAGAATGATGTGGTCCATTATGACCCCTAGGTCACTTTCCACAGTACTCCTTCTTAGACAGTCATTTCCCATTTTGCATGTGTGCAAATGATTGTTCCTTCCTAGTGGAGTACTTTGAATTTGTCTTTATTTAATTTCATCTTGTTTACCTCAGATCATTGATCCGATTGTCCAGATCATTTTGAATTTTAATCCTATCCTCCAAAGCATTTGCAACCCCTCCCAGCTTGCTATCATCCACAAACTTTATATGTGTGTACTCTCTATGCCATTATCTAAATCATTGATGAAGATATTGAACAGAACCAGACCTAGAGCTGATCCCTGTGGAACCCCACTCATTATACCCATCCAGGATGACTGTGAACCATCGCTGACTACTCTCTGGGAACAGCTTTCCAACCAGTTATGCACCCACCTTATAGTAGCTCTAACTAGGTTGTATTTCCCTAGTTTGTTAATGAGTAGGTCATGCAAGACTGTATCAAAAGCCTCACTAAATTCTAGATATACCACATCTACCGCTTGCCCACTATCCACAAGGCGTGTTACCCTGTCAAAGAAAGCTATTAGGTTGATTTGACATGATTTGTTCTTGACAAATCCATGCTGACTATTTCTTATCACCTTATTATCTTCTACATGTTTGCAATTTGATTCCTTAATTATTTGCTCCATTATCTTTCCTGGTACAGAAGTTAAGCTGACTGGTCTGTAATTCCCTGGGTTGTCCTTATTTCCCATTTTATAGATGGGCACTATATTTGCCCTTTTTCCAGTCTCCTGGAATCTCTCTTGTCTTCCATTACTTTTCAAAGATAATCACTAATGGCTCAGATATCTCATCAGTCAGATCCTTGAGTATTCTAGGATGCATTTCATCAGGCCATGGTGACTTGAAGACATTTAACTTCATGGGGGGGGGGGGAACATGGAGACAGGGGAAGGATAGCTCAGTGGTTTGAGCCTTGGCCTGCTAAACCCAGGGTTGTGAGTTCAATCCTTGAGGGGGCCATTTAGGGATCTGGGGCAAAAAAATCTGTCTGGGGTTTGGTCCTGCTTTGAGCAGGGGGTTGGACTAGATGATCTCCTGAGGTCCCTTCCAACCCTGATAGTCTATGAACTTGCCTAAGTAATTTTTGACTTGTTCTTTCCCTATTTCAATTTCTGAACCTACCCCATTTTCACTGGCATTCACTATGTTAGGTGTACAATCACTACCAACCTGTTTGGTGAAAATAGAAACAAAGAAGTCATTAAGCACCTCTGCCATTTCCACATTTTCTGTTATTGTCATTCTCCCCACATTGAGTAATGGGCTTACTCTGTCTTTGGTCTTCCTCTTGCTTCTAATGTATTTGTAGAATGTTTTCTTGTTACCCTTTATGTCTCTAGGTAGTTTGATCTCATTTTGTGCCTTGGCCTTTCTAATTTTGTCCCTATATACACTTGAATTATTTGTTTATATTCATTCTTTGTAATTTGACCAAGTTTCCACTTTTTGTAGGACTCTTTTTTGATTTTTAGATCATTCAAGATCTCCTGGTTAAGCCAGTATGGTCTTGGGATAGTTTGCTCTTGTGCCCTTAATAATGTCTCTCTGAAAAACTGCCAACTGTCTTCAATTGTTTTTCTCTTAAACTTGTTTCCCATTGGATCTTACCTATCAACTCCCTGAGTTTGCTAAAGTCTGCCTTCTTGAAATCCATTGTCTTTATTTTGCTGTTCTCCCTCCTACCATTCCTTAGAATCATGATCACTTTCACCCAAGCTGCCTTGCACTTTCAAATGCTCAACTGGGTTCTCCCTATTTATCAAAATTAGATCTAGAACAGCCTCTCCCCAAGTAGCTTTCTCCACATTCTAGAATAAAAAAAGTCTCCAATACATTCCAAGAAGTTGTTGGATAATCTGTGCCCTGCTATCTTATTTTCCTAACAGATGTCTGGGTAGTTGAAGTCCCCCATCACCACCACCACGTCCTGTGCTTTGGATGATTTTGTTAGTTGTTTTAAAAAAAAAGCCTCATTCACCACTTCTTCCTGGTTAGATGGTCTGTAGTAGACCCCTATCATAACATCAACCTTGTTTTTTACCCCTTTTATCCTTACCCAGAGACTTTCAACAAGTCTGTCTCCCATTTCCATCTCAACTTCAGTCCAAGTGTATACATTCTTTCTATATATCTATATCTCAAAACCTCCTCCCTTTTTTCCCTGCCTATCCTTCCTGAGCAAGCTGTACCCTTCTATATCAATATTCCAGTCATGCATATTATCCCACGAAGTCTCTGTGATGCCAACTATATCATAATTGTGTTTATTTACTAGCATTACGAGTTCTTCCTTCTTATTCCCCATACTTCTCACATTAATATACAGACATTTAAGATACTGATCTGATTCCTCTCCCTCCCCCAGTTCTGTCTTTGTGCCTTGGCTTAGTATTCATTTATTATAAGTAGCCATAAATTGTTGTCAGTTAATAAACATTATTACAAATTACTTGTAAAATGGACAAATGAAATAATTTATATTAGAACAAAGTACCAATTTTATGGAAATTGTAAGTATTTTTCCTTCTGGTACTGTAGGCTCAAAACTCTTTTGTTTAGTTTATGGATGTCAAGTCCCATTAATCACTTAGTATTCATTTGCAGCTGGTTATCACTTAAGTCAACAGCCAAGTCCCAAGGGGGTAGCTAAGGGCCTTAAGTGTCGGTGAATCTTTAGTCACATTTTACTGCTTACCCCAATTACTTCCTCAGGGTGTGCGTTTTAATAGCCACTTTTTTAACCTGTGACCTTGCCTTGGTTTGGCTAACTGACACAATTCAGAGGTCATTTCTCCATGGTCTGTCTCACTAAGCTGATATTTTCTCCCTCACAGTTTCTTATGGTAAATTTCTGGCTTTGGGGCAGGCTGAGAGCTACAAACATGAGTGCACATGGCTCCACACTTTTGGGTTCCTTGTTGTCAGAATGTACCCATGACTGAATGACTCTTTTCTTCATCCCCAAAAGGGACTCTGATGTCCATCCCCTTGCCTCACCCACATGAAAGGCCTCTTTCAAAGCCCACTGAGGCCAACAGGAATCTCTCTGATTTCAATTGTCTTTGGAGAGGGATAGCTCAGTGGTTTGAGCATTGGCCTGCTAAACCCAGGGTTCTGAGTTCAATCCCTAAGGGGGCCATTTAGGGATCTGGTGCAAAAATCTGTCTAAGGATTGGTACTGCTTTGAGCAGGGGGCTGTTCTAGATGACCTCCTGAGGTCCCTTCCAACCCTGATATTCTATGAACTAGAGCCTGGATTCTCAATCTGGGAGTTAAGACTCTCATGGCATTTGAAAATGAGCATTATGGGGTCAAAATGATCCTGCCCTTCCCATTCCTAAATGGGAGTAGGGTTTGAGCTGGAAGCAGGGTGTCCAGATAAGATAGAGAACCATTTTCCTAAAGAGCTCATGGTACTTTTTAAGCCGAGTTGTTGAGTCAGTTTGAATCTAGCCTGACTGTGTGGCGGGAAGGGATCAGCAGAGCTCCAGCGGGTGAGATAATAGGCGGGTGGGTGTTGGATAGTATGGACTAGAATTCTGCCACAAAATCTGCTGGCTGATACTTGAGACACACAGTCTCAAGGGGAATTCCCATCCATATCAGATTGTTGCTTAACAGAGTGTTACCATTATTCTCTACCTCTTCATTTAACAGGTAGTAGGGTAAGTCTTTAAAAATTGAAATTTGTGTTCCTTTAAGGAACTTTGCCTTTCTGAGCCCTTTTCATTAGCTAGTCTTACTGTAATAGCATAGGGCAGGGGTGTCAAATATACAGCTTATGAGCGAGATCCAGCCCACTGGATGCATTATGTGGCCCACTTGACAGGTTCAGATTATGAAATCTAAGATTTTTGCACAAAGAAATAAAAGGGATAAGAGGGAGTAAAGTCTACAAGCAGTGGGAATTGGGGGTCACTACAGGGAAGAAAATGCAGACAGAAGGTCAAAATGACAAATGTGCGTGCACACACACACACAGATGAGACGGGACAGAAAGGAGGATGGGGACTGAAAAGAAACAAAGGATAGACATACTTGAGGTCCCAGAGGGTAGCAAATTTTCTCACTGAATGGGACAATAAGTCATTGGACAAACAAACAACAACCTGTAAGTACTTTGGGGCCAGCAGTCCAGGAGGCTCTGTATTTAATTTAATTTTAAATGAAGCTTCTTAAACATCTTAAAAACCTTATTTACTTTACATACAATAGTTTAGTTATATATTATAGACTTATGGAAAGAGACCTTCTAAAAATGTTAAAATGTATTACTGGCACGCGAAACCTTCAATCAGAGTGAATAAATGAAGACTCGGCACACCACTTCTGAGAGGTTGCCGACCCCTGGTCTAGATCCAGAGCAGTGGTCCTCAACGTTTTTGGCTGGCGGGCACAGCCGAAGGACCACTGCAGCAGTGGCGCATCCGCCGAAATGCTGCCGAATTTCGACGGCAACACCTCGCGATGACGTCACTTGTTGACAGCAAGTGGCGTCATCAAGAGGTGTCCCCGCCGAAATGCCGCTGAAATTCGGCGGCATTTCAGCGGGTGCTCTCCCGGGGGCCAGGATGAGGGCGCATTAAGATGCCCCTGCGGGCGCCATGGCACCCACGGGCACCGCGTTGGGGACCCCGATCCAGAAGCTGGCTGTTATTCACTGTGCTGTAGTTTATCAGGCATTGTCAATGGGTGGAACGTGGGCCAAATCTGGACCACCAGATGCATTTGAATGGACCCCAAAAATCTTTTTTTATTTTATTTATTATCATTATTGTTGTTTTTTATTATTTTCCCTGGAGTCTGGACCCTTGACTATGGCCTGACCAAGAAATTTGGACCTTGACAAAAAATAATTGACTAATCCCTGGTCTAAACATACTGGGCTATTTTTTCCTCCTTCTAGGATTTTGCTAACTAACTCACATGTGAGTGTCATGTGATTCCCTTTCTTCCTTCCATCTGATACTCCTGTTTTGCCTTTGTCTGTTCTCTAACTTATCAAATCTAAGATTAAATTCTTTTCTTGCTTCAGTCTTTCTTTGATTATCATCATAAGTATACTTATTTCTATGGTCCTTGGGATCATCTCCACTTCCCATAACCATCAGAATGGTATTAGAAAGGCAGAGTGTTTAGAGAAGTGTGTTAAGTTCAAGATGTCACCAGGTCCATTCCAATTAGTCTTTTAAAAGTCATTTTAATGATACAAGACTTCACTAGGATGGTCACAAGGTCAGGGAAGGCAGTGATCTAAGTAACAGTGAATTTAGACAGCAGCTCTGCAAGGAATTTTGTATGGGTCTGCAAAATTACCTTTTACAGCCCTGCAGTAGGACTGGGGTCCTAGAGGACCCCATAACATAATAGCAGGAGTAGGTAAAATGTACTTTGTTGCAGGCAGGATTGGGTGGGCAAAAAACCCCAAATCAAAACAAATCAAAATAAAATACAAGTTTAAGTACACTGGCTGTTTAAATTGACCTTGTTACTGATTTAGTTTGAGCCTCTTAAAAAAAATTTCTATCTAAAACCCTAGAGCTGTGAACAATTTTTCCATTAAATGTTTTTCAAAAAGCAATAATAATCCTGACATATAAATAACTTGATTGGTATGTTTCAAAGTTCTACAACGGTGCTTCCATTTCTAAAAAACACAACTTACTTTTTATAATCATTAAAAAAAATCTGCACCTTTTAAGGCAAAATTGTGGTGCAATTTGTTTTGACATTCTGTGCGATATACACATGACAGTAGTTTGACAAACAGAATTTCAGCAATGTAAAGCAAGTTGTTCTTTTTTTAAATAAAGGTTTTAGTACCTACATTTAAACAAGGGAAAGAAAGATTTGATGTCTATTAGAACAGGAGTTAAAGTATTTTTACATGGTTTAAGCAAGATTTGTTTTATCCTTCTAGTGGTAAAAATTGTCTAAATTCTGTTTGGTTTTTATTATATATCTGTATATAAAATAAATAAAACCAACCACGTTGTGTGTCTGGGTGGGTTTGTTTTTTTTGTTAAGTAGCAGGATAGGGGGAATCTGTCTCTCTTGCAGCATTTATGGGATCTAAGGTTTCTGCAGGTGGAGTGGGATAAAAATACAAGAAACAATGCTGGAATGTGGGGGGGAGGGGAGTTGGAATTGTGGTGTGGGATGGAAGCGGGATTTAAAGAAAAACAAAAAACAAAAACAAAAAATAGTCCCAGGGCTCTACTACCTTTATCTCAATAAAAAACTTGTTTAATTGGATTAGAGTAAATCATGTAATCTTTGTACACTACTTTGAAAATATAAAGTTGCTAAATACTGGTACTAATTTAGCATCATCTAGATTAGTCTGTAGGAACCAGATTCACTGCTGACAAAGTTAATGAAATTCCTATTAATTTCATGCAGTTACACCTGCATATGCCTGTAGAGGATTAGGCCCTACAGTTTAAATCTAACCAATTATTTTTCCACATTAATTGCCAGAAATAGAACTTTCCCAATAATACAGGAGAGTTTAAATTAGCAGTATGTCAGTATGGATGTGTAATGGAAATGCATATTATATTAGCTATTACCAATACCAAGAGTTCTGTGTCCTACTTCTAGCTCATCTTGTGGAAAATTTCCTTCTCTCTATTGAAATGGTTTCACTTGATTAATAAGTCTTCTAAATTAAACCAAGATTAAAAACATAACAAAAAGAGTTTATATATTTATTTTATGTTGCTTGGCACCTCTCTAAACTCCAGAGCTTTGAAGATGGCACTGCTGCAGGCTTAAACAGAATTACTACAGATTATACTTCAACCTCACCTCTAGATTTCACTGAAATACTTTATCATGTAGTATTTAATTCTCCCGACTTACATTTGTAATGGAAAAATCAAAGTTAAACTCACAGCAGTAACTGCTGTGACATTAATTAAACCTGACACTGACCCAACACCTGGGAGCAAACATTTTCCTTTACCGCATTACGGCTACTGGTTTAAATACATTATAACTCCCAGACCAAAAAAACAAAACAAACCTTTCTCAAGCAACATGTACTCTTTCACCCTAGACCTGATGTAGGCTATTTCCACTAAATATCCAGAGCTGCTCAGCGTCAATTAAGGGAAATTCCTTGTGAATTGGGATTCAGGTTTAGTACAGGAAAGGGCCCCTAAATTTGTTAGTAGGCAGTGGACAGCTGGTGACTGATATCCAGGGGCCTTTTGCAAGTGCAGCAGGAAGGACCCAACCTGAACAGGTTAAGAAACAGATTTAGTGAGTGTTCCTCATTCCCTTCAGATTATATCACATCACTTGGTGACAGACCAGGCGGAAGAGAGACAGGACAGGTGACGCTGGAAAGTTGCGTGCTGCCTGAAGCGCGAGGCACTACACAGAAGAGCCTATCCACTGTAATATGCGACAGATCTAAGACGTGCACGCATACACACCCAGCTTACTGTCCTTTTCACCAACTCAGCTAGTTGGCAACTCCTTGAGGTGGCCAGTCTTCTGGGGTTTACAGCAGCAGGTCAAAATAAAAAAAATCCTGTAAATCCCTCTGGGATCAACCAAAAGACATTCCTGGTTTTGGTGGGATGCACAGTTGCTCTATTCATTTAAAATCCACCTGAGATTACTTTGTCCATTCACATTAATGCAGCATAGTGCATGATCATAGCAGGCAGGAGCTTGGTTTGGGAGAATTTGGGTGATTTTTGGAAGAGGGAGAGCACAGAGTCAATATTTCTTCACTTCAATGAGACTACTCACAGTGCATAGAGTTAATCATGTGTAAATCTTTGCAAGAACAGCTTATATCAATTTTACAATTTTTTTTAACACACACACACACACACACACACACACACACACACACACTCACTCCCTTTGTTCACAACTGAAATGCAGTCACCTTTTGGGGGACAGCTGCTCAACACCTCATAGTGAAGAATACTCATGTCCATTTGGAAACAATAAAGATGTAATCTTGTATTTTAATTATTAAAGTATAGATGCACACTCAAGCAAATATTTATTAAAATATTTTTATTTCTTCATTAAAAAACCCAGCTACTAAGACACTTGCTTGATTTTCAGAACCCAGCTAGCTAACTGGATTATTTAATTTTTCTAACAATTCTTTGTGTATGACTATGCATACATTAAATCACAAAATAAAAGACTTATGTTAAAGTAATGTTTATAGTTTGCATTTAATCCACAAAAGAGCAGCACTGTTCCTTGGAGACCTTTCAGCATATTAATGTCAGTGAAATGAAAACCATATTTTTTCAACATTCTATTTAAGCCAAATTCTTTATCTTATGTAGAGATTATATTTAACTGAGTCAAGCAGTATTAGATGTCCAGTGTTTTAGCCCTACAGCCATTCGCAAAAGCTGAGATATTAGTCACCCAATACTCTTTACAAATTAAAAAAGTATTATAAAGGGATATCATTCCAGATTTATACTCAAAAACAAATTGAGGAAGAGATTGTCAAGTACAAAAAAAGGCAGTGGGAAGAAGAAAAAAAACCTAACAGGCAGACAACATTTTTCACTTTTGTGTCAGATAATCCTCTGGGAGGAAATAAGAAACAGCAATCCATGAGAAGAAAAACATTGAGATAGCTATGTCATCTACATATTTAGAAAAGGAAGTAAGTTACTGAGTCACTGGTGAAAGTGGTAGTGGAAGACCCTACTGTAACCTTGCAAATCTCTTCCCTTCACTACCACAGATGGGTGTTGGAATAAATTCATTAACATATACACGGCATGAAGTTAGTATGGTGATGGGCACCATGTAGGAGTCTAGTCAGACATGAATCCTCCAAGCACTACATGGCTTAATCCTTCTGGCTATTGTGGCCTTTAAAGCCCCCCTACCTTTAGCTGATTAGTAGTTGAGGATGAACAAGTATCAAGATCTTCTGAAGGGGACAGTCCTTAGATAAAGAGTGCTTTCTACACATCAAGTTTATAATAAAATAAAAATTACTTTCTGCTTATATCACAATTTTCACATCACATTTTCTCAAAACACCATCTCACTCATACAGGGTCTTTTGGATTTGGACAGAAGAAAGGAAAAGCAGCATCTTGTGATCTGTGAAAACTAGTGTTTTGTTTGGGAATGAAGCATGAAACCTCCATCCTGAAAATAACAATGTGAATAATAAGGCATTGTGGTTCCATTTATAGGGATCCCAATTGTGAAATTCTCCTGACTGAAGTGATCACTGTGAACAACACCAACATGACTGAATGTAAGGGGTACAAAGGAAGCAGATAAGGATGATAAGGAGTCTTTCCATTGACTTCAATGTACTTTGCATTAGGACTAGAGTCTCCAAAGAGGGCACTTGAGGACCAGAGCTGTATTTAAAAGCTCTACCCCATAAGGAATATTTTCATGTTCAGCGAGAAGAAATCAGAGAAGAAAAACACTGTTCAAGACTGCAATGTGTAATTTCAGAGGATTCAGCTTTACAGTCTAAATCTCTAGGAAGCTTTCCCGGAGGTACTCAGCAATCCCCTGCCGAAGGCTCCTTGGCAGAGCTGCTTTGCTCCTTCCCCTCGTTGAGGGGCACTTTCCCGCACCATTCTGCAATCACTTGAGGAGGGACCAAAGCGGCACAGAGGCAAGCAGCATTGGGACCAAGGCGGAAGCTGCCAGCATGTAGTAGATGCATCCTTGCTTCTCTGGTCACCCTCAAGAGTGAGATGTCTGCTACAATGATCCCTGCCTGTGGAAAAGGATGGGAATCTTTAGAATATTTTCCCCCGTCAAGTGCCCCGAGACCCTATAATATTGCTTTTCTTCGATGCCCCGGGGTAAACTCATCATGCTTGGGGTGTTTGCCGGCATGTGTGCTTGTCTAGGGTCAGCAAGAAAGTGACTGGTATGTTAGCAGTGGTGTGTTTTACTGAACTGTTTCAATGCTGTATGTATACTTAACAATCATGCTTCTGTGTATTGTTCCTTGTGCTTCTCCAGATCTGTCTTTGAAAGGCACCCCCTACACACTGGCTGAGCGTCACAGCCAGATAAGAAAGTGCCCAAGATGGAGCAAGGAAGATATGTTCAGGGAGGTGCTACTTCACTCAGAAGCAGAGAAGAGTGAATGCTGGCAGTGGCAGGAAAGCGACAAGCAGAAAAAGAAAAGAAAAATAAGGCCTATAGTAGGGATGCAGCAAAGAGGATGATAAACATTTTTAGAGGGGCAAACCGACATGCTGCGTCCCTCATAACGCTGCAGACTGAGCACATTCAGAACGCTCTCTCATGCCCGCCGCAAACTCCACCCACACATTCCTTTCCGTATTCTGGGACTTCTTGCTTTACCGTGCGCCTCACCCCCGCAGACATCTTCACAAATGATAGCTCAGCTCTGAAAGTCAGCCCTCCCCTGGTACCTCCTCTCCCTTGAGAACGTGCATGTGTCTGTCTGTGTGTGTGTGTGTGTGCGTGCGCACTGTTGTGGCTTTTTTGTTTTGCAATAAAAGCAAAGTTACTTGAAAGATAAGCACTCTATTTGTTTCCACGCAATTTATGCTAGCAAAAAGCATCAGCAAATACACAAGCACTGTAATCTTTTGCTTACATTGAATCCTTGGCCTGAACAATTACAAGTGCTTCTTGGTCTAGCAAAACTTGACTTCATTAAGCATTGCAGTCCCAAGCATGGCAACAAGTGTTACTGGTTCTCATCTTCAAAGTGTTTCCTCGAAGCCTCCCTGATTTGAATTGCCCCCCTGTTGTGCCCCTCTAATAGCCCTTCCCTTCACAATATTATGCAACATGTGGCTAGGACATGGGAATATTTTCTTCACTGAGGTCTAACCTCCCATAAAGGCATCACCTGCGGTCCTTTAATCTGCCTAATGCACATTCCATGATCATCCTGCACCTACTCAGACTATTGTTGAATCACTCCTTACTACTATCTAGGTTTTCCATGTACGGCTTCATGAACCATGGCATTAAGGGATACGCCGGGTTTCCCAAGATCACTATGGGCATTTTGACATCCCCTATGGTGATCTTCTGGTCTGGGAAGAAAGCCCCTGCTCGCAGCTTTCTATAAAGGCTGATATTCCTGAAGATACATGCATTATGCACCTTCCCGCACTGATATCAGTGAAACGGCCACAGTGATCCACAAGCACCTGCAACACCATGGAGAAGTACCCCTTCCTATTGATGTATTCTGTCGCAAGGTGATCTGGTGCCAAAATTGGAATATGTCATCTATCACCCCGCCACAGTTAGGGAAACCCATTTCTGCAAAGCCCTCCACTATTTCATGCACATTGCCAAGAGTCAGTCTTTCACAGCAGGATGCAATTAATGGCCCTGCACACTTGCGTTAATACAGTCCCAACGGTTGACCTCCCCATTCCAAACTGATCCATGACCGACTGGTAGCCGTCTGGAGTAGTCAGCTTCCACACTGCAATCACCACACACTTCTCCACCATGAGGGTACCTCTCATTTGGGTGTCCCTGCACCGCAGGGCTGGGGCGAGCTCAGCACACAGTTCCAGAAGAGTGGCTTTCTGCATCCGAAAGTTCTGCAGCCACAGCTCATCATCCCAGATCTGCCTAACTATGTGACCCCACCACTCAGTACTAGTTTTCTGAGCCCAAAAGCGACATTCCACCATGTTCACTTGTGGCCAAAAGCAATCTAATGTTGCTCCTATCCATGTCAGACAGTGCCTCAGACAACTGTGATTCCCATTGACCTTGGAGCTTCAACACTAACCCCACTGCCATTCGCGATGTGGTAGTGGTAGCTACCACAGCAGTGGAGAGCAGCGTGGGCTCCATGGCAGGGCAAGCAGAAAACAAGGGACATTAAAAATGCCATTAACCGAAGACAAACATATGGAATGCTGGGACAGAAAGCAATGCATCGTGGGACATTGAGCCCGGACCCATGATGCACTGCGATCCCCTCTGCCTTCCCTCAACACCTACTGGCAGAAAGTGGAGAGCTGAACTGTGGGATAACTACCCAGTGTATTGGTCTCACTGTCGATGTGACTGCCCCAAGTGTGGACACGCAGTGCCAACAGTGTATAACAGTGTGAACATACAACAATGATTTTCTTTGAATGCTTTTTGATTGCAAACCAAACTCTCAGTGAAAAAACTCTGCCAGTGTAGACATAGCCTTAGAGAGCATTTCTCTCTTAAAACAAAGAGTCTGTGACACCTTTTCTCTTCTTGTGCTTCCACTTGGAAATTTCTAGGCTCCAGTTCCCATCAGCTTCTGGGCAGTCATTCAAAAGACATTGCCCCTGCTAGCTGCAAACCCATTGTTCAGCTGGGGTAGAGCCATTCAGTGTTGATGGCCCTTAATGACTCTGTCACCTCTTCCTAGACACAGACTGTCCATTAGGTGTCAAGAATGAACACTCAAAGCCACACTAAAGGTTTCATTCAGACTAGAGGCTGAAATATAACAAGACATTCACTAACCCAAAATAGAACTCATAAGATGACATAGACATGCTCCACAATCTGTCATAGTTACTGTCTCATCACCCAACAGTAGATAACAATAAAGTAGCACAAGGTAGATGAGGGATTAATTAGAACAGAAGGGGCAGTGAGTTGGAAGTCTCCAAACTGAGTTCAGTGCGTGATGAGATGCTGTTTTTGGAACAGAGCGAGGAATGGAGAGAACTAGAGGAGTTAAGGTGTCACATTCTGGGGTGCAATTCAGACCAGTGAGGGGCTGTGTCACCAGCTGCCCGGTAACTCTGGGTGCCACGCAATGTTTTGCTCCCAACCTGTGCTGCTCATAACCAGTCTGTTAAGATGCAGGCAGAGGTAAAAGTAAGTGGGTACGGGCCGGTACGGAGGACCAGTAAGAAAAAGTGCAGTAGCTACCGGAAAGAAAATGGAGCATTCTCTCCCTCTCTGCCTCCTGGCTCCAGCAAAATTGAGGGTACGGGAGCCCAGCTCCACAAATGTTTGAGGCCGGGTCTCCCCCCTGGCCCCACCTGCTGCCCCCCCCGCGCCTCCCCTGAGTGTGCCCCAGCCCCCTTTTGCTGCCCCCATGCACCTCTCTGGGTCCCGGAGCAGAGCGTTTGTCTCTCCCCATCCTCTGCAGCTCTATGCTGCCCGCCTGCATTAACTGCCACCACAGGGTCCTAGTGCCCCCCTCCAGTACTGCCAGGGCAGTCTGCCCTTCCCCGTCAGACCCTTTCATTTTCCAGTGGGACCCTCCACCAGTACAGCCACCCTCCTGCCCACAGTCACTGCTCTTGCGCCACGCTGGGCAAAGGGCTGCCCCAGTGAGGCTACAGTGAGGGGCAGCAGCGGGGAGGAGGCGCACACGTGATGGCAGCCATCCCCCCACCCCCCAGCATGGCACCCACCACAGGGGAGGCGAGGGGGATTCCTGGACCTGAGAGGGGCCCTAGGAGCACGTGCAGTGACAGTGGGGTGGGGGTGACTGTGCTGCCAGGGGGGACAACAGGGTCCCTACCGCAGAGCTCGCTGCTGCCAGCAGGGAGAGGACTGGGGGGAGTCCTCCTCTCTGGCTCCAGTCCCAGGGCAGCCTGCCTGCACCCCAAACTCATCCCCAGCCCTGACCCACCCTAGAGCCCACACCCCCAGCCAGAGCCCTCATCCCCCCCGCACTCCAACCCTCTGTCCTAGCCCTGAGCCTCTCCAACACCCCAAAACCCTCATCTCCAGCCCCAGCCAGAGCCCTCATCCCCTTCACCCTAACCCTCTGCCTCAGGGCTGAGTCCCCTCCCTCACCCCAAACCCCTCATCCCCAGCCACATCCCAAAACCACCCCCAGCCTCACCCCACAGCCCTCATCCCTGCTCCCCCTCCCTCCAATCCCCAAACTCCCTCCCAGAGCCCGCACCCTGCACCCCTCCTGCACCCCAGTCCCCTGCCCCAGCCCAGGGCCTGCACCCCAGACCTCCTCCCTCACCCAAATTCCCTCCCAGAGTCTTGGGCAGGTAGGGGGTGGAGTTTGGGGGGGGGCAGAGTTTGGGCAGGGGCAGGTTCTGGGCACCACCAAAATTTCTACAAACCTGCCACCCCTGCCGGCAAGAGTTGGTGCGCCATACCCGAGTGGACCGGCTTCCTGAGGCAGCAATTTAAAGGGCTGGAGCCCAGGGCCCTTTAAATTGCTGCCAGAGCCCTGCTGCCAGAGCCATGAGGTAGCGGCTGCGGGGCTCGGGTGGTGATTTAAAGGGCCCAGGGCTCCTGCTGCTACCGCCCCGGACCCTTTAAATTGCCGCTGGAGCCCCACTGCTGTTACCCCAGAGCTCCAAGGACAATTTAAAGGGCCCATAGCCCCCGGAGCCTGCCGGAACCCTGGGGTAGCGGCAGCAGGGCTCTGGTGGCTATTGAAAGGGTTCGGGGCTCCCGCTGCCTCTACCACCCCGGGCCCTTTAAATAGCCACCGGAGCCCTGCCGCCACTACCCCAGGGCTCCAGCAGCAGGGCTCTGGAGACGATTTAAAGGGCCCTGGAGGGTAGTGACAGCAGGAGCCCCGGGCCCTTTAAATCGCCTCATTTAAATTGCCCCCGCACCCCAGGGCTCCCAGTCACCTCTGCAGCTGGGAGCTCAGGGGGTGATTTAAAGGCTCCCAGCTGCTGCTACCACAGCCCTAGCCCCGGGCCCTTTAAATCCTGATTTAAAGGGCCTAGGGATTTAGAGGCTCCACCTCTTCCGGTGGAGGCCACGCCCCTCCTCCGGCAGAGTACCGGCAAGTCCTTTAAGTTACTTTCACTCCTGGATGCAGGTCACACCCTCGGTGTCTGTGTATAGCTGCAGCCCTAATCCAGCAGCTCGCAACCAACACACCAGTCACACTCTAGCTTCCACAAGCTTTGGTTACCACTTGCAGGGCAACCCCAACACACTCCCAGTCCTGGATTTTCCCCAAAACATGTGTTCTGCAAAGTCCAGCCCTCTTCTAGACAGTTCAGCTATTACGATTCATCGCCCCATGTAAAGAGTCAATATTCAACAGTTTGTTGCTTTAACTGAAATTACCAAACAGTTTAGTTTATGCACAGCACTGGACTGGTTTAGATTAAAAAAAAACCCATCAAGTTTATTATCAAAAGAAGATAGGATTTTAAGTGAATTCAAGTATAAAAAAGTTAGAAATGGTTACAAGCAATTAAATGTGAAAACACATAAGAGCCTAAAACAATATCAATTTTGGTACAAGGCCTTGTTTAAGGTGGCCTTTTTCACCCCCCGTCTTCCAGCAAGATGGAGACTGACACTTTCTTTGGTCAGGATCTCTCCCATAGGCTCAAAGGTGCTGGTGCCTTTATCTTCTTAGGTGAGAGATGACTTGAGGTTCTCCTCTTTCTTTTATAGTCCCATGAACCTTTGAAGTGGATTTTTCTCAGGGTTCCCCTTCAAAATCATGTTTATTCAAGCAGACACTCCCCTCCTTTTCATTCCGTTGTGGTTGTGTTTGCTATAATGCAAATTGTTCTGTTTCCTGCCATCTTGAATACCCCATTTATTACTTATATGTAAACTGAAATAAACAGACATTCCTTGGACCTGTCTAACAACATTTGCTTAAGCAGGGCTGTCTGGTTTTGAATGTTTGCCAATATCATCATACGGGGGAATTTATAACTTTACATATCACCATATTGACCACTGAATTATTAGTTCTCGGACGATACTCTCACAAAGCATATTTTTGTACAAAGATGTAGCGGGGTGGTCACCCGCTCCAGCCCAGAAAAGGTTAAAACCAGCCCTGGGAGAGGGCTGGGGCTGGGAAGGAAAGCCTCGGCTGATTGGGGAAGGCAGTAACAGCTGGGGCCAGGCCCCAATCAGGCCCAGCTGGTCCCTATAAGAGGCTGTGAGAGTCAGAAGCCCAAACAGTCTCCCTCTGCCTGTAGAGGGAGAGGGGCCTGGCTGCAGGGAGTTTAAACGGTACCTGAATGGAGCAGCACTGGGGAAAGGCAGAGGAGCTGGGGATCTCCAGTCTGGAAAGCCCCAAGCTGCAGCCTAGCACAAGGCCAACAGGTACTGGGGGTTGCAGAGGGCAGCCCGGGGGTAGGCAAAGGCAGCAGGTCCAAACCCAACCTTGCCAGTGATGAGTAGGCTGATACTGCAGTCTGCCCCAGGGCCTGGGGCTAGATGATGACTGGCAGCAGCCTGGCACTGAGGCGAAGTGGGGCTAGTGGGTTGGGGGTTCCCCAGGGAGGGGAGACCCAGACTGGTGGGGTACTGCAAGGGAGCAGCACCCCAGTTAAAGGGGCACTGGGGTCTAGGGAGGGACACGGGGCCAGAGGACAGGCGGATCACTGGCCTGCAGAGGGCACTCCTGGCTGGAAAAAGAATTAATTCCTGGAACAGACCCGCAGGAGGCGCCGCAGGGGTGAGTCTGCTCGTCTACAAAAGATTATTCAAATGGTGTTGTGGCAGGGCCAGCTCGCTCTTGCCTCTGCTCAAGCACACAAACAGCTCAGAAACCTTCTTGCTGGTAAAGCACCCCATGCACTTTATTAACAATATTTGTTTGCACCATCCTTACACACCATATAGCCTTACCACTACAGTCGTAAGGCAAGCAGGGGAGAGAGATCTCTCTCCCCGCCCCGGTATCTCTTTGCAACCCCCTTTCTCATATGGCCTTTTAGTTCTCCTCAGCCCATCAATTAGGCACAGCTATTTTTAATAAAGGTCTGTTCTAGTAATTAATCAGAGTTGTAGTGGCTCAACTGTTGTTGCCCAGCACTCGGTCACAAGTGTGTAGTGTGTGACTATAGTGGTGCTTTTGGTCACAGAAGGACAGAGCAACATCTATGATATTGCTTCCGAAGAAGTGGGTATTCACCCACGAAAGCTCATGCTGCAAAACGTCTGTTAGTCTATAAGGTGCCACAGGATTCTTTGTTGCATCTATGATATTATGATACTCTATTGATGGATTATTAGCTACTAGTAATAAATGTAAGAAGGGCCTCTATAATCAATATATTGCATGAGAATATATCGAAGAAACCAGGATATATTGGGGAAACAGAGGAAAAAAATATCTCTAGTATCATCTGTTAAATGCGAAGAGCTAGGAGACAGGTTGATTTGACTCTTGTGTGTCAGAGACATGCTTTTTGTAAGTTTTTGAGGTATCGTGCATGACGTACATCTGAATAATGGGGAAAGAGCAGCAATCATACTTTGCCATGAAGAAGCAGCAAGGTGTGAATAATAAGTAATACTGGTTACAATAAAGCTTTTGCACACGTATACAAGTCGGTAACTCAAGTTGTTCCCAACTGGTTTTGCTGGTCCTCTCTGTTGGGTCACCTCCCTATCCCCCTTGAACAATGTCCTAACACCACAGCAACCATCTCATCTTCTTTCAGTCCATTTTCTCTCACTTTTCCCCCCCTTCTTTCTTTCCTTCTTTCCCCCATATTCTTTTTTTTGCTGACTCTTCTCCTCTCAAAACCCTGTCTGTTAACTCCAATCATCCTCCTCATTCCTCCACTCTCCTGAAGACAATATGCTTCAGAGTGAGAGGGGAATCCACTGAGGGAAATCCACAGGAAAGTCACAGGTGCAGAAAAGAGAGGCTGTCAAAGCCTGCAATCTTTTACATGCCAGCTACTCCTGCAGCCAGCTACCTTAGGGGCCAAAATGGGAGTTTTACCATGCAGCAACATGTTTACGGCGAGTGCTGGGTGAATGGATCTGGGGTCCCTGCAGCTTCACTGATCTTCACTGTTCTTCTCTTTTGTCTGCCACCCCTCTTGAGCTTGTCTGGAGCACCCAGCTAGGAGACACCAACCAACAGAAGATATACAAACCAGAATACTATCAAAAATATTTCAAATCACCTAATGTCAGGCGGGTTCTAGAATTGGCTTTTCTCACTGTCTACTGAAACCACGTGAATCCCATACAAACTATAAAGATGGCAGAGGAACATGAGCATCTGAGAGAATTAGCATTAACAGATTGTGCCAAATACCTTTTACACAATCAGCACAAGTTCCTAAAGACACTTGCAGAACAAGGAGCTGTATCACATATGGAAAAAAAAAATCTAACTATGTGTGAGGATTTGTGACAAGTCAAATATGGTTTCACATGGGAAAAGATAAAACCCAGACTGAGATGCATTATTCCCATAGCTATTCAGTGGCATGTAGACACATCTACTGTCTTTAGGAAGTGATTTCATAAGATTTGTCTACTGATATTAACAAATGGATGAATCACTTGACATGTGCTGATGAGAATGCAGTTATCACTAAAGATCTAAAGGAACTCAATAAAATGCCATTCCTAAAGTGGGAAAGTATGTGAAATAGAAATACAGAGACTGCATTTGAAACTGAAGGGGTGTGCAAAAAGATGGGAAAAAATTACCAGAGATGTCAGTTATGTTGTATGCACAAGGGTGATTCATGCCATTCATAACAGTGAAGCAGGACTGTGAAGAGAAATTGAAGCATACGATTGCATAACTGCTATATAGCTTCTGGGTCATCACTGAGCATAGACAGCCAGGTAGCATCAGTAACCAAAAATGCTTTCTTCTACCTTCAGCTTGCTAGCAACTTCACACCTTCTGAAGAGGACCATGCCACAGATTCCTTATGTTTGTTACCCATAGAGAGCATTATTACAACTCCTGTATCTGTGTCTGAAGATGGAAGCAATGCAAAATACAGCAGATCACGGTCCCCTTTTAGTGAAACAGGCCTCTGTGACACAGCACCACTGAACTCTGACCCATCATAGGTTTCCAGTCTGCTTCTAGGTCATGGTCCTCATCTTCCAAGCCAATCAATCAATCAGGACTCAGTTACATCAGCAAGCACATCTCTATTGACATCCTGCCCAGATATCTGCACTCCACTTTGTCTGCTGCATTGTTCCAGAGAAGGATGAAGCATTTAAGCTTTCTGGGTAGAGGGATTCTACTGTGAAACAAGCTTCTGGAGGAGACTAACTCAGAGTGTGACCAATGTCTAGGGCATGCTGCCAGACCCTTCTCTTAGAGAGTTCCCTACCACAGCCGGAATGATTTTTTAAATCTATCTAGTTACCTCAAAGTAAAACTTCTCATAGCCCTGGGAGAAGATTCCACAAAGCTATTGGTATGCAGATCTAATTTACCTGGGAAGCACTTAGAAAGCACTGTTATGGTGCTACAGAAAACCATGACAGAGATAAATATTCCCCCTTTATTGCTTAGACTATTTATATTAGTAAATCTCTATGCATTAACAAAAGATACTTAGAAGGTCGCCATCATAACAGTAAAAGAAATAAGTGAACAGGTCTATTTGTTTTACCAGAAGTATGTACTATACAATGTGCATTACTCAATTACCTGTGTCAACACTGATTAAATGAAAAAGTAAAAAAAAAAAAGTTACATCCCTCACAGTACCAATCACCAAACATTAGCCCACTAACTCCACCACTCATCACACTGACAACAGCCTAACTCATCCAATTTCAATTCAACACTATCACACATCAAAGAACTGAAAGTCACACTGCAAAGCAAAACTTTCAGTCCAACCTTCCAAAGGTATATTTCTAATAAAATTTGGGCTAAATTACGATTTAACAATCTGCCAGAGTGAGGTGCAGTGCCTGGCTGCACTGCCCTTAGAGCAGACCAAGGAATGAACTGTGCTTCAGACAGTCATAATTCATTTCCAGGTTCAGCCCTTCTTTCAGAGAAAGCAATCAGCCACTGGCCTGTTCCAGTATCAGATTGTTTCCCACTTCACACCACCTCAGCTTGCTGCCTTGCATATTGGAGCAGATGGAGTCATGACCCACTCCTACCCCTGCCCATACTCTTTGTCCAACTGTACAGCAGGGGGAGCAGTAGCCCAAAAGAGGGGAAGCCAACTTCAAACTCCTTTTAACCATTTAGTTCTGGTGCTCCTAGAGGATTGAAACCCTTTAGTACAGAGGCAGCTCAGCAATTCTCCCTCCAGAAAATCACTCTGTTTCCTCTCAAAGCATACTATTAGCATGCAAATGCTGCTCTCTAACCAATGCAGGTTAGCAGTATTTCTGGATCCCTATGTTTGACCAAACAATTCCTGCTAATGCTATTCTCCAACCACTTTCAAATGACTTATCTCCCTACCCATTCCTTAGATCCCCCTGTCCCCTGGCCATTTCCAATCAATTACTTATCCCCACTCCCTAACAATTTCTGGGAGAAAGCACTCAGGAATTAAGAGTTAATCAATTTTGGGATTCTTTCCTTCATAGCAACACTATGCTGCTTCAGATTTCTTGCTTTCTTTTAGACTGCCGATTCTCTAGGCCACTAGCCACTCCGCTTAGCTGCTGAGACTTCCTAGCTTGCTGAAATTTTGACCTCCTGTCCCTCATGTAGACTATTTTGCTAGGGGAGGAAAGGTCTAGCCCTTAATGAATATGGGTAATGAATCTCACTTCCCCCCTCCGCCACCTTCCCAGTTTTTACCTGGTAGTCAAAACTGCAAACTGCACCATTTCTTCATATTAAATTACTACCTCATTATAAAATCCCGAAATTTCAACATCAATTCTTCTTCTCTGTTCCAAAGAAGGGTGCCCTTTCACCAGACCCAGTCTGCAGCAAATTTCCACTGCAAATGAGATCTTAAAACTGTTGAAAAAACAAACTGCAATTGTGTGAACACCTTGTTATAAAATCTCCACAGTGGGTAACTAGACTCAACAGGAGGAGGTAACAACATTAGAATTTCTTTATTAAACATTCCATCAAGTGTGTTATCAAAGAGTCATACTTAATTAGCAAAAAATAAGACCATGAAAAAGAAAATGTTAAAACAGCCAATCAGCCCTTAGTGCCGAGACTGGAAAATCCAACCTCCCTTTCATTTCAAATACTCTATGTTCCCCAAGAAGGCTGCATAAATTCCATCCTACTGACCTGTTTGGTGAAGGTGATCTCTTGCCAGCTCAAATAAACGCATGTGCATGTTTGTGATGGGGTTAAAGGAGCCGCAGGCGAGGAGAACAAGAGGTATCCGGCTCTTCATTGTGAGAGATATTGCACACCAAGATCTTGACCGGCATTTCACCCTAAAGGAAAAATAACGATTAAAATAACCCTGGCCTCAGAGAGGTATTCCACAGCTGTTTCTCACAATAATAAATAATGAATTACCATTTTCAGAATATCCATCACTGGAACATTAGTAAAATGTCAAGGGATCAGCAGACAGCACCATGAGAATATATGCCAGCTGAGTATTAAAATAAAAAAACCTATATCTGTACAGAAGTTAAATCTATGGACACACCCCTAATAATGTTCTGGAAACAGAAAATGTAGGAAAGTACGCTACCAGAAATTAAAATGGTCTTCTGAACAAGATGATTGCTCTTGAGAGCTATCACCAAAACCTTCATGGTCTTAATGTTTTTCACAAAACATACATTTTTGCATCAGTAAGACAAAACACCATACATCTAAGGAAATCCTGAGTTTGTATCCACATTTCCAGAAGTACCACAAAATAAAAAACATGCTTAAATTCTAGATGTCAAAAAGAGCTATACATGCAGCTAAATAACAAGGCAAAGCCATCTATACTTAGGTAATCCCAATGGCAGGGGAACCTAGATACAACAAGGTAGGTTCCTGACAAATAGAGACGATATCTGCATTGGAGCACTGACAGAACTTAAAAGGATTTTAACTGTCTGGAGGACAGAATTGTAGGAATGAAAGGGATCTCAAGAGGCCTTCTAGTCCAGTCCCATGCACTCAGTGTAGGACTAAGTATTATCTAGACCATCCCTGACAGGCATTTGTCTAACCTGCTCTTAAAAAATCTCCAATGACTGAGATTTCACAATCTCCCTATACAATTTATCTCGGTGCTTAACCACCCTGAAAGTTAGGAATTTTTTCCTAAAGTCCAACCTAAAACAGCCCTTGCTGCAATTTAAACCTATGGCTTCCTGTCCTATCCTCAGAGATTAAGGAAATTTTTTCTCCCTCCTCCTTTAATGTACTTAACTGTTATCGTGTCCCACCCTCAGTCTTCTCTTCTCCAGACTAAACAAACCCAATTTTTTAAATCTTCCCTTATAGGTCACGTTTCCTAGACCTTTAATCATTTTTGTTGCTCTTCTCTGGACTCTCTCTAATTTGTCCATCTTTTCTGAAATGTGGCGCCCAAACCTGGACACAATAAAACTGTTGAGGCCTAATCAGTGCAGACTAGCAAGAATTATTTCCTGCGCCTTGCCCTTGTGGAGTGGGCAGCAATCGGCTGGGTGGGCACCTTCGCCAGGCTGTAACACTCCTTAATGCAAGATGTGATCCACAACGAGGTACGCTGAGAGGACACAAGGAAACCTTTCATTCTATCTGCCACAGCCACAAAAAGTTGGACGGACTTCTGAAATGGCTTAGTACTCTCTATATAGAAGGCTACGGCTCTGTGTACATCCAATGAGTGGATGGAAGGCGGAGATGGCGGCTAAATGGACCCTTACTGATGACAGGGACAGATCTTGATGTTTTAGATGCAGGAGGTAGTCCAGTATGGGGGCAAGGAGAGGCAACTGTTAGCGTTGCTCGGCCCAGATGGAGAAACATTTCCACTTGGCAAGGTACGTTGCCCTGGTGGAAGGCTTTCTACTACTCAGGACGACTTGCTTGACCCGGTCCAAACATGACAGCTCCGTGGCGCTTAGCCATGGGGCATCCAGTCTGTAAGGTAAAGGGACTCCAGATTTGGGTATCAGAGTCTGCCATGGTCCTGTGTGATCAGGTCCTGGACCAGCGGTAAGATGAGTGGAGCCACCACTGAAATTTCCAGGAGCGAGGTGAACCAGTGTTGGCGCAGCCACGCCGGTGCTATCAGTATAACTCAAGCCCGGTCCCTGCGGATCTTGAGGAGCACCATGTGGACCAGCAGGATAGGTGGAAAAGCATAGAGCAGGTGGTCCACCCAAGAGAGAAGGAAGGCATCCCCAATGGACCCCAGGCTGTGACTCCTAAGGGAGCAGAATGACTGACACTTCCTGTTGCCACAATTGGCGAACAGGTCTATCTGGGAAGAGCCCCAGAATCGGAAGATTGAGTTCGCCACATCTGGTCGAAGGGACCATTCGTGGCCATGGAAGGTCCAGCTGAGGCTGTCCGCCAGTGCATTCTGAACCCCTGGGAGGTATGACGCCTGTAGGTGGATCAAGTGTTCTACACAGAAGTCTCACTGTGCGAGGGCTTCCCAGCACAGGGGAGAGGAGTGTGCGCCCCCCTGTTCGTTGATATAGAACTTTGCCGAGGTGTTGTTTGTGAAGACTGAGACACACCTGCCCGGCACGTGGGCCTTGAAAGCGTAGCATGCCAGACGCACCGCTCTCAGCTCTTTGACATTGATGTATAGAGCGAGGTCCGTCTGAGACCAGAGGCCTTGAGTGCTCAGGTCCCCTAGCTGAGCTCCCCAGCCCAGATCCGAGGAGTCTGTCACCAAAGAGAGAGAGGGCTGAGGGCTGGCAAAGGGCACTCCCACGCAAACCACCTGCGGGTCGAGCCACCACAAAAGGGAGTCCAACACTGGGTGGGGCACGGTTACAATGCAGTCCAGAGTGTCTCGAGCTGACCGATACACCGACGCTAGCCAAGACTGGAGTGGACGCAGTCTCAGCCTGGCGTGCTGCACCACCTAGGTGCATGCAGCCATGTGCCCCAGTAGTCCTAGGCAGTTCCTTGCTGAGGGGGTGGGAACTGTCTGAGGCCCTGTATGATATCCCGCAGTGATTGAAACTTGGCTTCTGAGAGGTACGCCTTGGCTCAGGTGGAGTCCAGGACTGCGCTTATGAACTCTATCTTCTGCACCGGGGACAGGGTAGTTTTTTCCTCATTTATGAGGAGACCTAGTTCGAGGAAGGTCCTTCTTATAAATTCGACCTGAGCCTCCACCTGGGCTCTTGAGTGCCCCTTGATTAGCCAGTCATCGAGATATGGAAAATTTTGTATCTGGCGTTTGTACAGGAACACCACAACAACTGCCATGCATTTCGTGAATACTCGGGGGGCGGCTGACAGTCCAAACGGGAGGACAGCAGACTGACAGTGGCCTCTGCTGGCCACTAATCTGAGGTAGCGTCTGTGATGTGGGACTATTGCGATATGAAAATACGCATCCTTCAAGTCAAAGGTGGCATACCAGTCTCCTGGATCCAGAGAGGGGATAATGGAGGTTAGTGAGACCATGTGAAACTTGAGTTGCTTTACATGCTTGTTGAGCTGTCACAGGTCCAGGATGGGTCTGAGGCCCTCCTTGGCCTTCGCTATTAGGAAATACCGGGAGCAGAACCCGTTGCCCCTTAGCTCCTGAAGAACCTCCTCCACTGCCCCTACCGAGAGGAGGGACTGCACTTCTTGAATTAGACATTGCTCGTGAGAGGGGTCCCTGAAGAGGGATGGGGAAGAGGGGTGGGGAGGGGCAGGGGATATGCTATCCAATTCTATATCCCCTATCTACCATGCAGAGCACCCAGCAGTCTGAAGTAATTCAGGACCAGGCCTGGTAGAAAGGGGATAGATGGGACGAGAAGGTAAGATGGGAAGGATCCAGAGATCGTACTGTAAAGCCATCATCGACCATACCCTCAAAAGGGTGGTCTAGGTCCAGGTGTGGGTTTTGGCTGGCCAGAGTTTTGCGCAGAGGAGGAAGGTTGTTTTCTCCTAGTACTCCTGTTACACCTATCTGGAACGTCCTGGCAGTTTTGTGGTTGATAAGGCCGAGGGGCAGGCTGAGGTCCAAAATGCCAGTGCTGGATAGCCACATGTGAAGTCCCAGCAAGCGCAAGGTAGCTCTCAAGTCCTTCAAACTATGAAGTCTCTTATCTGTCTTTTCAGAGAAGAGAGCTGATCCTTCAAAAGGAAGGTCCTGAATCATCTGTTGGACCTCATGTGGCAGACCGGAGCCCTGCACCCAGGAGCCTTGTCTCATCACTACCTCTGTGGCCAGTGTGCGGGAGGCTGCATCCAAAGCCGCTTATAGTGATGCTCTGGAGATCAGTTTCCCCTCCTTCACGAATGTGGAGAACTCCACCCAAGCCTCCTGGTGAAGGAGCTCTGCAAACTTAGCCATAGACGAGCAGGTTTTATGCCCGCAGCGGCTTACTATAGCCTGCTAGTTGGCTATCTGGAGCTGCAGTCCCCAGTCAAGTAGACCTTTTGGCCAAATAGGGATGCCAAGAAACTGGACCTTTTTTTGGGGTGGTGCCCCAAAAACCTTGGCATTCTCTCTGATTGGCTGCATTGATCACTAAAGAGTCTGGGGGAGGGTGGGTATAAAGATGTTCATAACCCTTAGAGGGAACGAAGTAGCGTCGCTCAGTTTTCTTGGCTGGAGGGGCCAGAGAAGCGGGTGTTTGCCACAGATTTTTAGATGTGTCAGTTATAGTTAGAGATGTGTCAGTGGCAACGCAACCCTGGATGGGCCTGAGGGGGCCTGGATATCAATGACAGTGTCTACATCCTCCTCCACCTCCTCTGCCTGTATCCCCAGACTGTGGGCAGCCTGCCTCAGGAGCTGTTGAAGAACACGGTTGTCCTCCAGACCTGAGACAGTCGATGTAGATGTCCCCGCATCCACTTCGTCAGGCAAGGAAGAGGATGAGAGAACATGTAGCGGGCCCTGTTCGCTACCCTCGGCACCTCTGGGGTCCCTTAGCACCCAGTGTTCAATCAGCGGGGCCGGAGCTGATGGAGATTTCAGCAGCGTGGTTGGTGGCGGGGCCAAGAAGTCCAGCATTACTGAGGTCGACGGTGTCAGTAGGGTCGGAATCGGAGCCATCGGCGGTGCCGTTGTCTGGAGAAACAGTGCCAGAGCTAGTTGAAGTATCGGTACTGGAGCTGTCTGAGTCAGCAGTGCCGCTACCCCAGATGGCGGTGCTGCCCCTGGCAGTGCCGGCACTGACTGTGGGACGAAGGATGCTGATGACACCAATGCCGTTCTGGACCACGGACCATGAACTTGGCCCTGACTCTGATGGTAAGCCCAGGGTGTCCAGAAGGGCCATTGGGCAGGGGATGCCATTGTTGTTGCCACAGTGCCAGGTATGATTGGTAACTCTGTCGTGACCTGGGCCTCCTGCTCCGCGATCTGCTGGAGCGATTAGAGTCCACCTCTGACTCCGAGGTCTCCGAGTAGGAAGACCATGGAGGAGCACTACCCTGAGTCGCTAACGATTGGTGCCCCAACTCCGGGGAGCGGTGCGGTTCTTGCATTTGCGCGGGTAGTGCTGGAGATGGAGATTGACAGGCCATCATGGCCAGTTTACCCCTGGAGTGGAACAGGGGGCGTGCGGTCGCCGGCGATTTATCCCTCCTTTGTCGGGAGGACGGCACTAGGAGGCACATCAAGCCTTGAACACTTCCGGCATCGATGGTGGTTGTATGTCCCCTCAGTGGCCCGGTGACCAGGGGGATGGGAAGGTGTTTGGACTTGACTGAACCCCAGCCGGGGCAGGAGTCAACGAAACCCTGGGTAGGAGCAAGGAGGAGGCAGTCTGTCCCAATCCGCTTGTGGGCACCGCTGAGTGGCCCCTCACTGGCCTCTTCTTTTTTACTGGCTCCAGAGATGGTGAGTGGTGCTGGTGGGCTTTAGAGTCTTTAGCCGGGCCCATTTTGTGCACAGTTAGTGCCGGAGCGCTGTGCACCGAGGAGGTGGTGCTTGGTGCTGGGTCAGTGGGTCCCGGGTCAGATTGTGGTCTCAACGCTGCCTCCATTAGCAAGAGTTTCAGTCTCTGCTCTCAGTCTTTAAGAGTTCTGGGGTAGAAACCTTTGCAAATGCTGTGGCACTTCTCCTCCTGGTGACTCTCACCAAGGCACCGCAGGCAGGAAGAGTGAGGATCACTCTTGGGCATAAGCTTGCCACAGGCCTCACAGAGCTTAAACCCTGGAGACCCGGGCATACCCCAGGAGGGGGAAAGAAACGTCCTAACAACCAACAATAGAGAAACAACAATTAAACTGAGAACTATATACAACTAAGGTCTGTCAGACACTGCTGAAGTGCTTGCTGCAAGAGCGAGCAAAGTTCCCGCTAGCCGTCACCAGCGGTAAGAAGGAACCGAGGGGGTGGAGGGTCGGCGGGGTCCTATACTGGGCGCCATGAAGGCATCACTCCGGGGGTGCCCAGGCCGACCCTACGGACACTGCTAGGGGAAAATCTTCTAGCTGGCGTGCACGGAATGGACATGAACAATCACTCGAAGAAGCAGCACCATATTTAGTGCAAAGACTATATCTAGTTGCAAATCAACACGTCAGTGGTTCCTGACCAATAAGAATCAACCTTTCTTTAGGAAAATAACTAAAAAGTACAAATGCAAAACACATTTACAACTGATAATTTAAATCATGATTAAAATCAGTGATCTCAATCAATCCACCCTGTTGCTAGCCTGTCTAAGCATTCGCCTGTTACGATATAGATATTCAAGAGTGTTTGCAAAGGCCTATACTTTAAGAATGTAGGTGTATTCTTATTACTTAGCTAGTGCTGGATGAACTCTGCTGCCCCCTTATACTGGTGGCAAATTAATCAAAGCTGCCCCACTCCCACCCCATAAATCAGTTCAAACCAGGACAAGTTGTCATTACTGGGCATCACCTGGCCCAGTAACTCAATTTATGCTGTTCCTCCCCAGCCCAAGCCTCCACAGAGCCCTGTGTGCAGATGGCAGGTGATGTCAGCACTACAAACACACAAAGCCCTCCACTGGAGTGGTTGTGTCCCCCACTCCTCCTGGGGCTCCCTATTCATAGGAACAACAGCAGCAGCCATGCTCCCTTCTGCCAGTAGAGGCAGTGACACCAGAGCTGTTTCTTTGCAGACTTAGGAAGACATTATTGCATTGGTTATACTTGGTTCATGCTTCATAGCTTTCTTTTTCCCCCATGAAGGTTATAAATGGGATTTATTTTTAATGAAAGTGTATTTATATTCCACAGAAGTGGATGGTTGCTTCCCACCTGGGAAAGATTTCTACGTGTCCTGGAAAGCTCAGTCCCTGGTTTCACAGATTTATACTTCAGACTCTAAAGGTGCACTCAAAAAGTACATTTTTATTAGTAATAACCAGACAGCACTGCTAGTACAAACCATATATTTATTTTCATTTTGACTTAAAAGCTCCACACAAAAGAACACCCATGCAGAGCTCTAAGCTCCACTGACATCAATTTAAACACACAATAATGAGGAGTTACAAAGCACCTCCTCCTACCACCCACACACTGCATCCTAATCAACACTCAGCAGGCCCCATATGAATTAAACCTCCCAGCCCACCTACTCCCCAAACAGAAAACCCACCCCAAGGGCTTCAGCCCTTCCTGACAGCCCGCTCAAATAGATGAGCTTTGCAGCGTGCCTGGAAGGCAAGCAGGCTTAGGCTATTTCAGACCAGGGGAGGGAAGGGAGATGCATTCCAAAGGGGAGGTGCCCTCATGCTGTCAGCACCTTCTCTTTTATACGAAGAAGTGGGGGACTCCAGCACAAGAGTCCCTGGTGGTCTAACTGCATCCAATATAATCTTCTTCCCTTCATCTCTAATCTGCCAAATTTTGCTGGACAAAGATTCCAATCCCCTGAGCAGCTTTAGATAGCGCCCACTAAAAACAAAACAAAAAAATCTTCCCCAAATGAAGGAGATTCCCCCCATTCCACTTATTGCACACCAATTCAAGCAAAATTCAATCCTGGGGCACATAACAGCTTTCCTGTAATGTTAAATCATGACAATTTTAACCCCAATATTTTGTAGCACCACATGGCTAGGAGCTGAAGCTTTATGCCACTGGAAAGAGGAGATTTTTAGCTTCCTCATGTGACACAGTATTTGTATCTACTCCAGATTAAGTATCTAAAGACTACTTTTGTGCCAGGAGAGGAAAACTCTCAAAATGAACCTAAGACTCAGGCCTGGTCTACGCTACAAAGGTAGGCTGATGCAAGTCACCTTGTATAGAACTATTTGTGCACATGTCTATATTCAACTTTTTCTTTGGCTGACATAAGCACTCCATTACAGCAATGCAATAAAACCACCTCCACAAATGGCAGAGAGTCATGGTCGACCTACTGAGACCAACACAGTGCAAGTGAGGATACTTACTGCTGGGAAGATTCTGCCCCACTGTGCATGTGCAGAATTTATGCCCCCCACAGATTTATTTGTTTCCCCGCAGAAAAATGACTTTCTGACAGGAAAGCAAAGGGAAACCACAAGAGCAGTCATGCAACCCTCCCCAGCAGTATGGTTTGGGTGCCCAGGGCTGCCGGCAGACAGGTAAATCACTGTGAGGCAGTAGGCGGGACTGGGGAAAACCCAGCTGGTGGCTCCTACCTTGCACGGGGCTCAGCTGCTAGCCCCTGATGGGGAGGATGGGACTTCCTCTTACCCCTGCATGGTATCTGGGGCTGGGTCAGACCCACCCCCCAGTTTCTCCCCCAGCTGCAGGAAGCTCTTCAAACTCCTCTTACACCAGATTCCTGCACCCATTGCTCCTCAGCTGCCAAGGGAAGGATCCCTCTAAAGGAGCTGCTCCTCCACCCACCCAACCCCATGGATCCCGAACCCCTCATACCCAGACCCTCCCACCAAGACTCATGCCCCCACACCCAAAGAGCCGCATTCCCTCTGCACCTGCACCTGGATCCCAACCCCACTGAGACCTAACCAGCCACACCTGGATCCCAACCTCACTGAGCCCCAACCAGCCACACCTGGATCCCTCCCCCGAGCCCCACTCCATCAGCATCTGGGCCCCCCACCCAGACCCCCCACTGAGCCCCAATCACCTTCACCTGGACTCTGCTGCATAGTCCCATTACCATTGTACCCAGATCCCCGACACACACCTGGATCCCCCAGTGAGCCGCCCGCACCCAGCCTCCACATTTATTTGAGAAATAAAATTTGCAGAATTTTAAAATATTGAGTGCAGAATTTACACCTTTTTGGCGCAGAATGCCTGATATATTATCAGGAGTAGATAATATATAACTTGTGTTGACCCCAAAGGTCCCCCAGCAGCTGTTCCACAATGCCCCGTTCCTTGCGACAGTGACCGCTTTAAACTCGCAACTTTAAACTTCACTGCCTCAAAGTCACAGAGAACAGATGCAATCCATGCCCCCTCCCCACATGTTTTTGAAAAGCCTTTTCCGAATTGCCCACCTTAGTGAGTACACCTAGCAGCTCACCCTTGTTGTGTGCAACTGCCCAACTGCGACAAGCTCCCGGCTGGAGTAAACAGGAAGTACTAGATCTCATGGGCCTGTGTGGAGAAAGGATTGTGCAAGCAAGCTATGGACCAGCCATAGAAATGTGAATATCTACAACCAGCTTGCATGGGGGATGCAGGCAAAGGGGTATGAGAGGGATCAGTAGCAGTGCTGCGTGACAGCAAAGGAACTTCACCAGGCATACCACAAGGCTGAAGAGGCCAACAACAGATCTCATGCTATGAAGCAGACCTGCCACTTCTACAAGGATCTGCATACCACACAACAAACAGAAGTAGAGCTGACATCTGCTTCTTATTCCCCTATTGGGTTAGGCTGGGGGACAGGAGAAATAGAAAGAAGAGGACTAGGGAGGACATGTTCTGCAAGATTCTCAAGCCACTGCTGCACTGGACTGTGACCAAAGGGCTTGGAAGGCCAATGTGTCTGACAACATGGAAAAAGGGAGGACAAGAAAAAGGCCCAGAAGTCCCAGCAAGACAAGAAGAGGGAAATGCATCAGGACATGGGTCTTCTGAGACAGCAAACCCAAATGCTGCAGACCCTGATTGACCTACAGGTCTAAAAATCCAGACTTTCCACCCTTTGCAGGCCTTAGAGAACACCATGGTCACTGCTCCCTAAACTCCCCTAACATACCACGTGGCATCCCAGTGCAATTACCCCTCCACTCCGTGCCAGGAGACAGCAAGGAAAACACAGTTTATGTACACTGACCTGTGAGAAGCACGGTTGGGGTATATGTACAATGGACTATATTTGTGTACTCAAGGAGTTGGGGAGTCCAGCAGAAGAGTCCCTGCTGGTCTAACTCAAATGTACTAATGTTTATTTCCTTTCTAATTTTATATTTTCACCTATTAAGTTATGTTAAAAATTTGTATAACATTGCCAGGGGGGGAGCAGGGGGGGAAAAGAGGGTTGCATACTGGTTTTCCACACTGGTTTTTCCCCCACTCAATAAAGTTCTATTTTTGGAGAATCAAATTATCTTTATTACTTCACAACCAATACTGCAATAATGCATAGCGGTACTCAAAGCAAACAGTATTTGTAAACATATAGCAAGCACCACATAATGCATAGCTTCAGGAAAACACCTAGTCACATTTATAAACGTACAACAAGCATTACCCAGTTCTTAGCAGCACCCAAAGCTCTATGCCCATAAAACACTCATACAGAACACTATCATGGCTGACCATTAAAGTGCTCTTTCCTACCTTCAGCAACCACACAACTCCAAGTTGGGCTCTTGTACCCTTGTGTCTAGCTGTTCAAAGTCAGGAATCAGCTGCTCTATCTCCACCCTAGTGGCAGCTTTTCCCCTCCATAATACCTGTGAGGCAACAGGACACAGGAAGCAGTGTAATGGGGTCTACAAACCGCATACTGAGCAGAGGCAGAAGGGAGGAGAGCCTCTCCTGCTTACAGGCAAGCACCCTGACCACACCCTCACGCAGCTCTCACAGCTGACTATCGTGGAGGCAGGCACTCACAACTGCAACCAGTATAGGCCTGCTAGATAAGGAGAGATCTCAAAGAAGGCAGGGAGGCAGAAAGCGGTACGTAGGGAACCTGCTGGCCCCATCAACCCTCCCCTCCCCAGCACCAGATGTGGCCCCAGGCCGTGCGCTGCTGCCTGCACCCCTCCCTGCCCCAGCACCAGCGAGGGTCCTGGGCTGCATATTGCCGCTCCCCCCCGCAGCACCCAGGCTTCCCTCCCCAGAGGCCCCCCGCCAAAGTTTTAGTCAGGGGTATATAGTAAAAGTCATGGACAGGTCACAGGCTGCGAATTTTTGTTTACTGCCCGTGACCTGTCCATGACTTTTACTAAAAATACCAGTGACTAAAATGTAGCCTTAATTATTACTCAAAGTTCTATATTAATATGCCTAGTAAGCAATCTATTTGTCATAAAACATTTCCTGAATCTTTTTTGTTGTCTGTATTGTTACAGAAATACTTGCTGACAGATATTTGAAATAAATTATTGAAACTGGCATGATTACATTGTGTTATTTTGACAACATATGCAGAATTTTAAAATATTGTACATAGAAATTTTAATTTTTTGGTACAGAATTCTCCCAGGAATAAAATGCCAATCCCTTCTCCACCGTCAGTGCAGCTCTCATTTTGGTGTCCCTGCCCTGGAGGGCTGACGCAAGCCCAGCACACAGATTTAGAAATGTGGCTTTCTGCAGCTGAAAGTTTTGCAGCCATTGCTCATTGACCCAAATCTACATTATGATGCAATCCCACCAATCAGTGTTCATTTCTCAGGCCCAGAAGCAGCACTCCACCATCTGCAGCTCCAAGACCAACACCAACAACCTTGAATTGTTTTTTGCTGTTCCTCAGAAAACTGACCCCGAAGACATTCTAGGGTGGCTGTGGAATCTCCATCATTGGAGATTTTTAAGGGCAGGTTAGAAAAATACCTGTCAGGTATGGTCTAGATCAGGGATTCTCAGACTTTTGTACTGGTGACCCCTTTCACCCAGCAAGCCTCTGAGTGCGACTCCCCCTTGTACATTAAAAAAACACTTTTATATATTGAACACCATTATAAATGCTGGAAGCAAAGCGGGGTTTGAGGTGGAGGCTGACAGCTCATGACCCCCCATGTAATGACCTCACAACCCCCTGAGGGGTCCCGACCTCTAGTTTGAGAGCCCCAGTCTAGATAATACTTAGTTCTGCCATGAGTGCAGAGGACTGGAATAGATAAACTCTCAAGGTCCCTTCCAGTGCAAGAGCCAGCTTCTAATTTTTCCCAATGGTGCTGAACCCCACTCAGCCACAGGCCCGCCCCTACTCCTCCTCCTCCCCCAAGTCCCCACCTACCTCTTCCCACCCCAGCTCCACCCCATTTCCACACCCACTTCACCCCTTCCCTCTAGGCTGCACCCTGCTTCTTCCTGCTCCCATTCCGCCCCTCCCCCACGCACGCCTTGTCCCCGCTCCTCCCCCTTCCTCCCTCCCAGCGGCTCCTCCACGCTGCAGCGGGAGGCACTGGGAGGGAGGGGAAGGAGTTGATTGGCAGGGCCGTCGGTGTGCAGGAGTGGGGGGGGGAAGGGGAGGTTGGCTGCTGGTGGGTGCTAAGCACCCGTAATTTTTTTCCGTGGGTGCTCCAACCATGCACAAGCACTCAAGGTAAACATGCACAATGCCGATGCAAGTAGTCAAATATGCACATGCCTGAGTGATTTACAAATTTCAGCAGATATATGCTGACATAATGTGAGCTGACCAAAGTTTGTAGTGTAGACATGACCACAGGAACAGCCCTGATTCAGCGGTCAGGGTATCTGACCCAGTGCTGACCCCGAAACACAGAACAAGGCAGGCAAGGATTTGCACCAATTGAGTTAGTGTTATCCTTTCTTCAAGCTGTCTACGCATAGAGATCGGCACTAACACAGGGGGTTCCCTGTATACACTGGGGTTGTGTTCTTGAAAAGGGCGATGGATATTGAAACGATGTATATCGGGGAATTTTTCCCCATAAGAAATAATGGAATAAGGGGAGGAATGCATTCACAACTTCACACTCGCCTATGAAAATGCTCTTTTCACCTAAACTGTGTACCTTTTTAGGACAGGTTCTAAAGTACACATTATACATATAAAACATTGAATAAAATAATGAAGGACCCTACTAACACTGTTCAAACACATAGAACATTTTAATATAGTAAATACAATACAGTATAAAACAGTGTCAATTACACTAAATTTAGGTAGAGGTGGCGGCTGGGTTTTCTTGAGCTGGCTTTTTCGTGGCTGGCTTTTTGGTTGCAAAAATCTTAAAAAAGGATTTTATCAACATCTGCTCTCCTGCATGAATCTTTGAATGACAGATCTCCCTGTAGCAAGCCACTGCATCATTGAGAGCCCTGCAGACTTTGGCACACCGTTCATGAAAAGGATCACTGCTCTATATGATTTCCGTCATCTCATCCAGCAATCCAAAGAAACAGGAGAGATTCTTTCTTGTCAGACTCCTGGCTTCCTGCCCTACATCCTCCTCCTCCTCCTCGCTTTCTTCGGATATCCGTTGTTAGTCCAGCTCAATCAGTTCCTCATTTGTCATTTGCTCAGCATGAGACTCCCAACAACTCCTGTACATCCTCCTCCTCCACCTTTTTGAAGCCGACATCCTTTGCCAACTAAACAATTTCTTGCTTGAGAGCAGGAACGGCATCAAATCACACGAAGTTTTGGACAGCATCTGGCCATGCACGGCGCCAAATGCCATTCATACGTTGCAAAGTGACCTCTTCCCATGACATGTCAATATTTTCCACACCGTTCAAGATCCTGTAGGACTTCCAAAACTCCTTTACACTGGGCTTTCCTTCACCTGCTGTCTCCTTAATCAGCATGGAGAACGTCCTCCATAGATAATAAACCTTGAATGTGGCCAGTACAGGCAAGTACAGTACTGTACAGTACAATAGGGGAACATGTTCCAATTCATGTCAGTTCCTATCCAGATATGCAGATCAGGACCAACGTAAATTAGAACACGTTCCCCTATTGATGAGCAACGGATACCCAAAACAACGGATGAGGGGAAGATGTATACCAGGGACCCGCTGTATAGCTACACCGACTGCTGGATGAGGTTATTCTCAGGTGTAGACAAGGCACACATTCACACAACTTTCTGCATGACATTAATTAGCTAAAGGCTTAAAATCAAGCAGAGTACTAGCAAAGAGAACAGAATGAAGAGTGTTAACTGCCTTTTCATCTAAGCTCCTGAGAGAAATCAAATACAAGGGAAATGTTAACTTTAACTACTATTATAAAAAAGGAAGGATTTGATCTTCCAGATTCAAGGCAAGGCTGGGCAATTTACTTTTTCCCCAACGGGGACTATTTCAGCTGTACTGATGGAGCTAAAGAATTGAAAAACAAATGTGCTTGTTTTAGAAACTACTGAGAAGGGTCTAGGCCTGAATGGAAATGGATCATAAGTTCTACAAAAGCTGTTCAAGCTGCAGTGCAACTGACTAGACACCTCCTTCTCCTGAAAAAAAAAAAAAACCAACCCCAAGCTCTGACTCTTTACATCAATGGCAAAAATCTTCCAGTACCAAGATCAGGAGAAAGAACTTTAAATACCACAACTTTCTCTTGAGCAATCAACCTTATGTCACCCCAATGTAGACACATGTTCTTTTCAAATTTACTGAGTTCTGTTGTTGATATGGCTTCAAATACCTTTAAAACTTTCAATAAATATAAAACATCTAGTTTACTTACATGCATATACAGTAGAACTGCCTTAACTAGTCACACAGTAGAAATAAACTAAACTAGTCAATAAAATGACCATCTCAACTGTCAAATCCTTACACTTTGTGCCAGGAGGCTGACACTTATTTCATGTGTTACATAAAAATAAGCATTGTATAAACCAGGGGTAGGCAACCTATGGCACAGGTGCCGAAAGTGGCACACGAGCTGATTTTCAGTTGCACTCACACTGCCTGGGTCCTGGCCACCGGTCCGGGGGGGGCTCTGCATTTTAAATTTAATTTTAAATAAAGCCTCTTAAACATTTTGAAACCTTATTTACTTTACATACAACAACAGTTTAGTTATATATTATAGACTTATAGAAAGAGACCTTCTAAAAAGGTTAAAATGTATTACCGACACACGAAACTTTAAGTTAGAGTGAATAAATGAAGACTCAGCACACCACTTCTGAAAGGTTGCCAACCCCGGTATAAACCATTAAAACAGTTCTGAATAGTACATTGCTTCATTTGTTTAATGGCAGGGATGTAGCATTAAATTAGTAAAAAGCCTGCACCGATTTAACTATAAGGTCAACACACACCAACTTGGACCTGTTAGTTACTGTAAATAGGTTTGCAAACATCACCGGGTACAAACATCTATACAGTTTTTAGTCAGTGAAATCAACTACGCTGAATTTATTCCCCAGCAACTGCTCTGATTAAATGGGTGTGCCATTAATGGTTTTCAGCAAAAGATACAATTTGCACCCTCTCTCCTACATACCATATCTTAGTATTGAAAGAGAGAAAGGAATAAGTTCTTTTGAGGGAAGTTGTGCACAAGTAATTCAACAATTTTAACTGCTGATACTGTTTTTTGTTTGTTTGTTTGTTTTGCAGGCGTCTAAGAGGAGATACTTAGCAGCCAGTCACACATACGTTGCAGTCTAAGACAGTTCTATGGGAAATAATACAAATAGTTGAGGAGGATAACTTTGTGGCTAAAGAGGAGTACAGTCAGGAGCTCTGGGTTCTATCACTAGTTATGTTACAGACTACCTATGCGACCATGAACCTTACAATAATTTATGGGTTTATTTCATGAGGTTGCAATACTCCGACTGATTTTAACATCAGTCATTCAGCACTTCAGAAATTCACATCCTTATCCATCTCTCTATCTATAAAATGGGGATAATAATATTTAGCTACCTCCTAGGGGTGATGTTAGGGTTAGTCGATACATGGCCTCAAAGCTGTCCAAGATGTGGTTTCTAAGATAATGATTTTATTTCTAAAGTCCCCCACTATACCCTTCTCCCAGATTTAAAACTACTACATTTATTTATGGTTTAAACTAAAGCTTAAATATGTAAGAATACAGTTTCTTTCATCCAAGGATCTATAAACACATTTCATTATCTAAGCCCTGGTCTACACTATGGGGTTAGGTCGAATTTAGCCGCGTTAGGTCTATTTTAATATGAATGCGTCCACATAACCAGCCCCATTCCATCAACTTAAAGGGCTCTTAAAATTGACTTCTGTACTCCTCCCCAGCGAGGGGAGTAGCGCTAAAATCGACCTCGCTGGGTCGAATTTGGGGTAGTGTGGACGCAAATCAACGGTACTGGCCTCCGACAGCTATCCCAGAGTGCTCCACTGTTACTGCTTTGGACAGCACTTTGAATTCCGATGCACTAACCAGGTACACAGGAAAAGCCCCAGGAACTTTTGAATTTCATTTCCTGTTTGGTCAGCATGGCGAACTCAGCAGCACAGGTGACCACGCAGTCCCTGCAGAATCATAGAGCAGAGAATGTTTCCACGCTCCACCCGCCCCGCCCATCATCTCCGTCCCTGAGGTTATCACAGATTAGAATTGATAGGCACAGCTTAATGCATGAAGTGTCAGATGCCCAGCAACAGAGGCTGTCATTCAAAACAGTTTGATTTTTAGTGTGGCTATTATCTCATTTTTTTAATTAATAAGAATGCATGGTTTAAAAACCAATAGTTACTTTTATTACCACCATTCTGCACTTGCTCAGCCTATAGTTGAATTGCTCCTTACTACTATCCAGGCTTCATGAGCCCTGGGAGCAAGGGGTAGGCTGGGGTAGATGCAACCGCGCAGTGCTGCCAGCTGGGAGAGCAGCCTGAGGCAGAAGCCTCCAGCTGGCATGATATTCCAGGCAGGACTGAGTCTCCATGAGACGAAACTTAAAGAAGAGAATGACTGGAGTCTCTGGCTCCCCATTCGGTGCTCTAGGAGGAGGACAGCCATATCTGTCTAGGCACCCCGACTGACCTCACTGAGGTCTTCCAGGAGCACCCAGGAGACATACAATGGCTACCAGTCCTACTGAACCATCTACCGCAAAGGCAAGGAGCTGCTGCTGTGTAGCAATGCTGTACTGCAGTGGTCCCCAACGCGGTGCCCGCAGGTGCCATGGCGCCCGCCGGGGCATTTGTGTGCCCGCCTAGTGCCCAGCAGGGGAGAGAAGCTGCGGCCCCAAGAACTCAGGCTGCAGGCGCCGGTGCTCTATGTCCCTGGCAGGCGCGGGGCTGCAGCTTTTCTCTGGCTTCTCCGGGACTGCAGGCGCCAGCGTTCTCTGACCCTCGTAGGCGTGGGGCTGTGGCTTCTCTTCGGCTTCTCCGGGGCTGCAGGCGCTGGTGTTCTCTGTCCCCAGCAGGTGCAGGGCCGCGGCTTAAGCCAGAGAGAAGCTGCGGCCCCACACCTGCCGGGGACAGAGAACTCCGGGGCTACAGGCGCCAGCGTTCTCTGTCTCTGGCAGGTGCGGGGCAGCGGCTTCGAAGTCGGAGAGAAGCTGCAGCCCCGCCCCTGCCGGGGACAGAGAACTCCGGGGCTGCAGGCTTCATTCTATGTTAAAGTAAGAATAATAAATATGTTTGAACCAGCAGTTCAACAATGTTTTACTTTTTTTAAAATAAATAAGATGAAAACTGTTTATGATATTTATTTTGTAAAATATTTTGTAGATAAAAAAGAGCAAATTCACATGGTAAGATGAAAGAGTAATTGCCGAATAATTTAATTAATACCTTTTACATGTAAAATTACCCTTTTTATCTTATAGATTCATATATTATGTAATATTAAATATGATGTTTTTCGTATTATTTAATGTACAAACAGAAAATAAGCCTAGAAAGATTGTTGGCGCCCGCCACACTCTTCTGAAAACATGACTGTGCTACTGGCCACAAAAAGGTTGGAGACCACTGGTGTACTGCATCTGCCAGCAGCACCCAGGAGATGTACGGTGATGGTGAGCTGAGTGGGCTCCATGTTTGCCGTGGTATGGCATCTGCACAGGTAACCCAGAAAATAGGTGAGAAATAATTGTTTGCTGTTGCTTTCACAGAGGGAGGAAGGGAGGGGGGCCTGATGACATGTACCCAAAACCACCCGTGACAATGTTTTTGCCCCATCAGGCATTGGGAACTTAACCAAGAATTCCAGTGGGCAGCGGAGACTGCGGGAACTGTGGGATAGAGCGGTGAATTGTGGGTAGCTAAGTCGATGCTAGCCATGGTAGTGAGGATGCACTCTGTCGACTTAATGCGCTTAGTATGGACATACACAATCGACTGTATAAAATCGGTTTCTAAAAATCGACTTCTATAAAATCAACCTAATTTCATAGTGCAGACATACAGGAATGTTTGGATGAGCACTTAAAGTAAGGGAAGTTAGGAGAATGCTTTACTCCATACTTAAATGCAACCGGTTCTGCAGTAGCTACTTAATGTACAGTTGCACTACACAGAAATTTAAGAAAAGAAATGAAGAAAAAAATACTTTATTCAACTGAAACTGCAGGAGAGATGCAGGTAGGTAGAATTTAATTACCCTGGAGAAATCAGAACTCAGGAAACACCCTTACTTTTGCAAAAAGTAATATGTGAATTTTAATGGACACAAAGGTTCAGAACTCATGTTTTATGTCTCATACAACAGTCCAGTGCCCCTAACAATATACCCGGGCTCTGATTCAGTACTGACAAAGTGAAGAGTCCCACTGCTGAACTGCCAAACAGTTTCCATGACACAGTTTCCATCTAAATATTCAACCAAGCATGGCCCTAATTAGCTGGTTAAAATATATAGGACCACAGCAGAGTGGTATGACTACAGAATTGCAGTGTATAGCTGTAGATTCACTCTACTATTTTTCTACAGTAAAATTTGGAAATAGAACTATTCAAATGTGTCCTAAAAAAAATCTCTAGCTGTTATACCCTATTATGCATCCATCATTTTTTAAATTATGGCTTGTCACTGGAAAAACTTTTCTTTTAAACCGCTGGTGCTAAAAGGTGAGAAGCAATGCGAACAAGAAAACCTGGCATTTGCAGATCTGCTAGCCAGACCATTTTATTCAAGAAACAGAAATATTAAGTTGCATAGTAGCATTTTATGATTGTGCAATTACCGCACAGCAAGCCACATTCAAGTCTGCTCTGCTGCTTGACAAAAATGGCAGACAATCATTTAAGACAAAGGTTATATTCCCATGTAGTTCTTTTTCCCAGATAACTGCTGGACTTCAAAACCGTCTTCATATGCTTAAAGTTATTTGCTGCTACATTGCTTAAAAACTACAAGACGGCAGAGCACAAGCCCATTCAGCTGCTTACTGCCCAGGCATCATATATAGGAGATATGTGTGCCTCAAAGCATCACATCAAAGTCTAGGAGCCTGAAATCCCATTAGAAAAAAAATAAAATAAAAAATGTGCTTTAGGAATGCTAGAAAAAAATACTTCTATTGTATTTGTGAACTAAGGGTAATTAAAGCAACAGATCAGAGGAAGAGATATGCATGTCAGGTTTGTGATTTAAAAGGATTTTTTAAAGTACTTTATTGTCTATGATATTATAGCTTTGATAATTTGGCTCTGTAGTATGAAAACACCTTTATATTTAACTACTGAGAAAAATAAGGATGCAAGCTTGAGAGTAACAATATTGTTAAGAGACCATTATTATATACAGGCTCAAGTATCGCCACAGTAAACGGTTTTGTATACTCATTCAAAAATGTGCTTTTCAGGGTATTCCAATTCTGATATTCAAAAAATCACTTCATAGAAGGTTATAATTGGTTACAATTAACATTTATCATCCTGAAAATTTACCAGCCCAGGCACAAAATCTACTTGCCCAATCATACCATGATGGTGTGCATAAGAAAAACAAAGTGAAATAAAAAAATACAGTTATTCAGCATGAGCAAATCACATTTTGTACGGAGGAAGGAAAACAATTTTTTGGTATAAATCACATCAGAGATTAGCGCACACTACCCACATTTTTAGCTGTTAATTTTTTCACTTAGCTCTAGCTTAAAAAAAAAAAGGAAGCTTGATTTTAACAAAAATAATTCTGCAATCGTCTTTAGACTTTTATATTTAAAATTTTCCCATCAATTTAGGTGGGGGGGAGGTCACTGCCTTTTGCTGTGGTTCTAATCAGATAAAGCCAACATATCCTTCTGGTTTTGTTATTGATCTTCGAGGATCATGAATCAGAGTAAGCGTAGCGCTCTGGTCAGAGATTTTGTTAGCTTGCTTCTGCAGAACAAATAACTGAAGTTCAGGTGTTGTTTTTAATGACAGAGAGGATGACTCAGTGCTCTAAGAATCAAGCTTGAAATACCTAAAAACTGTCTTGAACAACAGGTCCACACCTTACTAGACTATAGCAGATAGACTAAGTTCCATCCCATAGTTCTGTATGGTTCATTAGAATGAGTCCTTGCCAATTAGAGTCCTATTTCCCAATAAAAATCCCACAGCACTTAGCATAGGGGGTTTTCCCTGGTGTCTTCTGCCAAAACTTCTTGTTCTCTCTCGCTGTGTGCCAGTTGTCCCCAAATGCCACCTTACACTCGAAAAGCAGCTACACTATAGGCAAGGCTGTACGTAGTTCAAAAAGCACATCAGGATCCTTCAAGAGATGTGGTACTGCTGGTCAAGTTTACGCATGAACAAGTTGAAAGGGTCACTTTGAGGAATCTGGTAAAGCATGTGGCTGCACAAAGCAGGCATGCTGACACCTTTAAAAATGTGGAGGACACACTTTCTCCATATCAAATAACTTTTAAGATAAAACAATGATTATAACTTTCATTAGGGAATCCCTGTGAGTTCTTCTTGTATTGCTTATATTCCTGCAATACATCAATAATAGATGATGTTACATATGATCACAGTAAATTCTGCTGAAACCATCAGTAACTTGAGCCATTTCTCATTAATTATTAGAATGTACAATACAGTGCTGAGCAGTGCAGTTTAATGTATGAACCTTCAAGTATGCAGTAAAGTTAGTAAACTGAAGGACAAGACATTGATACTTGCACAATGAGGGCCAGTTTGACCCTTAGATTACATTACATTTTCTAGACAAGCCAGAAAAAAAAACTGAATTCTAGAAATATAGGACAAGATTCTGATCATATTGCACTGGGGGAAATCTGGAGTAACTTCACTAAAACTAGATTTGTACAGGTGTGAGATCACAACCTAATTCATGAACTTAAAGGGCCAAATCTTTAGATGGTGTAGATCAGTGCAGTTTCACTGAAGACAGCAGAATTACACTGATTTACACCAGCGGGTAATATGTCCCAAAGCTACACTTTAGACAATACAGTTAGCTAAAGAATATAAAATCTCATTGATCCTCCCACAACCTCACAGGAAAATTTGGCTAAAAATCCTGGTATACAAGAGCCCCTTAAAAAATACTGCCAATCAGTGATCAACCCATCCTAACACCATAAAATTATGGGAACATCTCCACAACAAAAAATATTCAAGCTGATATATTCCTGTCAGCATGCATTTTTGTCCAGGGCAGTACTCCATAACTATCATGAAAATTTACCAGTGGATCCACACCTAGATACTTTGGTGATTAGCATCATATAAATAATTATATAGATGAGGTACATTAGTTTATTTCAGTGGTACAGAATATTCTATTTGCTCATCGATGAAATACTGACCCCGGCCAAGCAGAATTTTGCAAGGCTGGTATAAATATTAGACACAGACACTCTCAAGATACCATTCATATAACCACGTCCGGGCCACGTAACTGACCGTGGTTGTGTGAAATGCCAGTGACTTAAGTGCATCTCATTTATTTTTATTTCATTTGCCTTCTATTTAAAAATGATGGGGGGGATAGCTCAGTGGTTTGAGCACTGGCCTGCCAAACTCAAGGTTGTGAGTTCAATCCTTGAGGGGGCCATTTAGCAATCTGGGCCAAAAATCAGTACTTGGTCCTGCTAGTGAAGGCAGGGGGCTGGACTCAATGACCTTTCAAGGTCCCTTCCAGTTCTAGGAGATAATTTAATAATTGGAGATACACCTAAGATATAATAATCAATTATCAGTCACAGCCTATTAAAATACAAAGCAGACCCCACCTCCTGAGTGTATAGTCAAACATAACAGTCTGTTCCTAATTTTTATTAGCTGCAGATAAAACTCTGGGCCTGTTATTCTGACAGATCCACTGATTTGAAGAAGACTAGACCATATAAGAACACAAGGGATCATCTGGGCTTTTTCACATTCGACTGTGGAGACTAACCCTGGCATTTAAATACAGACAGTGATAGAGACAGGCACGCAGATTTTGTCATCTTGAAAATAAATCTGTCACGTAAATAGTTTTCTTGCTCAGCACATGAGATGGGAGTAGAGCTTTATTTGGGGGGGGGGTCCCTCCATTTTTCTTGGCTTTAAGCTTTAAAATGTCCTTTCTTGGTCTAAGCAGTAATTTTCTGAGCAAACGGCAGCTGGCAGCAGCATATCCATGGGCATGGTGCCTTACAGATAAGCTGTAATATGTCTCCCTACCATGAATTTCAAATGCCTGAGGTGCTAACAGAGAGAGTAAACCACTTTGGAATTGCCTGCTCCTCCCCTCAAGCTGGCGCCCCTTCAAATCACAATGTTGTACTTTGCTCTTCAGATTATTCCATTACAAGCTATATCAAAGGCAGATTCCCTGCCACAGGTGCATCAATGTGCCTTCTTTGCATCATTTCAATTCAGTTGCAGCATCATTATTTTCTTTTAAATTAAAAATACCAGGCTAGCTAAACTCTAAAACAAGGAAAAATATATTAATTTCTTGAATTAAGTTTGAAAATTTAAATCCTGGGGAAGTGTTCACTGTTATTACATCTCTGAAATAAACATTTAAAAATATGTCACTTAAATTTGTTTTGTCCTTTTATCAAAAAACTTTTCTCCTCTGAAATGCAATCCACACTTGGATTTTTTAAAAATTTAAGTTCTTAGTTCTTTGCAATGGCATAAAAAGGATAGACAAAGTCATCAAACTGGCAAATTTTCATTGATATTAAACAGCAACAAAGCATCTCATAACAGCCCATGTGGTTTGTAAAATCATTACGTGTGTACTAAAACTAATCCATGTTATAAATATTGTATTCGCTCACAAAAATTCACATATTAAATAATTCACCAAAAATTAACTACCAAATCCACAGTGGGATATTGCAGCACAGACCCCTGCATCCCATTAATAGGGCTGCACAGGTGCACTCAATTGAGGGTGCTGCGGTTGCCAATGTCTTCAGACAAATTTCCTGATTTGGGGCCTGATCCTGCAAAATTTTATGCCCGTGGGCAGCTTTATTAACAAGAGAAGCCCCACTGAATTCAAGGAACTTAGGTGCATAAAATTAAACATGTTTCAAAGTGTATGCAATGTCAGGGCCTTTGTCAAGATCATATTTCCCTTATCTCAATTCACTTATTTATGTTTTCAGGGTTAAAAAGGAACTCCTCAGGGTCTTTCTACTTATTCTTCAGTAAAGTAGGACTTCACGCATTTGCTCTAATAAATTGTTACTTTTTAAAATTATGCCTTTTACTGTAATTATATAAAATATAAAAATACGATATAATTTGACAGGTTTCAGAGTAGCAGCTGTGTTAGTGTGTATCTGCAAAAAGGGCCAAACTGGACAGTCTCTACGTAAAAGAATAAATGGACACAAATCAGACATCAAGAATTATAACATTCAAAAACCAGTTGGAGAACACTTCAATCTCCCTGGCCACTTGATTACAGATCTAAAAGTCACAATATTACAAACAAAAAAACAGACTCCAAGGAGAGACTGCTGAATTGGAATTAATTTGCAAATTGTACACCATCAAACTAGGCTTGAATAGGGAGTGGATGGGCCATTACACAAAGTAAAACTATTTCCCCATGCTAATCTTCTCCGCCCCCACCCCCCCGCCACACACACACAGTTCCTTGTCAATTGCTGGAAATGGGCCATTTTCATTACCACTACAAACTTCTTTTTCTCTCCAGCTGACAACAGCTCACCTTAACTGATCACTCTCCTTACAGTGTGTATGGTAACACCCATTGGTGGGTGGGTGTTCATTCCTACTGTATTTTCCACTACATGCATCCGATGAAGTGGGCTGTAGCCCACAAAAGCTTATGCTCAAATACATGTTAGTCTCTAATGTGCCACAAGTACTGCTGTTTTTTTTGCAGATATCATTTGAGTACGTCATGTATTACTGTGTACTTGCACAGTTTCACTTTTTTATTTATCTACTTAACAAAGAGTAGAGGAAATTCACATAATTACATACGAAAAGAGTCAAATCGAGGCTAGCCACAAGAGCCTTTCCATGATCTACACTTATTGGGGGGCAATGTAAGCAGTTTGGTTACTCCTGGATCCCACTATGCATTGCCCATAGGCAGACCCTGTGCTGTTCATGAAGCCTCACAAAAGTCAAACAAACTGTGCTAGGAGTCTGTTTGTGCACAATTTGCAGCACGGAAGCCTTCGTGATTACTTACGCAACAATTCCTGATATTCCCACCCACTTAAACCAGAGCTGCTTCTATTCTTCCCACATAGGTCCCTATCCTGCAGTATTAGAATTTTGCCTGCACAAAGACTAAAGAATAAAGTCCACAGAGGGTACTGAATGAGAGATCTGTCTTGACTCCTAAATATAAGTTTGTTCGTTGCACATGATTAACAGTGCCCTGCAAGTAGCAATCATTAATGTTAAGGAAAAAGTTACACGCATGACTAAAACCTGTGACACCAGTATTCCCAGGCCAAGTGATCAGCCAATTTAGCCAAGTAGCATCTTCATTTTCAAACCACTAGAGGCTCAATTATAAAAACCCTCCACAATTCCACTAGAATGGTCAGTTCAGAAATAAAACAGTTCTATTATCTACCCTGTAATTCTTTTAGAATTAGCAAAATAAATTTATTTGGGGTGAAAGCAGGAGCGGCGGAAACTCCCTGAAAATGAACCCGAACCGTAGCCCCACCCTCCCGTGCTGGCCCTTCTCCCCGCACTCCCCCTTCCTCTCAAGACCCTGCCCCCCCCCATTCACTCCTCTACATCTCCTTCCCCCTTTGCTCACCCTTTTCCAGCACCCCTGGGTGAAAGCCAGTACTTAAAGTGGTCTGAAAAAAGTGTGTGTGTGTGTGGGGGGGGGGGGTTATCCTAATCTGGAAGCAGCATTTTTGGTAAAACAGAGTTTAAAGTATCTTTCAGTAACAGGTTTGAGTTTATTTATTCATTTTGCTACACCTGTGATGCGTTGTGCCTCTTCCTCTCTCCCAGCCCCCATTTTAAGCACTGGTGAAACCAAAATTAGTTATGAAAGCACAAACTACTTACAAATAATGACTTGAAAAAATGGTAAAGAAGCACAACAGCTAACCCAAACCAGCTTTGCTTGTGAATATAGCTACAGCATGGAGCAACCTAATGCAAGCAGCAGGAATTTCTACTGTAGAACACTCAGCAAGGAAGAAACCATATGCAAATACAAAAATCCCACAGTAACACACAGAATTTCCAACCGATTTTTGTAGGTGACACTATACTCCGAAACTGTTTAAAAGCCCAATGCTTTCTTCACTCACTTTCCAGTTTCAAAATGTGATAAGTGTTTGGTCACGTTTTACATTTACGGGTTTTTTATTAGCATGATATCATTTTAATTGCTAATTACTTGTTTCCTGTTTAAAATTATTTTTAATTTCTTCCTTAGAAAGAAAATAGTAACTAGCTCTGCATTGCCAGTAGTAACCGAACACTTGTATGGGAAAAGCAAGCATTACATTAATATATTATTTTGCAAAGTATTAGTAATATGAGGGGCACTGAAAAAATAGGCCAAGTGCTATATTATAGTAAATCAAGTCTTATACATATTATTTATTATTTCTATTTTTGAAATGTCTGGAAGCCCCTGTCACGGACCAGTACCTCTCTGTGCTATATGCTACCCCAAACAGTTTACATTCTAAGCATAAAACAAGAGACAAAAAATGGATAAAAAATGACCAACAGGGGAATAAAAGGAAACAAAGGGATGCTATAGATCAGGGGTCGGCAACCTTTCAGAAGTGGTGTGCCGAGTCTTCATTTATTCACTCTAATTTAAGGTTCCGCGTGCCAGTAATACATTTTAACATTTTTAGGTCTCTTTCTATAATAGACCTAAAATATATATTATATTTCTATAATATATAACTAAACTATTGTTGTATGTAAAGTAAATAAGGTTTTTTAAAATGTTTAAGAAGCTTAATTTAAAATTAAATTAAAATACAGAGGCCCCTGGACCAGCGGCCAGGACCCGGGCAGTGTGAATGCCACTGAAAATCAGCTCGCATGCCGCCTTCAGCACACGTGCCATAGGTTGCCTACCCCGCTATAGATGCTAGGAACACAAGGGACACACACACGAGAGATCAACTCATCTAATGATTCAGCCTTTAAAAACCAGATAATGCTAAGGCACCTGTTTTGCTGGGAGAAACTACCTCTTGACAATTTACTATTTAGTCATTAAAAAATGTCTCCCAGTCAAATAATTGGTGTCTTCCGTTTTAATTTGAATTCTTTATTTCAGTGGAAAAAAATAATCTAAGAAAGTTTACCATTCTAATGCTCCATGGTGTAAACTGACCACCACTAGCTACCAAGGAGGAATTATTCTCCCACATACAGAACTGTACAATTTGCTAAGTGCATTATGGGTTTTCTCATCACTCTCTGAAGTTTCAAATTGTGGCTGCTGCCAGAGGCAGGATACCAGACTTGGGCATCTGAGCTACTATTGTATGTATTATTGTTGCTATTTTAAACAAAATTGCAAAATTCAGTAACACCTAGGTGACCCTGAAAATAACATATCACAATTAATAGGAAATTTGTGATTAAGACTTCGGGTAATCAGAGCACCATGCAAAAACATAAAACGCGCAAAAGTTCTCCCACTAGGGCTAGGTATTTTGTACATCAAGCCTGCTGTTCAAAACAATAGTTTAAATTGTTTCCCCTCCACCCCATGCACACAAGTCTATATGTTTAGAATTTCAACTAGTAAACAATAATCAAAGCAATCAGAGATTTCAAAACAATCTGGGCATAAAAAAAATTCCCTCTGGTGGCATATCTATGTTCTAACATATTTTGCTTGCCTGTCAGGTGTGCTTATTTGTACACAGACTGCTGACTAAAATAATTAAGATTGGGATTTTCAAAAGAGCCTAAGGAATTTAGGTTCCCAACTCCCATTCTATTCTAAAACTCCCTTAGCTTCTTTGAAAATACCAACCTAAATATTTAAAACTTTTTCCATTAATTGGGATATATATTAATATAAACTATAAAAATGCAATACTGTTTGACTATATCATTGTCTCATCTAGCACTTTTCATCAATAGATCTCAAAGCACTTGCCAAAGGAGTCCTTATCACCATTTTACAGATGGGGAAACAGACAAGGAGTGGTCACCTAGCATGCCAGAGGCCAAGTCAGGAACAGAACCCAAGGTTTCCAAGTCCCAGTGCATTCTCTATCCACTGCCTGCTATATAGTTATGTCATGCAAACTTCAATTCCACCTTCCCTCCCGCCCCCTATTATTTTGATTGATTCCTCAGTGAGACCAAGATAGGTGAGATGAGGTCTTTTATTGGACCAACTTATATTGGTGGAATGGGCAACACTGCACAGTGCTCTACACAGAGCTCTTCTTCAGGACTGGAAAAGGTAAGCAAAGTGTCCAAGCTAAATAGAAGGTGGGACAGATTGTTAAGCATAAGGGGATCTACACATGCTGTAGGAGGCCACTTAAAATGAAGTGGGCAATTAAGGGTTAGCAGGTAGTAGGGCATATTACAGAGTGTTGTAATGAGCTATAAACCGGTCTCTGTTAAGTCCATGGTTTTTAATGTCCAGTAGCGTAATGAATTTAAATTCCAGGCTCATAATTTTAAAGCATTGTGTAGGTTTCCTTTGAAGGTGAGAACTGAGAGGTTAGATATGGAGCAATCACTTCATGGAAATGGTTTGCCCACAGGTGATAGGATGTATTTTGTCCATGAGTTCATTTGAGAGCATAGTGATTGTCTAGCTTCACCCACAGAGTTGTTGTGGCTTTTGATGTACTGGATGAGATACACCACATGTTCTGATAGGCAAGTGTAGGACTCATGGATCTTGAAAGGTGTGTTGCGGAGAAAGGAGGGGGGACGGATGGGGGGGACTGATCATCACAGCAGTATAGATATGTCTGCATGGTTTGCATCTGTTGTTCTAGCACCGCGTTGAGTCAGTGTGTCCTGACCTGTGGAGAGCTTGCTTCTGACGATGACCATGGCAAGGTTGGGAGAGAGAGGTTGTTTGAAGGCAGAAATGGCGGGGGGGTTGGGGGGAGGGGTTGAGAAAGATTTCTTTCAGAATGTGGACACCATCAAGTCCACGACAGGTTGTTTCATTGCATAATGATACCCTGAAAGGATTCTAGCATGGGGTGGAAGGAGACAACTAGGGGAGTGCGATCAATGGGGTTATTTTTTCTGTATTAAAGCAGGTTCCTTCAGGGGTGTTTGGGTGGTCCATTCCATGATGAGATCTACTTCCCTGGTGGAGTACCCTTGTTTAGTGAAAGAAGTTTTAAGTGTCTATCCCAGACTCTCTCTTCACTTTCCCAGTTCTGATTCTTGGTTGTGTTTGCTTTCCACTTACTGTCAGAAAAGTAAAGAAGAAAGAAAAAAGAAAGTTTGCAGGGAAAACAGTACTTAGTAATCATTTACCTTCATTTTGCAAACTACCCTTGCTCCCCAAAAATAGGAGCCAGAGTAGGGTTCTACTATCTGTTCTACTTGCTGCCTAGACAACTGCCTAACAAAAAGTTAAAAACAGTCCTAACTATAGATAGGCAATAGTCACATTGCTAGCTCTGTGTTTGTACAGCATCTAGAACAACAAGGTCTTGGTCCAATGAGGCTCCCAGCTGCTATCAGAATACAAATAATAATAATAAAACAATTAGAAGTAAAAAGCTGCTAACAGGTTCATTTCTGAATTAGTAACAATTATATTAACACCTTTCATCCTGAAAGATCCCAGAGCATTTTACAGTCCAAGTGTATAAGGATCACTTTACTCACCCTTTGGTTTGACTGTAGTAGCCATTTATCAGCACGCAGTAATGACACAAAACCACAAAGGGCACTAAGCAAAAAATGGATATACAGTGGTAACTACAGGGGAAATTTGAGTGTTAACGTGATTACCCAAGTTGGAGTTTGGTCCAAACACTAAGGTCTTAATCTCTACTTTTATAAAAAGTTCCATGTGATCTGTAGGTTCCAGTCCTGTAAACAAACACTTGGGCAGGTTGATAACTTTAATCATATGCATGTTTGGAGAATTGAGGACTTAGTGACCACAAGCAAACAGGGTCTCTGTTTTGTCTCTCATTGAATCACTAAAAGACAGAACTCCAAACAGTTCAATGTTCTTCTACAATTGAGCATTGGATCAGTACTGGTGATAAAATTAGGCAGCAGTTGTTGTATATTACAGAACAGACGTTCTTAAAGCTGGAGGCAAGGAGGCACAGCCAAGTATTGCAAGAAAATCAAAGCAGAAGAGTTGAGCAATGTTTCCCCCCCTCCCACCCCACCCCACCCCACCCCACCCCTGGCCCTCCCTTCACTTGTCGACAGCTACCAAGCCCTACTTTTTTCACACTGTATCTAGCCATCCTCAGCTATCCAGGCCAGTCCCCGATTTTTATTTTTGGTGCCTGTTTAAAGAAAATGTTTATGCTGTATTTTGCAGCTCCATGTAATATATTCTACACTCATTTAATTTAAAGGCATGTGTTTATTTATCTTGGTGTGGGCATAAATTGATACTACTGCCAAAAATTACTGCAATAGTAAATGTTGCCTCTTACAGTGCCTAGAATTCAATTAATCTTCCTTCATTTAAAAATCCAAAACAGATTTAAACAGCAACACAGACCAAACACCTACTCCCTCATCCGACTACACCCTTACCTGCTCTTACACATACACCTCTACCCTGATATAACGCGACCCGCTATAACACAAATTCAGATACAATGGGGTAAAGCAGTGCTCCAGTGCGGTGGGGCTGTGCACTGCGGCGGATCAAAGCAAGTTCCATATAATGTGGTTTCACCTATAACACAGTAAGATTTTTTGGCTCCAAGGGCAGCGTTATATCGGGGTAGAGGTGTACATCCTTTTTCCCCCCCTAGAGCTAAGCCTCCTTTCTCTGCCTGCCAGATCCGTGCTTAAGCCAGAGGAGAAGGAAAAGATCAACTGACACAATCCATATCCAACAATGTTACATGTTATCCCTGCGTATTCTCTGTGAAAATAAAACACAGGCCCATACAGCACACAAAGACAGTTAAAGGAAGTATTTCTTATTTTTTCACATGGAAATTTGAAAAGCAACATTAAAGGTAGATAATCAGATTTGTCATTCACTCTTCTGGTGACAAGGAACGAATCAAAGTTCCAAAGAAGGATCTTACACGGACAGTGTGTTCACTAGATGTTCTGTGGCTTGGAGGTCAAAACCAGACACCCCCCCCCCCCGACTCACGTGCCACATTAAGTTCAGGAATCCCTTTTAATTAGGGGCCAAAGCTCTCAAAACCGTCACCAAAACACAAGTGCCAGAGACTACGAGAAAAACAGCGAGGTCAACAATCAAAACCTGATCACGGATCCTACAGAGCAACCCACTAGGCTTCGCCACCATGTGATTACAGCCAACCGCAGCACGGCCGCTGCAATTACCTGCTTTACAAAGGAAAACGGAGAGCACTGACAGGCCACCGCGGGGGAAGCATGGGAGGGGCGGGATAACGCCTGTGAACAGCCCCCCCCCAGCTGTGCGCGTGCGGATCTCCAGGGCGGTGCTGGGCCGGGCAGAGCCGCCGGCGTTCACGTGGCCGGGAACGGAGCCTGGCCTGGGCGGGAAGTTACTTTGAACTGACACTGACCAGCCCTCCGCCTAGGCAGGGCCCGCGGCGCAGAGGTGCCCCTGGCAGCTCGCGGGGGCCGCAGGCGCTCGGCGTGGGGCAGCGCGGAGATGGGCCCGTCCCCGCCGGCGGGACATACAGGGCGGGGGTGGGTGCAGCTCGCAACGAGCGCGGGCACGCGGGCCACCCGGGCGGGGGAGCCCGGGCCGGGCCCACGCCAGGCTGCAGGCCCCGTTGAGGTGGGGAAGGGCTCGGCTGCCCCCATCCCCTTCCCCCCTTACCCGCTGCGGGGGGCGCGGGCTCTGGGTCAGTGTCCGCCGCGTCGGACGGGCCCGCCCCCAGCCACCGCCTCCTTCCTCGGGGCGGGGCAACGCCGAGAGCGGAATAACCCTCCGCCCCCCGGGAGCTCTGCCGCTATATACCCCCCCCCCCCAAGCAAGGCTCGGGGAGCCCTGCCCCCTATATCACCTGTCTCATACGTGTACACATCTTACCCCCCAGTGACCACCCCACCCCGGGGAGCCCTTCCCCCTATACAACCCTCCGTTTCCCCCAAGGAGTCCTTCCCTCCATACACATCCCACACTTCCCCCAGTGAACCCCTTATACACCCAGCTTTTGAGGGAGCCATCCCTATAGGGAACGCCCTCCCCACTCCTGCAAACACCCACTGCTATAGCAAGATATACAGCCAGAGAGGTTACCTGCCCCCCACATACTAAGGGAGCTCTCATCCCAGAGGATCACACCCAGGACCTGGGGAGATTCCCCCCATACCAGCCAAGGGAGAGCCCCAACCCCAGGGAATGCCCCCTCACCCTCATCAAGGAATGAGAGCTGACACTTTTACTTGGCTACTCTACTTATCCAGTATATGACCTGAGTGATTTTACTTCTCTGAATGAGCAACCTGCCCTTTAAGTTCCCTCAAAGGGTCACCTTTGAAAGGGGCAGGACTCTTCCCTGAAGTTCTCTGCTCCTTGTAATAGGGCTGTACGTTTGAAGCACTACAGGAAGGGAGCCACTTGCTACTAGTCTCCTTTAACCTCCCTCACCCTTCCACCCCCTCTGCCTTTACATGGGTTAGATTGAATGTGGCGTGGGATGGGGAGAAAAAGGCAATGCCTCCCACCTCTCCTGGGGTGCTCCAAAACGCCAGAGACGCCAATGTCTCAAAATGTAGCAAAAGTCATTGGGGAAGATCAGAGTCCAGGCAGGCAGAGAGTTTGGTAGCAGCTCTGGCTGCTTCACAGATTCCCCATCAGCAGCACTGTAGCATTTGCTGGGTGTGGTGAGTTTGTGCCGGGAGGCCCCCTAACACAGCCAGACAGGTATTTTTGCATATGTAAATGTGGGGAAGGGGGAATGGAGTCCTGGTTCCTCTTACATTTCTCTCTGGGGGAAGGTGTTCACCTACCTCCCTTCCTAGTCAGAAGGATCATGCAACATTTACACTTCATAAGTACAGAACTTGTAAGGGCAGTCTAGTGTCTTCCCAAAACAAAAGCAACTTCCCTTTTAAGGTCTAAATTCAACATACCTTTTTGTATGAGGTCATTGTCATTGAATACATTTACCATTGAGATGCTCTTTCATCCCAGGATGTCTCCTGGTTTTCCTAGCTGAACTGGTGATTTTTCAGAATAGCTTATTGCACACACACAGTCACTTTTCTTGTCATTTATCTATATAAAATATGATTCATCATTGGCAGCAACTCAGACAATCACACCTTGGAAGCATGAGAAAGAGCAAAGTATTAACTTTTATACAGTACTTTGCTGTCCTTTACACAAGCGCTAAGATTTCCAATACAAAGCATATAGTGCAACCTGAAACATACAATGTGAACATTTCAGAGTTGCATTGTCCTGTCTCTTGTTTAATACCTTTTATATAAAAAGTGGATAAGGTGTACTTCTAGTGATCAGATCTCAATATTTATAAAAAATAACACTTATGAAGATAATAGCTATAGACATTTGAGTTTTATATGTACTAAAATTTAGTGTTTAGCATTTAGAACTATTTTCTTTTTTATTTCCTTTATAATGTTTACTAACGGGGCAATTTATTTGGTTTAAATTTAAAAATAAAAAGACATTTACCCATTCTGCCTTTCTATCCCGCCCCATTCTACCTGTCAACTACCTCTTATTCTACATTCAAATTTGCCTCTCTCCAATACCAATCTGGTGATATCTCAATTTAATTAATATAAATAAAAATGTAATTATAAAGCTGAAATTATAGATATTATTTTGTAATTTATGCAAAAGGGATTAATTTCACATTGTTTAAAGGAGACCTACATGGAAAAAATTGGGTTGTGCCATTTTTCTGATGTTTTAGAATATATAAAATCTGAAAGGTTTTTTTGGATTTTACTTGTTTTTTAGGGGTTTTCCCCCACTTGTTTTTATACATGAGAAATATTAGCTCTTGACTTCCTGATTTTGATGAATAACACACCTTGAGGAGTGAATCGTGCAGATAAGGGTAGATCATAATGCCCTGGGAACGTAGGTGGATCTCCACCACAGAGAGGTCCTTGGAGAATACTCTGGGGGGCAATGAGAGTCCAAAAGGGAGTGTCTGTACTGGTAGTGGTCCTGGCCAAGTGTAAATCTGAGGTATCTTCTGTGACCCGGTATAACTGAAATGTGGAAGTAAGCATCTTGGAGGTCGAGGGCCGTGAACCAGTCTCCTTTTTCTAACACTGGAATGGTCCTCACCAAAGTGACTATCTTGAACCTCTGAGCCTTGCCAAATTTGTTGAGCACTCTGAGATCTAGTATGGGTCTCCAACCTCCCTTTTTCTTGGGTATCAGGAATAGTGAGAGTAAAAGCCTTTGCCTCCTAGATTTAGGGGCACTGGTTCTATGGCTCCTACATTGAGGAGATGGTCTGTCTATTGTCATAATAGGCTCTCGTGAGACGAGTTCCTGGACAGGGACAGGGAAAGGTGTTTGGTTCGGGGAGGGAGGTGAAATGGATGGAGTACATGTGATGGGTTCCCCCCAGAGTGCCACTTGGAACTGGGATACCACTGAGCCCTCTGACTCACCAGCCTGGGCTCCCTCTCTCACTGTGCTGCTGTGACAAGCTGCAGACCACTTCTGATCTTACACTCCCACCAGCATTCACATAGGCAGGAACACACCCAACTGCAATTACATGCAGGCTCTCTGTCCAGCCACTGCACGAACCAACAATAGAGAGGTTACAGCAAGATAACCCCCAGCTCCCAGGCATGCACCCCCGCTTCCCCCACTGGAGTATAAACCCAAAATTGTACCATCTTACACTGTACAAAGATCGGTACAAAGTAAGCTCATAAAGTTTGCCCACCCCTCAATGTGAGAAAGATATGCACAATATGCTTGTGTTAACCAATCTGAGATTTGTCCCCGGATACTTCGCTCAAAGGCACAGTGGTTTAAATAAAGCAAAAACTAGCTTATTAACTACAAAAGATAGATTTTAAGTGATTTTTAAGTGATAGCAAACAGATCAAAGCAGATTACCTAGCAAATAAACAAAATCTCAAACTAAGCCTAACATACTAGATAGATTGTTTATGAATTAGCAGTTTCTCACCCTGACTGATGATACAAGCAGGCTTGCAGAGTCTCAAGGCACAAGCTGCACTTGCTTTGCAGCTTGGACTCCCCACCCCCATTCCAAGTCCTTTTCTTCCGGAGCTTCTCTTAGGTATTTAGTTGTGGGGGAGTGAAGAACAGCAGATGATGTCACTTCCCACATTATATAGCTTTTCCTAGGGGTGGCAAGTTGTATAGGCCCGTGGTGCCCGGGCTCCAGGAATTTTCAGGGCCCAGGAGCCCAACTCCACCAACGTTTGGAGACAGGTCTCTCCCCCAGTCCTGCCTGCTGCCCCTCTCCCATGTCTCTTCCAGAGCATCCCCCGGCCCCTGTCTGTCGCCTCCATGCACCTGGCCTGGGCCCCAGAGCATCCCCTTGCCACTGCCACCACCAGCCGCTGCTGCCTACAACACAAGAGCAGCACTGGCTGGTGCATTTGCAGAGGGAGGAGTGGAGGGAAGCACACATATGATTGCCAGCCCTCCCCTCCTCCACACCCACTGGGAAATGATGCTGAGGGGGGGTCCGAGAGATGGAGTCTGAACCTCACCTGAGCAACTGCTGGGGCTTGGGTGAGTGTCCAACCGTGTGACTCATGCCCCCACCCTACCTGCAGCCACCACTCCTGCCCCACGCTGGGTCAGGGGCAGCCCCATCCCCCGTGAGGCTATGGTGAGGGGCAGCAGGCTGCAGCAGGGAAGGAGACCACATGTGATGGCAGCCCCCTTCCTCCCCGGCACCCACTACAGGGGAGGTGAGGGGGCTTCCTGGACCTGAGGGGGGCCCAGACCCTAGGAGCACATGCAGAGATGGTGCTGGATGAGTGTGCTGCCAGAGGGGGAGAGGGCTGGGGGACTGTGGAATCCTCCTCTCTGGCCCCAGCCCCAGGGCAGCCTGCCTGCACCCCAAACTCCTCATCCCCAGCCCCACCCCACCCCAGAGCCCACAGCCCCAGCCAGAGCCCTCACCCTCCTGCAACCCAACCCTCTGCCCCACCCTGAGCCCCCTCCTGCACCATGAACCCCACATCCCTGCCCCCCCACTGCCATCACCCAACCCTCTACCCTAGCCCTGAGCCCCTCCCACACTCCAACCCCTCAGCCCCAGTCAGAACCCTCATCCCCCCACACCCCAACCCTCTGCCCTAGCCCTGAGCCCCTCCCACACCCCAAACCCCTCATCCCAAACCCCACCCCAGAGCCCGCACCCCCAGCCAGAAACTGTTTAACAGGGAAACTGTTAAAAGGCCGGGGGTGGGGTGGGGGGTAGATGACCCATTCTGGGCATCACCAAAAAATTATACAAACCAAAAATTATACAAACCTGCTGCCCCTGGCCTTTCCATATTGTGGAACCCTTTGTTTCAAATTTAGTTCCCTCACCAGTTTGTGGAAAAATACAGGTACCCAAAATGGAGTTCAGTGGCATGTGGTCTGATCACGTGTCCTTTCATGGCTTGATGAGTCATAGCAGCCATTATCCATAGGCTGTCTGGAGCATTCTCAGGAAGGCTCACCAGGTGGGGGACTAAGCTTCTCCTAAGGCCTATTGTTTTCCCTAATAACCCATTACCTTGAATAGGCCCTTCACACCCAACTATCTAGACTGAATGCATCTTGCCTAGTGGGTGTCACCCAGGTGTAACTACATTTGAAATGCAGATACATAGTCAAGATTCATAACTTTAGATACAAAAATGATACATGCATACAAATAGGATAATCATATTCAGCAAATCATAACTTTTCCAATGACACCCATGAAGACATATCTTGTACAAGATGCAGCATAATCATATCATAACCATACCACTCTGAAGAACACAGGCTGCAGTGTCACAGTACCCATCTCAAATAATTTCCAGTACCCATTTGTCGGAAGTTATCTGTTCCCAGGTGCTGCAGAATGGGGCGAGAAGGCATCCATAGGGATGTTAGGGGATTTTCAGTGTTGGATGGTATTGAAGAGAGTGGTCTGATGGCACCCGGCCAACCCATCAAAACTGTTGTTTTGAAATGGATGGCTGCAAAGAAGTAGGTTGAGGGCCGAAAGGTTTCCATTTGGAGAAGCTGGACTTCTTTCTTTGGGGTTCATACGAGCGTTGGAATGAATATTGTGACAAGCCTGAATGAAGGCTTAGGACTATACTTTCTCTTCTGCTCAAGTGAATAGATTGCGAGCAATCAAACAGTAGCCCTGGAATCTTTTAAAGTGTGGAGGGAAGCATCTGTCTTTTCCACAAAGAGCTTTGTACCTTCCTCCATGATTGTTCACACCTCTTTGGGGAAACTGGATAAGTGCAGCCAAAAGGTTCGTGTCATCACAACAACAGTGGAGATAGAACGTGCTGCCATGTGAGTTGTGTTGAGTGCAGACTGGAGTGATCTTTTTCCCACTAGTTGGCCTTTGTTAATGATGGCTTTGAATTGGTCCTTGTGAGAATCTGTGAGCTGCTCAATAAAGGAATTGAGTTTTGAGAAGTCAATGTAATCATATTTTGCTGTTAAGGCTTGATAGTTTGAGATATGGAACTGTAGAGTGGCCGATGGGTATATTTTTCTCTCAAAAGAAAAGATCAAGGCGCTTCCAGTCCCAGTCTTAGGGTTTGGATTTCAGATGATGCTGATGGCGTCTTGAGTTCACCGCGTCCACAATGATCAAATTACTGGGGGGGGGGGGGGCGGGGGCGGAGCGGGACAGGTGGGAGAAGAAAAATTCTGTCCTTCGCTGGCATGTAATATTTTTTATTGTCCCACTTGCATGTTAGCAGAACCAACACCGGGGTCTGCCATATGAGTTTGGCAGAATCCAACAGGGCCTTACTCTGGATGATGCAGAGGCATATAGAATGTCCAATAGTTTATGGTGTGACTCGGTCACCTCTTGTAATGGTAGTTGTAATGTATCTGCCACCCTCTGAACTAGCTCCTGGAAAAGCTTGAAGTCAACTGCAACAACGGAGGAGGGGGCATCGCTGTCTCATCTGGTGATGAATATGAGAAGTTTGTCTGAGGGATAATCTCCTCCTCCCCCAGTAAGGCTACTGAGAGGGTGGGAAGGGCCCAGGAGATGGGTACCATGGCTGCCCACATCAAGGAGGCAGGGGGTCAGAGGAGTGGTACAGTTGAGGTCATACTGGAAATGGGTACCATAGGATGGATGAGAGGAGCAGCGGGACACTATGTCCTCTTGCTCACTGCCTGACTCAGCAGTCGGAAATGAGGGTGCATGGCATGATGTCACCAGTGGGAGATTGCCAAACAGCGGAGGGGGGGAGCAAAGAAAAACAAAGTTAAAAGTAAAGTTGTTTGTTTGTTTAGCTAAATAAATAAATAAAAGATAAAGGAGTGAAAAAAGAAAAGGGAGCTCTAAAAGATGAGAGAAACAATTAGCAATGCTATAGAAGGTAACGATCCGCTAATGGACAGCTAAAATTCCATCTCTAGCCAGGAAGGAGAAAGAATTGAGGAGGGTTCACCTGCTGAATGCTGGTGGCAGACCACAACTTTGTTAACTTTGTGGCAGACCACAAGGAGGGGCAGGGCATATGCGTGTCGAACAGACACTTCCACCAAAATTCTTGGATCAGCAGTGCTGGGATGTAGATATACCTACAGTGGAGCACCCACTGGGACACGACTTGAAGAAGCAGCATTGTGCTTCACTTGAAAAAATGATACAAACGTTAAATCTTTTGGGCTAAGTTTAGGCCTTGGCTACACTTGAGAGTTACAGCGCTGGTGGTGGCTTTACAGCGCTGTAACTTACTCCCCATCCACACTGGCAAGGCACATACAGCGCTGTATCTCCCTGGCTACAGCGCTGGTTGTACTCCACCTCGACAAGAGGAATAAAGAGAACAGCATTGATGCTGCAGCTCTGGAGTGCCAGTGTAAACAGTGATTAATCTTACTACGCTATAACTGACCTCCGGAATTTTCCCATAATGCTTTTAAGTAAAGATAACACTCTTTGTTTTGTTGTGATGCCTCTCTTTGTTTTATTGTGAACTCGGGGCTCCTGGAGCTGCTTATCTAAAAAACAAACACAGCTCCTGTTTGCTCGAGCAGAGGCAGGCAGGGGGATGAATGTCCACAGCTAGTGTTTGCTTGAGGAGAGAAGCAGCCCGGCTTGCAGAGGGGGGGTCCGTTTCGGAGCAGCTGCTTATCTGGTCTGTGAGGAAAAAAACAAAAGGCTATTTGAATTTAGTGAATGAGAGAGGAGTGGGGGAAGGGATCGGAATTTGCAAGGCAGGGAGCTGGCACAGTGTCAGCTCCAAAAATCCAGTCTCTCTCTCCCCCACGCTCCCTGTCACACTCCACCCCACCCCCCTCTTTTGAAAAGCACGTTGCAGCCACTTGAACGCTGGGATAGCTGCCCATAATGCACCACTCCCAACACCGCTGCAAATGCTGTAAATGTGGCCACACTGCAGCACTGGTAGCTGTCAGTGAGGCCACACTGCAGCGCTTTCCCTACACAGCTGTACGAAGACAGCTTTAACTCCCAGCGCTGTACAGTTGCAAGTGTAACTGTAGTGAGTCGGTGTGGCTCCCCTCCTGCCCAGCATAGGGAGCTCCCTCCCAGACACCCAAGTGGGCGGAGCTACCACCACCTGTCCCCGCCCCCCGGAAGTCAAGGGGCGGGACAGGAAGTAGAAAAGCCAGCAGCCAGAGCTCAGTCAGAGGCCAGCCACCGCCGAGAGCAGACGTGCCGGCGGGAGCTCCTGACTGGGAACCCTCCCGGGCCCGAGGCAGCTGCCCTGACTGGCCGGAGCTCCCTCGCGCCCGGTACAAAGAGGAGCCCCCGGAGCTTCCCCGTCCCTGCTGCTACCCGGAGGAGCCGCCTGACCGCGCCGGGTCGGACTTCCCGGAGGAGCTGCCGGACCTGCCACCAAGCCCTGGTCCTGAGGAACCGATGCAGTTAGACTGGCCTGCATCCGGTGCGACCAACGAGGTAGGCCCCGAGGGGGATATGGACAGTAGCCCAGGGGTAGCCGACCCCTGTCCGGCTACAGAAGCTGAGGTCCCGATGTCAGTGTGTTGCGGTCAGGACCCCACTGACCAGCGGCAGTGATAGCCGCTGCTAGGGCCCCGGGCTGGGACACAGTGGAGTGGGCGGGCCTGTGTCCCCCTGCCACCCCACTCACGGGTGGCAGTTCTCCCCCTTACCCAGGTGCAAGGACCTGGGCCTATACGCCTACTATTGAACTGTTTTGTTGCTCAGCCCCTGCTTCCAAGGGCCTGAGCTTAATGAACTGTTTTGCTGCTCAGCCCCTGCTTCCTAGGGCCTGAGCTTATTGAACTGTTTTGCTGCTCAGCCCCTGCTTCCAAGGGCCTGAGCTTATTGAACTGTTTTGCTGCTCAGCCCCTGCTTCCAAGGGCCTGAGCTTATTGAACTGTTGTGCTGCTCAGCCCCTGCTTCCAAGGGCCTGAGCTTATTGAACTGTTTTGCTGCTCAGCCCCTGCTTCCAAGGGCCTGAGCCTATTGAACTGTTTTGCTGCTCAGCCCCTGCTTCCAAGGGCCTGAGCTTATTGAACTGTTTTGCTGCTCAGCCCCTGCTTCCAAGGGCCTGAGCTTATTGAACTGTTTTGCTGCTCAGCCCCCGCTTCAGAGGGCCTAAGCTTGTTATACCGTTTTCTGCTACACTGCCCACGGTGACAGCGGACGCGTAAGGAGTCGGTGTGGCTCCCCTCCTGCCCCAGGAGGGTCGAGCCCCGGCGCAACCGACTACACTTGTGCATTGGCCGTGAACCACGAACTCCCGCCCCTGTGAGAAGGGGCTAGGAAGGGGAGTGGCGGCTGCCCACCCCTTCCCAAGGCAGAATGGACATGGAGCGTTTAATCCAGCGGCTCATGGAGAGTCAAGAGCGGCAGCAGGCTGCCCAATTGCAGCAGCAGCAGCAGGCTGCCCAACGCGAACAACAGCAACAGCGGGATGCCGCCCTCCTCCGGGTGACACAAGAGCTGCATGCGGCCCAGCTGGAGCAGCAACAGCAATTGCTACAGCAGCTGGGGAACCAGCTGCAACAGCTGCTGGTCACCCTTCCTCGCCCTGCGGAGGGACCAGCCGGTGAAGGGACGGGGCCACCCCGGATGGCGGCCCCCCTCCGATTGACCAAGATGGGCCCGGACGATGACCCCGAGGCCTTCCTGGTCACCTTTGAGCAGGTGGCCCTCGTCGCAGGGTGGGCCCGAGACCGGTGGGCTACGCTGCTAGCCCCTTATTTGACCGGGGCAGCCCAGATGGCTTATCGCGGCCTGGCGACAGAGGACGCACGGGACTATGATCACGTGAAAGCGGCGATACTGGACGCACTGGACGTCAGCCCCGAGACGTTCAGACAACGATTCCGGAACCAGACTTATCCACAGGGCGCTCGGCCGCGGTCAGTAGCCCAGACGTTAAAGGAGGCCTGCCGGCGGTGGCTACAGCCTGACATCTGGACGGTGGAGGAAGTAACCGAGCAGGTCGTCTTAGAACAATTTATACACACCCTGCCCTCCCGGGGAAGGGTCTGGGTGCTCTGCCACCGGCCGGCGATGCTCGCGGCGGCTGTGTCGCTCATGGAGGACTTCCTCGCCGCCGAGACTTCGATGGGCCCCACCCTTCCTCGTCCCAGCGCAAGGCCTGAAGCCGCCCACGCGGAGAAAAGGGGGAACACCCCGAGCGAGGGGCGTCCTTCAAGCTGCGGACTCAGCTCACTCCCGGAGTCTCGGGCCCGGGGTCTAGATGCAGCCCCTCGAACTGGACCAACAGGCCCTCGCCAAGGAACCCCGGGGATCCGGCGAAGCCCGCCCCGGAGTCCGAGCCGAGTAACCTCTCGGAGTAAACGGCCTGAGCTCGGCCCCTGCTTCGGCTGCAGGAAAATGGGACATCTCCAGCGGGATTGCCCCAACATGGACTGGAGCTACGGGCAAGTTTGGGCAGGGCACAACCGGGCCCGGCCGGCCCTGAACCCCAAACTCACGGTCCCAGCAGTCGTCGGGGGCCGGACCATCAAGGCCTTGATCGACACCGGCTGTGGTCAGACGCTCGTCCGCCAGGACCTGGGACCGCGGGCAGACCCCCGTTTACAGCCAATTCATCTGCAGTGCATACACAGGGATGTCCGGCTGTATCCCAGCGCCCGAGTTTCCCTGACGATCGCGGGGGTCACCCGGAGCTTGACAGTTGGCCTAGCTCCCCACCTAGCTTATCCCATTATCCTCGGTCGGGACTGGCCCGCCTTCGAAGAAGTCCTTCGAGCCATGCCAGCCTTAGAAGCAGAACCCCGGGAGCCCCTACCCGAGCCCACCGGGGATGTCACGGAGGGTGAGGCCGAAGATACAGATGTAGCAGAGAGACAGCCAGGACCCACCTGTGAACCCCGCCTCTATACCGACTTCTGCCTGGACCAACGGGCAGACCCCACGCTCAGCCACTGTTACGAGCAACTTGCGGCAGTGGATGGGGCAGTACTTGATCCCCAGCGGGCTGCCCAATGGCCACACTTCGAACTACGCCGAGACCGCCTCTACCGGATGGACCAGGATCCCCGCACTCGGGAACCGCAGACTCAGCTGTTAGTTCCCCAGTGTCACCGGTGGGCCGTAATGAAATTAGCCCATGATGTGCCGGCCGCCGGGCACCTGGGACAGGACAAAACCCTGGTGCGGATCCTAGGACGGTTCTTCTGGCCGGGGATCTATCAAGACGTCAAAAAGTATTGCGATTCATGCCCGGAGTGCCAGCTCGCTGCTCCGCCAGGGGTGCCTCGAGCTCCCCTGGTCCCCATGCCCCTGGTAGAGATACCCTTCGAAAGGGTCGCCATGGACCTCGTGGGCCCTCTACCGAAAAGTGTGGCCGGATTCCAGTATGTTCTGGTCCTCGTCGATTACGCCACCCGGTTTCCAGAGGCCATCCCACTGCGAAGTACTACGGCCCGGGCTATTGCCAGGGAGTTAGTAAAGATCTTTGCGAGAGTAGGGCTCCCTAGGGAAATTTTAACGGACCAAGGGACCAACTTCACCTCCTGACTGTTGAAACAAGTATGCACCCTCTTAGGGGTAAAACAGCTCCGCACGTCAGTCTACCATCCACAGACCGACGGGCTGGTGGAGCATTTTAATCGGACCCTCAAGGGAATGATGCGGAAGTTCCCACCGGAGGAGCTCCGCCACTGGGACCAGTTCCTCCCGGCACTGCTACTGGCCATCCGGGAAGTCCCCCAGACCTCAACGAGGTTATCTCCGTTCGAGTTGCTGTACGGACGCCGGCCACGAGGCCTCCTAGACCTGATGCGGGAGACCTGGGAACAGTTGGCCTCCCCAGCCCAGGGCCTCCTGGATTACGTTCTACAGTTGCAGGGGTACTTGTCCCAGGTGGGGACCCTAGCCCGGAGAATTTGAAGAAGGCCCAGGAGCGGCAAGAGCGGACCTATAACCAAGAGGCCCAGGTCCGGGAGTTCAGGCTGGGGGACCGAGTCCTACTCCTCCTACCTTCCAGTGAGTCCAAGTTGCTGGCTCGCTGGCAGGGACCGTATGAAGTAGTCCGGAAGGTGGGACCGGTCAACTATGAAGTGCGCCAACCTAATAGGCGCAAGGGGACCCAACAGTATCACGTAAACCTGCTAAAACCATGGCGTGACCGGGAGGGCCTCTTAATCAACCCATACCCACCCGAGCCAGAACTGGGCCCCCGCGTGCCCCAGACGGAGGACCTCCCGACCCCCATGCTGGGCGAGTCGCTTTCCGAAGACCAGCACAAGCAAGCCAATTGCCTCCTGCGGGCCTTCCAGAAGACCTTCACAGCAGTCCCGGGCTACACCAATCTGGTCTGTCACGTAATTCAGACCGAGCCCGGGAAGGTGATCCGGGAAACCACCCGACCACTGCCCTACAGGATGCGTGAGGCCGTCGAGGAAGAGGTGCAAGCAATGCTGGCTTTGGGAGTCATCGAGCCGTCCCAAAGCGAGTGGCGTAGCCCAGTAGTCCTGGTGCCCAAGCCAGATGGCACCCACCGTTTCTGCATCGATTTTCGGAGGGTGAATGCCATCTCGCGTTTTGACGCCTACCCGATGCCCCGCGTGGACGAGCTACTGGACCGACTGGGAGAAGCACAATTCATTACCACCCTCGACCTCAGCAAGGGGTATTGGCAAATCCCCCTTGACGAGGCCTCCAAGGAAAAAAACACCTTTGCCACCCCAACGGGGCTATATCATTTTACCAGGATGCCTTTTGGTCTTCATGGGGCCCCCGCGACCTTCCAGAGACTAATGGACCACTTGCTCCAAACCCATCACGACTATGCTACCGCGTACCTGGATGATGTCGTCATCTATAGTTGCCGGTGGGAAGACCATCTGCCCCGGGTCGCAGCGGTCCTGAGGTCCCTGAGGCAGGCGGGGTTGACAGCCAACCCCAAGAAGTGCCGCATCGCCTAGCAGGAGACTACCTACCTCGGCTACACGGTTGGGGGAGGTCAGGTAAAACCCCTGGTGGGAAAAGTCCAAGCCCTGATGGACTGTCCGACCCCGACCACTAAGCGACATGTTCGGCAGTTCCTGGGCATCGTCAGGTATTACCGAAGGTTTATCCCCCAGTTTGCCTCCATAGCGGCACCCCTAACCAGCCTGCTAACGAAGGACAGTCCCCGACAGGTGACGTGGATCCCCGAGTGCGAGACAGCCTTCCAGAGCCTCCAGAGATGCCTCTGCCGAGAGCTGGTCCTGTACAGCCCGGACTTCCATCGAGGGTTCGTCCTACAGACCGATGCCTCTGAGGTAGGGCTGGGGGCGGTCCTGTCCCAGGAGGTGGATGGGCAGGACCACCCCGTGCTATACCTGAGTCGCAAACTGTTCCCCCGAGAAAGGAACTACTCGGTGGTAGAAAAGTAGGCGCTCGCCATCAAATGGGCCTGCGAAGCCCTCCGCTTCTACCTTTTGGGGGCGCCCTTTACCTTGGTCACAGACCACGCCCCCCTCAGGTGGCTGATGCGGATGAAGGACAATAATGCCCGCATCATGCGGTGGTACTTGGCCTTGCAGCCATATGCTTTTACCATCCTGCATCGGGCTGGCAAGGACCATGCCAACGCGGACTTCTTGTCCTGCATTGGAGGGATGGAAAAGCCTGGCCCTGACAGGCGGGAGCCGGACTTAAGTGGGGATGTGTGTAATGAGTCAGTGTGGCTCCCCTCCTGCCCAGCAGAGGGAGCTCCCTCCCAGACACCCAAGTGGGCGGAGCTACCGCCACCTGTCCCCGCCCCCCGGAAGTCAAGGGGTGGGACAGGAAGTAGAAAAGCCGGCAGCCAGAGCTCAGTCAGAGGCCTGCCACCGCCGAGAGCAGACGTGCCGGCGGGAGCTCCTGACTGGGAACCCTCCCGGGCCCGAGGCAGCTGCCCTGACTGGCCGGAGCTCCCCCGCGCCCGGTACGAAGAGGAGCCGCCGGAGCTTCCCCGTCCCTGCTGCTACCCGGAGGAGCCGCCTGACCGCGCCGGGTCGGACTTCCCGGAGGAGCTGCCGGACCTGCCACCAAGCCCTGGTCCTGAGGAACCGATGCAGTTAGACTGGCCTGCATCCGGTGCGACCAACGAGGTAGGCCCCGAGGGGGATATGGACAGTAGCCCGGGGGTAGCCGACCCCTGTCCGGCTACAGAAGCTGAGGTCCCGATGTCAGTGTGTTGCGGTCAGGACCCCACTGACCAGCGGCAGTGATAGCCGCTGCTAGGGCCCCGGGCTGGGACACAGTGGAGTGGGTGGGCCTGTCCCCCCACCCCTCCTGCCACCCCACTCACGGGTGGCAGTTCTCCCCCTTACCCAGGTGCAAGGACCTGGGCCTATACGCCTACTATTGAACTGTTTTGTTGCTCAGCCCCTGCTTCCAAGGGCCTGAGCTTATTGAACTGTTTTGTTGCTCAGCCCCTGCTTCCAAGGGCCTGAGCTTATTGAACTGTTGTGCTGCTCAGCCCCTGCTTCCAAGGGCCTGAGCTTATTGAACTGTTGTGCTGCTCAGCCCCTGCTTCCAAGGGCCTGAGCTTATTGAACTGTTGTGCTGCTCAGCCCCTGCTTCCAAGGGCCTGAGCTTATTGAACTGTTTTGTTGCTCAGCCCTGCTTCCAAGGGCCTGAGCCTATTGAACTGTCTTGCTGCTCAGCCCCTGCTTCCAAGGGCCTGAGCTTATTGAACTGTTTGTTGCTCAGCCCCTGCTTCCTAGGGCCTGAGCATCTTAAACTATTGTACTGCTCAGCCCCTGCTTTAGAGGGCCTAAGCTTGTTATACCGTTTTCTGCTACACTGCCCACGGTGACAGTGGACGCGTAAGGAGTCGGTGTGGCTCCCCTCCTGCCCCAGGAGGGTCGAGCCCCGGCGCAACCGACTACAGTAACCAAACCCTTAGACTGAAGGCCAGTATATTAGTATAGCTCCACTGATGTCAAGGGACCTAGATTGATATACACCAGCTGAGGAACTGACCTTGATGGTTTTGTTCTCACTCTAAACAAAATGCTATTACAGCACAGTAAACATTTCTTAGTTATTGCCTTTAAACAGAAACATTCAATTTCCAATTAGAGTTTAGGTATCATTGCATAAAAAATGCTTTCACAAATGAGCCACACACAGTGTAATTTGATGATCTCATACGAAGATTGTGTGTACAGTATGTCTGATTCTGATTTCCCATTTACCATTTTAACTCCTTTGAAATAAATGGAGCTACACCCGATTTACAATTACATTAAGGAGATTAAAATCGAAGTCCAGAGTGCAAGGAATAGCATGGGGTCACTCAATGAAATTAATAGGCAGCAGATTTAAAACAAACAAAAGGAAGTATTTCTTCCCACAGTGCACTGTCAACCTGTGGAACTTTGCCAGAGGATGTTGTGAAGGCCAAGTCTATAACAGGGTTCAAAAAAGAACTAGATACATTTGTGGAGGATAGGTCTGTCAATGGCTATTAGCCAGGATGGGCAGGGATATATCCCTAGCCTCTGTTTGCCAGATGCTGGGAATGGGTGACGGGGATGAATCACTTGATTACCTGTTCTGTTCATTCCCTTTGTGGCACCTGGCATTGGCTATTGTTGGAAGACAGGATACTGGACTAGATGGACTTTTGGTCTGACCTAGTATGGCCATTCTTATGTTCTTGTGAATACAGTAACATTAAGCACGCAGGTAGGGATGCAAAGGAGGAGTGGTAGTGCATTAAAAGTTTTCAGTTGACTAAGGGAGATGAGCTAATAGATGCCAGCCTATCTTTCTGTAAATAATTGAGATAAACAGTTGCTGCTACAAAATGATGGGATGTCCTTACAAATTTGCAGCGCTGCAGCAGGGTGTGAAAACACACCCTCTCCAGCGCTGCAAATTGCGGCGCTGCAAAGCACCAGTGTGGTCAAAGCCCCAGCGCTGGGAGCGCAGCTCCCAGCGCTGTCCGTTATTCCCCACAGGGAGGTGGAGTACAGACAGCGCTGGGAGAGCTTTCTCCCAGCGCTGGTGCTTTGACTACACTTAGCGCTTCAAAGCGCTACCGCGGCAGCGCTTTGAAGTGCTAAGTGTAGCCACAGCCAAAAGTGTACTTAATTACACCAGTGTAATTTCATTGGCTTCAGTGGAATTATTCTGGATTTACCTCCATGTAACTAAGAGCAGGATTTGACCCAGTGGGGGTTTTGACATTGGTCTGCTCCTGTCTCCCACTGAAGTCAGAGCATGCTATTCATGTCCTAAGTAATGTATAATCTGGAGCATTCAAATATCTATGCCAAGGAAGTGAAAGTAAGAGTATTGAATTTTAAGCAAAAGTTGTTTGTTAAACATTCCCTGTGGATGGTATGATTGCCAGCTTTGTCCCAAACTTGGCATTACTTGCAGCCCTTCACATGCAACACTCTCATGAACTTCAGTGGCCGTGATGCATACATAAAGGCTGTAGAATTGGGCCTTGTATTCGTAGTAACTGCCAAAACAGCAACAGCACTAGTTAGTACAATCTTTCACTTCCTGGCATCTGGCCTTTGCCAATCTGTATTTCTGGTCTGAAGAAAAAAAAAGTCTACAGGGAAGTGATGGGGGAAAAATGAAAGATGTTTATTAACTTCTACCCTCCTTAGCAGTATTGGTGATAGTTAGTTAGGATTGTTGCATGAACTATGTGGCTATCATTCTCTCTCCCTAACCTATAAATACAAATACACATGATTTTATTTTTAGACAATTTAAGTGTTATGATTAGTGTTTGAAACATTACACAGAAATAATGCTATAGAGATAAGCAGACAAGAAATGTTAACTTTCCATTAATGAATATCATCCAGTTTCCTGATTGCCATTAGGATTAAAGAGAAACATTAACTAATCCATTGTTACTGATTCAGCCAAAAGTGGGCAATCAGAGAACTAAAATGCTTCAACAAAACAAAGCAAAACAAGCTACAGTGGACTGTATTTCTCTGAAGTTGCAAAAGATTAATGAGCATAGGTAGAGACAGGGCAGGACACAAAGCTTTATCTGAAAGCTATGGGTGAAAACGTGACTTAAAAGGGCTCAAATAACAACCACAAAACTTTTTAACTTAGCTGTGCGGAAGATTTATCTGGAAGATAAAATACAAAAACTGAAAGGCACATAAATAAAAATTTCTCACATTTTTTTAAGCTTCATGAAGGATTAAAGCAGCTTTTTGTCAGAGAAGAACAGAATGGATAGTTCTTGTTTGCTTCATTTCTTTCTATTCTCTATTATATTAAAGACCCTGTCAAGCACTTTTACAATACTTTTTCTTTTCTAATCGTCCATTGTTCATAATATCACCTCGAAAGGCTGGTAAGAATTGTCTTCCATTCTATTTTATCCTTTGTGTGTATTCATTGCTTTTTATTTCCCTTTGTTTTGAATGGAGCTGAAATTAACATAACTGGTTTTGTTTACACAGTGTATCATATATCATGGTGTCATTCCAAACTATTTTTCTGGTTTAACAGTATTATTGATTGATATAATCTCAGCTCTTGGAATTGTGTTTATTAAATTAATATAATGCTACTGCAAATGGAACATAAAGGTCCTCACAAAAATTGTGTGATTTTAAAACTGTCTTGTAAAAGAAGTTTAGATTTGAAAGAAAATGAAGTACTTAGAATCCAAAGGATTTCTATCCGGTCATTTAAAATAGTTCAGATTTTGGATCTAAAAAACTTGACGGTGTTTCTTTAAACTGGATTTTTATGACCGTACTGGAGATGTTTTCTGTAAATTCTTAGCCAGTGTGGAAAACTTGTTGATAGAGTAAAAGGATGCCTTTTTATCAAGGCCCTGTCTACTCTGCAGCACGATGGACCCACATTTTGCAGCAGGTAGTCTTCAGAACTTGATTCTGCAGCAATGTTGATTTGGTTAAGCTGTTTTTTTTATTATGTGTTGCTGAGTTCCAGCATAAGGCCCAGCTCCTGGAGTCATCTCATTACATCAGATTCTCAGCTTTCATTTAAAAAAAGACTCTAGCCCTCATTGTGGGGGAGTTTGGAAATGTAATGTGAGCATCGCCAAAGTGGGGATATCAAGACAGCTTGAAGCAATGACTCTGAGCAGGGTGAACTGACTCATTCATCTTTCAGTGAGTTGTTAACGCCAAAACCTGTTGCTCTGGGCAGCCCCACCAACCCATCCCCTGCATGTAACATGAGGAGAAGAGTGCAGCAGAGCATACCCGGCCCATACACCCACACAAATATACCCCACCTTCTGGCGTAAAGTACTGGAGGGAGCCCAGCTGCCTTCCCTGCCTTACTGATAGGGAGAGAAAATCCCTATTGCCTTCCCTGCTGTTCCTGCCCCATTGCGCTGTCTCTGCTTCTCTGCGTGGGTGGGGCTTTGGTGTTGGGACAGGGTCATGGAAGCAGGTCTTCAGGGAGCCCTGTGCAGTTATGTGCCTAGGGTCCCAAATTTATTTTAATCCAGTCCTGCACACCTCACAGCCCAGGCAGATGGAATTCTGCTCAGTGCTGGAAGCTCATTGGTTTGACCCATCTGCCATGTTCTCCCCCAAAGGCACATACCTTGAGACAGGTGAGGCAGTCCTGAGGAGTGAGGGGCCCGGGTGGGAAAGAGCTGAAGCCAAGTCAGCAGGGCAGGGAGAACAAAACATCTGGTACTTGGCTGCAGAGAATTGGCAGATTGTGTGGCCAAAACATGGGATTTCATGGAAGCTTGACAAGATGCCAAATTCTACTGAAAATTCAAGGAATGTGGATTCACAGAATACACAAGACCCAGCATGTTATCAGTGTGACAGACTGGTGACATAGGATGCCTAGAGGAGACAGAGGGACAGTAAAGGCAAAGATTGGCTTTACTATGGCTATGTCTACACTACAGTCTATATCAGCATAACTTATGTCACTCAGGGTTGTGAAAAACTACCGTCCTGAGTGACATAAGTTACACTGACATAAGTGCTCATGCACAGTGCTACGTCAGTGGGAAAGCTTTCCCGTCAGCATAGAGCGTCTTCACTAGACGCGCTGCAGCATGGCCTCCGTCTCACTCACAAACCTATCTTTACATTGTGGCTGATGCCGACATGCACTTGAGTGCTTTCCTCATCTAAACACGAGGTGCAATTTGACTATTCAGTTGCTAGATGACTCTATGCAGAATGTACATGGACTGTAGTAAAATGCACTATAAATCCTTCCATCCGATTCAAGAAATGAGTTTTTTTTTTAAATAAGGCGAGAAAGGATCCTCTATTTCCAGGCCCAATCACTTAACAGGGGCCTGAGCTTCATATGTTTACACCCATGTTACATGGATATGACTCCAGCTGTTACTGTGGCATTGCTATTGGGATGAAATAACACACATGTAGTCATTGGGACTTTAAGTGCCCTGGATGGGGACTGAACTTTTAAGTGACCAGAGGACAAGGCCATAGAAGATTCAGATGGTGGCAACCCATAGAGTCCAGCAACGCCACACACAGTTATAAGAGGAATGCTGGCCAGTGAGATGCTTCTGATTACATAGTCATGGCTCTGGGTTGGGGGACCTATACCACTGTGAAAACCTGATAAAGGTATTGCTCATGTTTGATGGTATCACTATTTTATTCCACTTGAACTTGTTTCAGCAGTCCAACCATGAAGCAATTTAAGACAGCTGCCGTTAAAAAAAAAAATCAAGCCACCAAAGTAATACATTATCCTTTTCCCCATAAATATGGAATTGCCCTCCCCATCCGACCCCCAAAATTATACTAGCCCAATGCAGGCCAATTAACTTCTAGGACATTGACACCTTTTCTGTACCTAAAATTGTTGCAACTCTAATTTTAAATTCTAATAACCCTGCAGGGCTAGAAAAGGGAGTGTTATCATATTGGAAAGAAGAGCTTGCCAGCTTCCCAATGGGACTTCCATCTTGCCCTAGAAGGACCTGAGATAAAGCACATTCAACTATTAACATTTTTATGTAGGGCAAAGTTATTTTAGTTCATCTTTGAAGGGTTTACTAGCTTAATTTTTCATGACCTCTTTTCCCTGTGAAGTTGGACTCATGATACCTGGCTTTGAAGATAAAGGGATATTGAAAATAGCCCCAATATTTTTAGAAAAATTATAAAACTAGGTGTCAGGGCTCTTCTGTTGACACACCCTGCTAGCAAGTGTTGGAATCCTTCAAGGAGCTGTTGGCTTAATCCTGCTGACTCATTATAACAGATGTGGCTCATTAATTCTACAGTGATATCAGGGAAGTAGGAGCAGCTCTATGGGCAGAGGAAGTGGTGTCTAGAAGAGGGAAGTGTATGTAGTGAATTCCTAGGGGTAGCTAATCATGGAGAAATCTTTGGCTGAGGTTTATAGTTTTTGTTTTTAACTGATATTGCCAATAAAGCTGAGTCACAGGAAATGTGTACATTTGTACTACACACCGAGGGGTACTCACACCTGAGTATATCTACCCTAAACCTTGTTGGCTTCAGTAGAGTTTCTTTGTCTTTGCACTGGGGAAAGTGAGAGAAGTAGAAAGCCCAGGGTGTTAAGATTCTATTCAAAGCAATTGGGAACTGCATCTGATTTCAATTTATTGGCATTGGTTGGAACACTTGACAAAATGAAATTGTCAAAATATGCCATTTTATTGAAGAACATTTAATGTAGATACCTTGGTTTCAATTACATTTTTGTCAGGAAGGTTTTTTAGTCCAGCATTCTCTCTGGTCACATCTGACCAGGGAGAGGAGACAAGACCTGAATCAAAGACCTCAGGTTTTCAATAAAAACATGGATGTTTTGACACAATTTCCTTTCACAGAAATATTCAAATGTGTTTTTTTTAAGTGAAGAACAAGAAGAAATTTTGAAATCTCAAAAATTGCAATTAAACAATTATTGATAAATTGTTTAAATCAATTGTACAACCATACTTTGGTTTGTTAAAAAGTATATTCAGGAGACCAGATAGCCAATATTGGTCCGATTTATTGCTATAAGCCAATAATACTATAGCACAGGAAAAAGGTTTCACACAATTCCAGTCTCCAGGAAGCAATTTCATGCAGCATTGTTACATTCACTTTTTGCAGAAGGTTTGCTTCCAAAGTTATACCCCTAAAGACATCTTTTTATACCCTACATATTTACTGTGTACATCATCTGAAACTAGAATTCACCAATCAGCTTTCTATCTTGTTTTTCTGGTACGATGGAGTATCCCTTATCATTGTTCTGAACACACATGTTTCGCCAAGGGGCATGAAAGTACTTCCTAGGTTTATACGAGGGTAGAACAATCATATGTCTTGTCTTCTTCCTTTGGGACATTCCAGTATGGGACTATAAGAATAACTCCCTACCTGTTGCTATGGAAATATAATTGTATATCCTGATCTTGTCAGCTTTCCTATCTACTTAAGCCAAAGCTTTCATCAGCTAATGCAAGGTGTTGTAAGATACTTAGTATAATTTAACAGGGTTATAGTAAAGGTGTTGGCCAATTTAATCTATATAACTGCTATACTAATATGTATGTGCAGATAATCCATATTTTTAATATATGTATATATATGCTAGACAGCATATACTGGTCAACATGATTGGCAGCCTTTGTACAGCTCTACACCTTATAGTTTCCTTATAATACAGGTGATATATACAGAATACATGGTGGGGTGTGGTACATGCAGGACCGGTGCAACCATTTAGGCGACCTAGGCGGTTGCCTAGGGCGCTAGGATTTGGGGGGCAGCATTTTCTTCGGCAGTGACCGTGGCGGCTGGATCTTCGGCCGCCCCGGTCACCGCCGGCATTTAGGCGGAGGAAGCTGGGGCAGGAGAGTGTGGGGAGGGCCGCCCGAAGCAAGTAAGGGTGGGGGTGGCACGCAGGGGAACTCCCCACTCCAGCTCACCTCTGCCCCACCTCCTCCCCGAGCACGCCGTGGCTGCTTCACTTCTCCTGCCTCCCAGGCTTGCGGCGCCTAAGCTAATTGGTGCTGCAAGCCTGGGAGGCAGGAGAAGTGAAGCAGCCACGGCATGCTCAGGGAGGAGCTGGGGCGGGGTGAGCTGGGGCAGGGGGGTGCCTCAGGGCAGAGGGGGGGAGCTGCTGCGGGGGGGGCTCAGGGCGGGGGCTCGGGGACGGGGGAGGGCGCAAGGTGGAAGTTTCACCTAGGGCGCAAAACATCCTTGCACCGGCCCTGGGTACATGGGTTTCATCAGCATTTGTTTGAGAGGATTTGTATACGTCACATCATTTCACCAGGGCCACCTGGGTGGAGGGAGGGGCAAGTGGGGCAATTTGCCTTAGGCCCCGCCAGCCACTCTGGGTTTTCGGCAGCACTTTCGCGGCAGGCCCTTCACTCGCTCCGGGTCTTTGGCGGCGGGTCCTTCAGTGCAGCAGAAGACTCAGAGCGAGTGAAGAACCTGCCGCTGAAGTGCTGCCGATGCCTCAGAGCGCCGCCCGGTGAGTACAAGCCCTGCAAGCGGTGGAAAAAAAAAAGCAAGCCGCGATCGGCGGCACTTAAGCTGCTCTACTACCGCCGCTTCATTTTTTGGCGGCAATTCAGCAGCGGGTCCTTCCCTCTGAGAGGGACTCGCCGCTGAATTGCCGCCGAAGATCCGGCCCTGCCCCAGGCCCCCTGAATTCTCTGGGCGGCCCTGCATTTCACTAGTTTAAGTGAACTTATGCTGCTGCAGACTTAATACACCAGTCTGTCATATATTCAACACATAGTGCCCAGATTGCTGGCAGTTTTGGAGAGAAAAGTGAAGCCGCAGCATTCTTTTTTGTGGCTTGCCTTTTCTTACATGTCCCTCCCCCACCAACATCAATGGAAAGTGGAGGGAGACGTGCCTGTTCAGGATTAAGCTCCTGATTTACAGGCCAATATTTTAGGAGGATGAACAAAGGAAGCACTGTGGTCTGCCAGTTGTGGGCACTGAAGCATGACTTATTCACTAGTACATTTCCACCAGCAAGTTCCATCTGTGTAGGGAATCTGATAGTCTTGCACTCAGAAAGTCATTAACCGAGTCTCCCACAAATTGCAATGCAGTAACCTGGAAGAATAATAGATTATTAGGGTTGGAAGGGACCTCAAGAGATCATCTAGTCCAACCCCCTGCTCAAAGCAGAACCAATCCCCAAATCGTCCCCTCAAGGATTGAACTCACAACCCTGGGTTTAGCAGGCCAATGCTCAAACCACTAAGCCAACTGCCATGCTTTAATATAAATCAGATGTCTGTCTTTCCAGTATAGCAATACTTATAACCTTCCTCCTGGGTTACTGACCCACCACACAACTGTAATTAAATACCTACTGATTCTGAAATTTCATTCTGATGTGTCCACTACATTTGATTAAGTGTGCAAAATTGTTGGTGACACAAAACATTTCAAGATCATAAATGCTAACGGCAATGGAAATATGACCTTTCTTTTTCTAATATCTTTACTTAATAAGAGAAACCTATAAAGTGAATAAAATTATTTATGCTATTCGGGTGGATTTTTGCCCCGTCCTTGGCTAGAGAATGTCTTAAACTGTTTTAGACAAACTTTAAAATGATGTGATGGAGCACCCGTGCATAGAACCCTTGAATCGCTGGTTTTAACATCATTTAATACACAAGAACTTGCCCAAAGCATAAAGTCTTTCATCCATCTTTATTGTTTTGCATTTAAGCCCAGATCCATGCTTATATATCAGATGGCAACTGCAGCAGAGTTTCAAGTTATAGCTGCAATAGATGAGAAGATAAGAGCCTCTTGAGAAAGGGAAAGCCAGATTGTATATTCCCTGCAATTGCATCTGATGACTTATCGCCACTCACTAATTGGCTTGTCCATACATAGGTAATTCAAAATCTGACATTTGTGACTAGCTTATTTGCAGCCTGTTCCTCCTGCAGAGATCAACAGTGAAATAGAAACCCGGAAAGAAGAATATTTGATATGAATTGAAAAAAGCAGAATTAGGGCTTTTTCATGTCCACATTGATATGTCAAGAATTTTTGTTTGAGAAGAGCCATAACATTTTATGAACTGTCATAGCTAGTTACCATTGCAACCCAGGCTAGCTGAATATGATTGAAACCTATGATATAACCTCATTTTTCGCTTTAGCAAATAGACAGTTTTCCTCTTGGGATTCACAGTCTATGTCCAGTAGTGATCTTCTCTTCCCCCCCAGTTTCAAAGTGCACTTTCACTTTGCCAGTGGATGGTAAATGACAATGTGTGCAGAAAAACAAAAGTCAACTACAGAGAGAATAAAATAACTCATGAGTGAGTAATTGTTGCTTTACTTTCACTACTTAAGAGCCATCAGCAACTGCAATAGCTCTGCAGCTCTAGCACAATTTTGTTGTTTGCCATTGTTAATGGAAAAATGAAAGTTTAGCATACAGTACATTGTGTAGTCAACACTGTAATTAGCCCTTTGAAAGATGAAGTATCCACTTGAAAAAGCTTCACTCGCACAATGAAATGTCTAAAATTTTCTAGCTAATGCAGAACCTGCAATTTTCATGTAATTATCTCCCTAAAGTCTTAAATTCAAAGAGATTTCTCTTTTTTTGTTTTCCCCACAGATAAACTTGTGCAGTGAGAGCTAAAACAGAATTATTTGCAAAGAGAAGAAAAACATTGCTGCATTATAAATAAATATAGTTTACACTGAAGAGAAAGCAATCTGCATAATTAAGGTCTTAACATACAATATTCGAGTCATCCATGTATAATGAGATTACAGTCAAAATGAAAACAGTGCCTACCAGAGTAAGTGTGAAAGTACAGCAGATCAGGAGTTGCAATGCTATATACATAAATAAATGAAGTTTCCCCATTCAGCAAACATTAAGTCCAGTAAATCATCAGTCGCACACTGTATTTGGCTAAGGCCTGATGTATACCTAAAACCTAGGTCAACCTAGCTATGTTGCTAAGGGTTGTGAAAAATTCACACCCCTGAAACACAGTTAGGCTGACCTAAACCCTGGTATAGGCACTGCTAGGTCAATGGAAGAATTCTTCCTGAGGAGCTGGATTTACTACAATAATGGAGAAACCTCTTCCATCGCTATAGCAAATGTTTACACTACAAGCACTCCAGTCGTGTGGCCACAGCTGTGCTGCTGTAGTGTGGACATTGACTGTGTCACCTCCCCAGGAGGCAGTAGCTAGGTTGACTGGAGAATCCTTCTGTCCACATAGCTGCCTTTTGACAGGGGAGGGTAGGTCAACCTAACTACAGTGCTCACCCCCATGAACAACATAGCTAGGTTGACCTCAGTTTTAGGTGCAGACCAGGCCATAGCCCTCTTTTTGAAGAAAAATGTGAAAGAGCAGTGATATTAAATGAAGTAGTAAGGGCCCATCTGAAACCAATGGGAAACTTGCCATTGTCTTCCATGAATTGGGTTTTGGATTAGGTTCCACATCTCTAAATTGAATCAGAAGTCTCTGAAGATTGGAAAATTGTTAACGTCCTGCCTTTTTTATTAAAGGAGCCCAGGAAGATCCCACAAATTACGGTTCAGAAACCTCACTGAGAATCCTTCAACAAAGGATAAAATAGTACAACACTAGGATACGCATTGGGGAAAACCAGCAGGGCTTTGGAAATGAAAGTCAGGCTTTTCTTATCTGTTGCAGTTATTTGAAAATATGTTATGAATTTATATTTAAAATCTTGACTTTCCTCCAGAATTTCCCCAACAGATTTACAAAATAATGGAGGCTCTGATAGCAGCTTCATTCTTAAACCTGAGCCAGTATTTTGCCTTTGACAGGACCTTAAATCTCTTTCAGAGCTGAAACATATGTATAGGAATTACTTTGCCGATTGATGAAGTGCAGCAGCCACAGTTGGGTGATATATAGCAGCTGCTTAACAGAACATAGCTGCTCTGCTTGGTAGGTTGAGTATGAGAACTGAAGAATCCCTCCTCCAACTGAAAGCACAGGGTGTCTTTAGATAAGCCCATGTTAGAATTTGGCAAAGACACCAGAGTTGTCGTTACGGTGGTTTTTCAAGTGAGTTCCATTCATGGAGCTCCCTTAACTGCATGCAGATCCTTTCGATAATACCTTTAAACCAGAAACCTGGTCAATTTTATCAGCAATAAAGAGCACATGCTCAGAGATGGATTCCTTTGATAGACATTTATGCAATCCAATGACTGGTGGTTGCTTCCTGCCACCCAAGTTGTGGCTGCACTTCAGTGATGCTGTAAATACAGGTATTTGTAAAGTACTCTGCTCTGCTCTTTCGGGATAAGGAGTGCTATACACATGCAAAATATGAAACACTGAAGTAGAATAAATAATCAAATGGTAAGGAGGAAAGTCTTGCTATGGATTAAAAACTGGTTAAAGGACAAGAAGCAAAGTGTCTTACTGAATTTCTGGAGAAAGGCTAATATTAGGGCAAATCTGCCAATGAGTGTTTGAAGCAGGAATGTCCTCTCCAGTCAACCTCTTCTGATTTCCCTATGCTCAGAGAACTCTCTACTTCTCTCACTTAGCCAGAGGGGGAGACAGGGGAATGCTCCCTTGAGTAGAGCTGATTTATATTCTAGCTACATGTTGCGGACTGAGCAGGGAGTAGTCCAAAAGAAGGAAGGCAGGGAGTTTTTACATGTGCAGTAAACTCCACACTGCCAATGAAGGAACAAAGGACAAGGTGGGCGAGGTAAATCCTTTTATTGGATTAACTTCTGTTAATGAAAGAGATAAGATTTCGAGCTTATACAGATAGAGTTCTTTAAGTCTGAGAAAGGTACTCAGTGTCACAGCTCAATACCAAGGTGAAACAGATAAGGCATTAACGAGGCACAAAATGAGATTAAAGTAGCAAGAGACATAAAGGGTAAGAAAACATTCTACATACACCTTAGTAGTAAGAAGAAGATCAAGAACAGGGTGGGCCCATTACTCAACAAGGGGGAGAAAAAACATAAATAGAAAATGTGGAAATGGTAGAAGAGCTAAATGATTCTTTTGTTCCAGTTTTCACCAAAAAGTTTAGTTGCGATTGGACACATAACATAGTGAATGCCAATCAAACTAAGGAGGATCAGAGGCTAAAGTAGGGAAATAAAAGTTAAAAATTACTTAGACAAATTAGATGTCTTCAAGACACCAGGGCCTGATTAAATACATACTAGAATATTCAAGGAGCTGACTGAGGACATATCTGAGCCATTAGCAATTATCTTCTAAAACTCATGGAAGAAAGGTGTGAGGACTGGAAAAAGGGCAAATATAGTGCCAATCTATAAAAAGGGGAATAAGAACAAGCCAGGGAATTACAGACCAGTCATCTTAACTTCAGGACCCAGAAAGATAATGGAGCAAATAATTAAGCAATCAGTTTACAACCACCTAAAAGATAATAAGGTAAGAAGTAACAGTCAGCATGGATTTCTCAAGAACAAATTGTGTCAAACCAAGCTAATAGCTTTCTTTGACAGGGTAACAAGCCTTGTGAATGGGGGGAAGCAGTAGATGTGGTATATCTTGACTTTATTAAGGCTTTTGATACTGTCTTGCATGACCTTTTCATAAACAAACTAGAGAAATACAACCTAGATGAAGCTAATATAAGGTGGGTGCATAACTGATTGGAAAACCGTACTCAGAGAGTAGTCACCAATGGTTCACAGTCATGATGGAAGGGCATAACAAGTGGGGGTTCCACAGGGATCAGTTCTGGGTCCGGTTCTGTTCAACATCTTCATCAATTATTTAGATAATGGCATAGAGAGTACACTTACAAAGTTTGTGGATGATAGCAAGCTGGGAGGGGTTGCAAGTGCTTTGGAGGATAGGATTATAATTCAAAATAATCTGGACAAACCGGATAAATGGTCTGAGGTAAATAGGATGAAATTCAATGAAGACAAATGCAAAGTACTCCACTTAGGAAGGAACAATCAGTTGCACACATACAAAATGGGAAATGACTGCCTAGGAAGGAGTACTGCGGAAAGGGATCTAGGGGTCATAGTGGACCACATGCTACATATGAGTCAACAGTGTAACACTGTTGCAAAAAAAGCGAACATCATTCTGGGATGTATTAGCAGGAGTGTTGTAAGCAAAACACGAGACATAATTCTTCCACTCTACCCCGCACTGATTAGGCCTCAACTGGAATATTGTGTCCAGTTCTGAGTGCCACATTTCAGGAAAGATGTGGACAAACTGGAGAAAGTCGAGTGGAGAGCAAAAAAATGATTTCACTTGGATCACCTGTATCAATCTGTCTTCAGCTGTCATTAAGACTGTGTCGATCACCACACGTCCACCATTCTTCTTGCAGTCTTGCCTTTCTTCTCCACGTTCGTCTGAAATGTTTAACAATGTCATCTTCCCATCTTCTTGGAGGTCGACCACGTGGTCTTTTCTGTTCTCGCGGGTACCACTCAGTAATGATTGTGGTCCACCTATTGTCTGTGAACCGTGCTACATGGTCCGCCCATCATATCTTATTATATCTGCTTTTCATGACAATATCTTTCACACTGCTGCATTCGCTAAACATTTCATTTGGGATACGATCCAGAAGGGAAATTCCCAATATAGCTCATTCCATTGCCCTTCTAGCTACTGACAGCTGCTGCTGTTCTCTCTTCGTCAGAGCCCACGTTTCACTGCCATACAGCATGGCTGGCAGCACTATTGAATTGAAGATATTTGTACAAGTGGTCTTGTTGATTTTTCCTTTGAGGACGTCCTTGATGGAATTAAACACACACCATCCTGCCCGAATCCTTCGCGAGAGTTCTCCGTTCATGTCTTGGAGCATATTAACTTCTTGGCCCCAAAATATGTACTGTTCCACTTCTTCAATTTCTTCTCCTGTTACCGTTATTTGGGCTTTTCGTAAGATGTCTGATCGCATGTATTTCATTTTGCAATGGTTAATTTTCAGACCAACCTGACTGTTTTCTTGTCAAGTCTTTGTAGCATGCTCTGCTGTTGGTTGGTGCTTTCGGCAATTAGTACAATGTCATCCGCAAATCGGAGGTGAGATAATCTTTCTCCATTTATATTAACACCACTCCTCCAATTGATCTTGTTCATAACCATTTCAAGGCAGGAGGTAAATAGTTTCAGTGAAATCATATCTCCTTGCTTTACGCCTTTTTCGATTGGAATGCGGAGGGGAGTTTCAAGGAGAGTAATCATAGACTTTAAGGTCAGAATGGACCATTATGATCATCTAGTCTGACCTCCTGCACAATGCAGACCACAGAATCTCACCAACCCACTCCTGTATCAAATCTGTGTCTGAGCCACTGAAGTCCTCAAATCATGGTATAAAGACTTCAAGGTGCAGAGAATGTTCCAGCAAGTGACCAGTGCCCCACGCTTCAGAGGACGGCAAAGCCCCCCCAGAGCTTCTGCCAATCTGCCCTGGAGGAAAATTTGTTCCTGACCCCAGATATGGCAATCAGCTAAACCCTGAGGATATGGGCAAGACTCACCACCCAGACACCCAGAAAAGAATTATCTATAGTAACTCACATTCCACCCCATCTAACATCCCATCACAAGCCATTGGGCATATTTACCGCTAGTGGCCAAAGACACATTAATTTCCAAAATTAGGCTATCCCATTATACCATCCCCTCCATAAACTTATCAAGCTTAGTCTTGAAGCCATATATGGCTTTTGCCCCCACTACCCACTTTGAAGGCTGTTCCAGAACTTCACTCCTCTGATGGTTAGAAACCTTCATCTAATTTCAAGACTAAACTTCCTGATAGCCAGTTTATATCCATTTGTTCTTGTGTCCACATTGGTATTGAGCTTTAATAATTCCTCTCCCTCCCTGGTATTTATCCCTCTGATATATTTATAGAGAGCAATCATATCTCCCCTCAGCCTTCTTTTGGTTAGGCTAAACAAGCCAAGCTCTTTGAGTCTCCTTTCATATGACAGTTTTTCCATTCCTCGGATCATCGTAGTAGCCCTTCTCTGTTCCTGTTCCAGTCTGAATTCATCCTTCTTAAACATGGGAGACCAGAACTGCACACAGTATTCCAGATGAGGTCTCACCAGTGCCTTGTATAATGGTACTAACACCTCCTTATCTTTACTGGAAATACGATGCATCCCAAGACCTCATTAGCTTTTTTCACAGCCAGAGTAATGTCGCTGTACATGGATATAACAAATGGATATAAACATCCAGTATTCGCTTCCTTCAACAAACTGATGTACTGCATGTTAATGCCCTGCTCTGCGAGCGCCTTTAATATTGCGTTGAACTCGATGCTATCGATGGCCTTTTCATAGTTGATGAAAGCAATGATTTAAGGTCTAAACACATGACTTCTGAGGGAAGACTGAAAAAATTGGGTTTGTTTAGTCTGGAGAAAAAGACGACTGAGCGGGGACATGATAACAGTTTTCAAGCACATGAAAGGTTGTTACAAAGAGGAGGGAGAAAAATTGTTCTCCTTAACTTCTGAGGATAGGACAAGAAGCAATGGGCTTAAATTGCAGGAAGAGTAGTTTAGGTCAGTGGTTCTCAAAGCCGGTCTGCCGCTTGTTCAGGGAAAACCCCTGGTGGGCCGGGCTGGTTTGTTTACCTGCCGCATACGCAAGTTCAGCCGATCGCAGCTCCCACTGATGTGGTATATCTTGACATTATTAAGGGGGCTCAGGGCAGGGGGTTGGGATGCAGAGAGGGGTGCAGAGTGCAGGTGGGGGCTCAGGGCAGGGGATAATTTTTAAGCACTACAATAGTCTTCCAGGGAGGTTGTGGAATCCCCATCACTGGAAGTTTTTAGGAATAGGCTGGGCAAACACCTAGCAGGAATAGGGTAGGTATACTTGGTCCTACCTCAACACAGAGGACTGGACTAGATGACCTCTCAAGGTCCCTTCTAGCCCTGTATTTCTATGATTCTATAAGTCTTCTATTTAGCCACAGAGCAGAGTATATGCCACGTTAGTGCAAACTTCCCACATTGTTCTGCTAGTGCACTTCAACTTTATGTTGGAGAAACAATCTCTAGAATGAAAGACTAGTTTGGTCTCCATGCCTAACTACAATTTAAGGACAAGTTTTCTTGAGGGAGGAATAGATCTTTTTGTTCCTTTGTCAGTAAAGTTAATTGGGTGAAAAATCCATTAGATGTGCCTGTCATCCTACATTCCTTAATCCGACAACACTCCCATTGAATTGATTAGGACTGTGATCTAAACAAGTAAATAGTACTCATTTAGGGTGTTATTTAAAGCCTACTGAAGTCCTTCCATTGACTTCAATGAGCTTTGGATCAGTGTATAAAAAGGTGGCAAACATGCTGCTCTGTGATGAGACTGATCATCATATACTTGTAAGCGACCTCTTTATTATGCACCATTTTTTGCTGAGTTTGCAGCATCTCCAGAATTCATAAATTTTGATCGATAAAAGTGGGACAACAGGTCTACATAAGACAATGGGGACTTTCCTGTACTTTTCTGCTGCAGAGAGATTAATATGTATGAATAACATCAAGTTTACTGCAAAGTTTGCTTCTATTTACAGTTGCAAGTAGTTTATTTGTCATGTTAATCTGTGATGTATAGCCCTGGATAATTCAATAGCTGATTTGAAGAGCATAATGTGAGGTACAACTTTCCCAATAAAGGTTCGAGGTGTATTCTGATGAATCATCTACTTTAATAAATCATTGTTTCTGCATAGTAGTTTACGTGTGTTAGGATATTTTCCAAGCAGTGCCTGGCATGGATATCACTTTTAACAGACCTGGACTGAATAACAAATGTGGCCCTTGCAGCACTTGTGAGATCACATCTGTAATTGACTGTACATTCAGGCTGATGCAAAGGTGAATTAGTTCCAGACAAAAATGCACCAATGGTCTATTGAATAGTCAATTATTAAACACATAATGGAATCTGTGACTAGCAAGGCATGCTGAAGAGGTGCCTCTCTACAAATCATACAAGACAAGGATGGTATTGGAATAAAAAAACCAGATAAAGTGATATTAACATGGATTTTAGAAATAAGTTTCTGTTTATGGTGAATGTCTCAATTTCATTTATTTGGGAGTGTAAGCATACAGCTAACCTGGGTATTTATTACATGCACAAACCCAGCAAAATTATGGTAGCAACATCATTTTTCTTGAGCTAAAGAAAATTTGTCCAATTTTCAACCTTCTGTTGTATGGGAAAACAGTTTCTTTGTGAGTCATAAAGTTGGTAAATGCAACAAGAAAAATAATCTGGCACTTGTTCAAAGACCTGACTGAACAGTAGAACTGTACAAATTATTTGCCAATTCATGGGGAAAATCACAAATAATGTATTTGATGAATATGAGCTATGTGGAGTTCTGAATATTGTTCAGCTGCAAAAATCCATGATGGAATATTAAGAGAAACTTCGTTCACAAATGTATCTGACAACTGATACGCAGAACCATGTCAAACTATTTGTGAATAGCATTCAACTAGTTCTACTGCTTATTTTACTCCAGTGATATCTTCATTAATGTGTGTGTTGAAACATTACCACAGTGCATATTTCTGATTAAGATTATAAAGTTTGCAGCTCTGTCACAGTAAGTTACCATGTTAAGATAAAATGCTTCATTATATCAAAGGGATTTTTTATTCTGCCTACATCCTTTTAAGGTAAGAACATAAGAACGGCCATACCAGGTCAGACCAAAGGTCCATCTAGCCCAGTATCTGTCTACCGACAGTGGCCAATGCCAGGTGCCCCTGAGGGAGTGAACCTAACAGGCAATGATCAAGTGATCTCTCTCCTGCCATCCATCTCCATTCTCTGACGAACAGAGGCTAGGGACACCATTCTTACCCATCCTGGCTAATAGCCATTTATGGACTTAGCCACCATGAATTTATCCAGTTCCCTTTTAAACATTGTTATAGTCCTAGCCTTCACAACCTCCTCAGGTAATTAGTTCCACAAGTTGACTGTGCGCTGCGTGAAGAAGAACTTCCTTTTATTTGTTTTAAACCTGCTGCCTATTAATTTCATTTGGTGACCCCTAGTTCTTGTATTATGGGAATAAGTAAATAACTTTTCCCTATCTGCTTTCTCAACATCACTCATGATTTTATATACCTCTATCATATCCCCCCTTAGTCTTCTCTTTTCCAAGCTGAAGAGTCCTAGCCTCTTTAATCTTTCCTCGTATGGGACCCTCTCCAAATCCCTAATCCATTTTAGTTGCCCTTTTCTGAACCTTTTCTAGTGCTAGAATATCTTTTTTGAGGTGAGGAGACCACATCTGTACACAGTATTCGAGGTGTGGGCGTACCATGGATTTTTTATAAGGGCAATAATATATTCTCAGTCTTATTCTCTATCCCCTTTTTAATGATTCCTAACATCCTGTTTGCTTTTTTGACCGCCTCTGCACACTGCATGGACATCTTCAGAGAACTATCCATGATGACTCCACGATCTTTTTCCTGACTCATTGTAGCTAAATTAGGCCCCATCATATTGTATGTATAGTTGGGGTTATTTTTTCCAATGTGCATTACTTTACATTTATGCACATTAAATTTCATTTGCCATTTTGTTGCCCAATCACTTAGTTTTATGAGATCTTTTTGAAGTTCTTCACAATCTGCTTTGGTCTTAACTATCTTGAGTAGTTTAGTATCATCTGCAAACTTTGCCACCTCACTGTTTACCCCTTTCTCCAGATCATTTATGAATAAATTGAATAGGATTGGTTCTAGGACTGACCCTTGGGGAACACCACTAGTTACCCCTCTCCATTCTGAGAATTTACCATTAATTCCTTCCCTTTGTTCCCTGTCTTTTAACCAGTTCTCAATCCATGAAAGGACCTTCCCTTTTATCCCATGACAGCTTAATTTACGTAAGAGCCTTTGGTGAGGGACCTTGTCAAAGGCTTTCTGGAAATCTAAGTACACTATATCCACCGGATCCCCCTTGTCTACATGTTTGTTGACCTCTTCAAAGAACTCTAATAGATTAGTAAGACACGATTTCCCTTTACAGAAACCATGTTGACTATTGCTCAACAGTTTGTTTTTCTATGTGTCTGAAAATTTTATTCTTAATTATTGTTTCGACTAATTTGCCCGGTACCGACGTTAGACTTACCAGTCTGTAGTTGCTGGGATCACCTCTAGAGCCCTTTTTAAATATTGGCGTTACATTAGCTAACTTCCAGTCACTGGGTACCGAAGCCAATTTAAAGGACAGGTTACAAACCTTAGTTAATAGTTCCGCAACTTCACATTTGAGTTCTTTCAGAACTCTTGGGTGAATGCCATCTGGTCCCAGTGACTTGTTAATGTTGAGTTTATCAATTAATTCCAAAACCTCCTCTAGTGACACTTCAATCTGTGACAGTTCCTCAGATTTGTCACCTACAAAAGCCAGCTCAGGTTTGGGAATCTCCCTAACATCCTCAGCCGTGAAGACTGAAGCAAAGAATCCATTTAGTTTTTCCGCAATGACTTTATCATCTTTAAGCGCTCCTTTTGTATTTCGATCGTCAAGGGGCCCCACTGGTTGTTTAGCAGGCTTCCTGCTTCTCATGTACTTAAAAAACATTTTGTTATTACCTTTGGAGTTTTTGGCTAGCCGTTCTTCAGACTCCTCTTTGGCTTTTCTTATTACACTCTTGCACTTAAGTTGGCAGTGTTTGGGCTCCTTTCTATTTGCCTCACTAGGATTTGACTTCCACTTTTTAAATGAAGTCTTTTTATCTCTCACTGCTTCTTTTACATGGTTGTTGAGCCACGGTGGCTCTTTTTTAGTTCTTTTACTGTGTTTCTTAATTTGGGGTATACATTGAAGTTGGGCCTCTATTATGGTGTCTTTAAAAAGGGCCCACGCAACTTGCAGGGATTTCACTTTAGTCACTGTACCTTTTAACTTTTGTTTAACTAACCCCCTCATTTTTGTATAGTTCCCCTTCTGAAATTAAATGCCACAGTGTTGGGCTGTTGAGGTGTTCTTCCCACCACAAGGATGTTGAATGCTATTGTATTATGGTCACTATTTCCAAGCAGTCCTGCTATAGTTACCTCTTGGACCAGCTCCTGCGCTCCACTCAGATTAAATCTAGAGTTGCCTCTCCCTTTGTGGGTTCCTGTACCTGCTGCTCCATGAAGCAGTCATTTAAAGTATCGAGAAATTTTATCTCTGCATTTCGTCCTGAAGTGAAATGTTCCCAGTCAATATGGGGATAATTGAAATCCCCCACTATTATTGTATTCTTAATTTTCATAGCCTCTCTAATTTCCCTTAGCATTTCATCATCACTATTACTGTCCTGGTCAGGTGGTCAATAATAGATCCCTAATGTTATATTTTTATTAGACCATGAAATTTCTATCCGTAGAGATTCTATGGAACATGTGGATTCGCTTAAGATTTTTACTTCATTTGAATCTACATTTTCTTTCACATATAGTGCCACTCCTCCCCCTGCACAACCTGTTCTGTCCTTCCGATATATTTTGTACCCCATAATGATTGTGTCCCACTGATTGCTCTCAGTCCACCAGGTTTCTGTGATGCCTATTATATCAATATCCTCCTTTATCACAAGGCACTCTAGTTCACCCATCTTATTATTTAGACTTCTAGCATTTGTGTACAAGCACTTTAAAAACTTGTCCCTGTTTATTTGTCTGCCCTTTTCTGATGTGCCAGATTCTTTTTTATGTGACTGTTTATCATCTGATCCGGCCCTTACATTATCCTCTTTGGTCCTCTGCTCCTGACTATAACCTGGAGATTCTCTATCATCAGACTCTCCCCTAAGAGAAGTCTGTGTCTGATCCACATGCTCCTCTGCAGCAGTTGGCTTTCCCCCATCTCCTAGTTTAAAAACTGCTCTACAACCTTTTTAATGTTTAGTGCCAGCAGTCTGGTTCCACTTTGGTTTAGGTGGAGCCCATCTCTCCTGTATAGGGTCCCCCCATCCCATAGTATGCTTGAATGGAATGCTATTCCCAGATATACTACATGCACTATATATGAAGGTATAGTTAAATATTGTATAGTAGAACCTCAGAGTTACGAACACCTCAGGAATGGCAAGTAAAGCAGCTTTGAGTGCTATAACTCCTGAGGTGTACACACTGCCAAGCCACTTAGTGCGCAGAAACTGCACAGATGCAGTGCTCTTAAAAAACCACCCCGACGAGAGGCGTAGAGCTTTCTGCACCGGGCCTACAGCGCTGTAGTGCCAGTGTAGACACCGTGGTGATTACAGCGCTGCTATTGTCCTCCAGGAGGTGTCCGATAATGTCTGTTCTCACCTTTCTGGCCATCGGTTTGAACTCTACTGCTCTGCCCTCAGGTGACCAACCGTCCGCCCCACCCCATACATTCCTTTGAAAATTTGAAAGTCCCCTTCCTGTTTGCTTGGTGATGTGTGCAGTGGTCTCAGCACATCTTTCCAGGTGGCCATGCCTGCTCCAGGCACCAGGCGATCCCCCACTTGGAGCAATGCCGAGCTTCTGGACCTCATTGGCATTTGGGGAGAGGAGGAAGTGCAGTCCCAGCTGCACTCCAGCCATAGAAATTATGATACCTACGGACAGATTTCTAGATGCATGATAGAAAAGGGTCATGACTGGGACACATTGCAGTACAGGGTCAAAGTGAAGGAGCTGTGGAATGCCTACTACAAGACACCGTCAACACACTGTTATCAACCTCCTGGTTCCCCTCTCTACCCACAGCATTCTACTCCTCCCTGTCACAGTCCAGCAGTGGGGACTCCCAATACCCACTGCACTCAACACCCATCCCCCTCTGCAGTTTGGCCCTGCTGAAGTACAGCACCCACTGCCACTCGTGACATGTTGGTCAGTGTGAACAGCATTCTTGTCAACAGCTCAGGATCCATTCCTGCAGCCAGAAAGAGGCAGGGCAGGGCGCGCAGTACACAAACTGCTGAAAGATGATGCCAAATGCAGACGGAAGCACAGGGATTGCTGGGATGCGAACAGGGCCGGCTCCAGGTTTTTTGCCACCCCAAGCAAAAAAAAAACCAAAAAAACAAAACAAAACCAGAGTGCCACCCCTTCAAAAGTGCCACCCCCCAAGGGCCGGAATGCCACCCCTTCAAAAGGGCAACCCCAAGCACATGCTTGGAACGCTGGTGCCTAGAGCCGGCCCTGGATGCATTGGGATAGGATCCAGGATGCCCTGTGACTCCTTCTGCCTTCCCACAAGTCTTAGTTGCAAAAGAGAAAGAGGTGCTCTGTGGGAGAGCTGCCCAGAGTTCACCGCTCTGAATAGCGTCGCAAGTGTGAACACATTATTGCTCAGGTAGCTGTCAGTGTGAATACACAACAGTGGTTTTCCTTCGGCGATATCTGAGCAGTGCTGTAACTGCCAGTGCTGTAACTTTGCCCGTGTAGATGTGCCCAGAAATGTTCCTATCTCTGAACAAAATGTTATGGTTGTTCTTTCAAAAATTTACAACTGAACATCGACATAATACAGCTTCGAAACTTTACTATGCAGAATAAAAATGCTGCTTTCCCTTTTTTTTGTAGTTTACATTTAACACGGCACTGTACTGTGTTTGCTTTTTTTTTTTTTTTTTTGGTCTCTGCTGCTGCCTGATTGTGTACTTCCGGTTCCAAATGAGGTGTGTGGTTGATTGGTCAGTTCGTAACTTTGGTGTTCATAACTCTGAGGTTCTACTGTATAGCTATAGTTTTTTTTCATGCTTTGTAATGACTTTTAAAGTCTTACTGACATATCTGGCTTTCAAAATACTTTATACTAGCATTTACTTGCTGCATAATTAATTAGTTTGTTTGCATACTCAAATGGAATAGCTGCAACAACTCCTATCTGCATGACATAAAACTTCACTGTTCTATTTGTAGTATTGAAAACTGGAGACAATATGAACCAGTTTTGTCTATTAATAGGAGATGTGTATTATTAATGGATGTACCTGTGGATACCACATACCTCCATTCAGGGCCGGCTCCAGACCCCAGCGCGCCAAGCACGCGCTTGGGGCGGCATTTTGCCGGGAGGGCAGCAGGCGGCTCCGGCGGACCTGCTGCAGTCATGCCTGCGGGAGGTCCACCGGAGCCACGGGACCAGCGGACCTCCCGCAGGCATGACTGTGGAGGGTCCGCGGGCCCCGCCGCTCCGGTGGACCTCCCGCAGGCATGACTGCGGAGGGTCCGCTGGTCCCGCGGCTCGGGTGGACCTCCCACAGGCGTGCCTGCGGATGCTCCACCGGAGCCGCGGGACAAGCGGACCCTCCGCAGGCACTTCTGCAAGAGGTCCCCCGGAGCCGCGGGACCAGCGACCGGCAGCGCGCCCCCTGCGGCATGCCGCCGTGCTTGGGGTGGCCAAATTCCTAGAGCCGCCCCTGCCTCCATTACACAACTAGGATTTGCGTAACTGTTCAGGGGATGTCATATGTTTCCACCCAGGCAGGACTGCAGCTGTAAATGGATTTGTCTATCTGAAAATAAAGGGACTTACAGATGGAAGTTCAGAAGTGGAAATGGGAGGGTTTTATTTGATGCAGCCAAGAGGTTGTATGCTAGAATGTTTAGCATAAAATTAGGCCCCAACCCTGCAATCTACAATGCATGGGCAGACCAGTGCAGGGGTTCTCAGGACAAATTTTTTGGTGGCCTCACTCTTGCTGGTGGCCACACTCACACTTTTTCCTAAAATACTTAGCTTTAGGAAAACCAAATAAATATGCACATATACATGTCCAAGTCATTGTAATTTGCTAGCTAGTAAGTCTTTTGTGAAAAGTGATATTAACAAACATATAAATATCACTTTTCACAGCAGACTTATTCTGCCCTGGCTAGCCTGGGGACAAATTAAGCCCTGGATGGAGGGTTGGAGGAGGCATCAGGGGCCAGGGGCGATGGGGAGGCAGTGAGGGGACTGGAGCCTGAAGCCTCACGGCCAGCCAGAGGATGGGGCCCAGGGACAGAGCCTGAAGCCATGTGGCTGAAGCCCAAAGCCTGAGCCCAGGGCTGGAGCCTGAAGCCATGCATCTAGATCCTTGGGCTGAAGCTCAAAGCCTGAGCCCCACCACCCCTGGGAAGGTGAGGAACTCACCAGCTGCCTGGCTGCAGGGCCCAACCCCTGCTGACAGCTCCAGCAACCAATGCCAAGGTGGGGCATCCAGGAGCACCAGAGACGGGGAGGGACTGCTACTTTGCATCCCCCAATCACCACCCAGGAGGCTGTGGTCACAAGAAAAGCCCATGGTGGCCACATTTGAGAAACACTGTCTGTAGGGAGTCCCAGTGGTCTGCCCATGCACTGTAAATTGCAGTGTTGTGTCTCTACATTGCACATGTAAGACCAAAATGGAAACAAGCTGTAACGATGCTGGTTCTGGCAGGACCCAACTGAGAGTGCCAGTTCAGGACAAATTGCTTAAAACAAGGCAGTTACAGCCCAAGGCTGGGGTTTTTCCACCTCTAAGGCAAACCAAACCAGCCAGACAAAGAGGATTTTGGTCTCACCTCACTGGCTAACCACAAGTAACACAAGCAATTCCCTTAGACACTCCAGTTTCCCAGTATCACCACCAGTGCCACTCGTCATGGGGATGAATGGTTATGAAAACCAACACTCCAGTAAAAGAAAAAAGTTTCTCTCGATCACCAAGCCCCAGACCCAGGTCAATTTACAAATAAGATCTTACCAGGGGCGGCTCTAGCCATTTCACCGCCCCAAGCACGGCGGCATGCCGCGGGGGGCACTCTGCTGGTCGCTGGTCCCGAGCTCCGGTGGACCTCCCACAGACGTGCCTGCGAGAGGTCCACCAGAGCCGCCTGCTGCCCTCCTGGCGACCGGCAGAGTGCCCCCCGCAGCATGCCGCCTCAAGCACACGCTTGGCATGCTGGGGCCTGGAGCCGCCCCTGGATCTTACCCATCAATCACACTGTTGCCAGTCCTTTAGAATCTAAAATCTAAAGGTTTATTCGTAAAAGAAAAAAAAGATATAGATGAGAGCTAGAATTGGTTAAATGGAATCAATTGCATACAGTAATGGCAAAGCCTTGGTTCAGGCTTGTAGCAGTGATAGAATAAACTGCAGGTTCAAATCAAGTCTCTGGAGTACAGTACATCCACAGCTGGGATGGGTCATTCAGTCCTTTGTGTAGCGCTTCCATTTGTAGCAAAGTCCCTACAGAGGTAAGAAGCAGGATTGAAGACCAGATGGAGATGAGGCATCAACCTTTTATAGTCTTTTCCAAGTGTAAGAACACCTCTTTGTTCTTACTGTGGAAAATTACAGCAAAATGGAGTCTGCAGTCACATGGGCAAGTTCCTGAATACTTTGCTGAGTTACAAGGCGTATCTGCCTTCTCTCAATGGGTTAATTGTATAGCTGATGGTCCTTAATGGGCCATCAAGCAGGCTAGGCAGAGCTGACACGAACTTGTCTGGGGTGTCACCCAGAAGCATAGCATAAGTTTGAAATACAGACAGTATATAGCCAATATTCATAACTTCAACTACAAAATTGATACACACATATAGACAGCATAATCATAACAGCAAACCATAACTTTGTCTTAGACACCTTATTTGACCCCCTTTATACAAGATTTGGAGCCACTACAAGACTTTGGTTGCCACCATATTCTATATGGTCCCAGTTCAAATCAATAACATGACACAAGCTCATGTACAAATATGATTTTAGTTTGGCTACTGGACATTGAAGCACATGCATCAGAAGGAAAGTCTATAAGTATGATGCAACATTCCTTCACTCCTCCACAAATCTTTAAAAAGCTATTACAAGCTGTGAAGGCTCAGTAATGCCTGCAATTTATCCTTTTACAGAACTAGAGCACAAAAGAAACACACAGTAGTGGTACAAGCTAGCTGCTGATTTTCTTCATGATATCACACATGATATGAGATGTGACAAAGTCACTCCCCTGAGTAAACTGGAGCTACTCTATGAAATGCCATGGTATCTTGTGATGTATCATAATCATATGGTAACTCTTGGGATTTAACTCATGTGGAACCAACTTGATACAAAAAAAATTTTTTTTGAAACATTTCTGTAGAAAATGAAAGAGACAAGGTGGATAAGGTAATATCTTGTATTGTCTCAACTTCTGTTGGTAAAAGGGACAAACTTTCAAGCTGCCGAGCTCTTCTTTAGATCTGGAGAAAGTAATCAGAGTGTCTGAGCTAAACACAAGGTGGGACAGATTGTCAAGCATAAAGATTTCATACATGCCATAGGAGACCATGAAAACAAACGTTAAAATTACGAATGCAAATCCTCAGCATATAATGAACCATTACATCCTAACCCCTCAAACCTTGATGGAATGGTGCATTATATGGGGAGGATTTGGACTGCTAATTTTAACTACATTTGTTTTCATGGTCTCCTATGGCATGTGAAAAATCCTTGTGCAAACTTCCCCCCCCACCAACCAACAGTGCACTGGTGGGAAATATCCTTTTCATCCATAGATTGTACTGGGGATTCCTTAACTGAAGCCTTGGAGCAGGGCCCTCCCACTATTATCAATAAGGTGCAGGCACTTGTAGCCACAGTATTTGCTATAGTTGTCAGTCAGCCAGAGACTCCATTGAGCTCATTTATCCTTTGGGTGCATTCTTTGATCTAGCATCCTGTGATTTTTTTTTGAGGGTGTGGGGTACCTTGTTGATACTCTAGCAGGTCTAATTGCCTGCCATTATAGTTCATGCTGTTACTTCCATTGACCTTTCAGCACTGTTTTGCTCTTCCCCAAAGAGGATATTTTTGTTGGCCACGGGACATTATGATTAATGATATGATAGGTGCATGGTGAGACCTGTGTGGACTGTATAAACACTTTAAAATGAAGGGTAGACTCCCTTTTGTGGGAGAAATTTCTGCTCTTATTTTTGCACCTGCCATTGAATTGCAGAGACAAACCTGAGTATTTTGCTGCACTTACCTAATAGGTGAGATAATCAGCTCCTGTGTTAACAGCCACGGAAGGGGCTTTCAGGGAGGAATCCGTTTCCTCAGGGAGATTCCCCCACATTATCTCCTGGGGGGAAGGTATAGCTTGTCTACAGAAAAGACTTTGAGTTCTGCCCACAAACCTAGCAGATCCTGGGGGATTCAGACATAGGTGCTGGAACAAGGGGTGCTGCTGCACCCCCTGACTTGAAATGGTTTCCATTATATACAGTATCTACAGTTTGGTTCAATGGCTCTCAGCACCCCTACTATACACATTGTCCCAGCACCCCTAGGTGAGGCAAGAGCCATCTGCAGAGAGATCATGGCCCAGATCCTCAAAGCTATTTAGGTGCTCAAATACCTTTTGAGGATCTGGGTCCGTGTGTCTCCACACCAGCTCTAGACACTGGTAGCCCTCTCCTCATCCAACTCCCTGGCAGTGCAGCCACATTGGAGTTGCACTAACAATGACACCCTGCTGGTCACAGCAGGCCTCAGCACTTGTGTGTGTGTGTGTGTGTGTGTGTGTGTAAATAAAAGGTAATACACTTTAGTGCTCTACTATATTACCTTCAACTCTTCATTCCCTCTGGGGCACCTGGCATTGACCACTGTTGGAAGACAGGACATTGGGCTAGATGGACCTTTGGTCTGATCCAGTATGGCCATTCTTATGTACCTTTTTCCAAATAAATTCAGTGAGACTAGAGGGGGGGGATAACATCCACCCTCTCAAACATCACCTCAGCCGTCCCAATCACTTCCCTTTCACCCAGCATGGACCCTGTATGTACTGAGAGGGCTCAGATGGGTCCTGGGGGAAGAAAGAGATGGTACCAAGGAGCCAATACAACTGTGAACAATATGTATTGGAGGGGGGGAGGGTTGGGGATGCATATCAAAGTTGGACACAAAGGTACTGAGAATGTACCCCAGTGTGCCATTATCCCATATTAACAAGTGCAAATATTCCACAGTAGTGGCCCTAATCACTAAGTAACATTGTTTTTCCTGCTTACAGTTCAGGTCTCATTTCTTCCAACCTGACCTCCCTCAGTCCCTTTGCTTAGCCCATTTCTTAAGGCTAGCCAATTCTCTCTCCTAGGCTGCCTCTCCCTCTCTCATCTGGTACAGTGAGCAACCATCCTTTTGCCAGTCAGAGCCTTCCCTAAAACATACATCTGAAGACTGTTTGTTAATCTGTGAAACAAAGAAACATTTCTATTTGTAATTAAAGGAAAAAGCTGTTCCTGGTGACAAATCCTGTTTCCGGTCATCTGGTGCTTACTGGGCTTTTTGAGTAAGTATTTAGCCTGCCACATATTGGAGCTAAGAGCCATGCAAACTGGTGGGCTGTATCACCAGTCAGGGAAAGGAATCCATCTCCATGCCCAAGTCCTTTTAAAGTCTCTTTCTCAGGGATTTGTTTACTGTTCACTAGGTCACACAATATAAACAACTCAGTTGAAAATGCTAGTTATAAGTAATCCCCAGAAGCTTTCCCTGCTTCAGCTACCCCAGGAAAGCAGATGCTGCTAGCTTCCTCTTTCTTATATATGCTGCCCCAAGCAGCAATGACACAGGCAGGGATCTATTTAACCTTTACTGGCTGGTGTCACAGTCACCATCTTGCACTTGGTCCCACCTGAGCAGGCCTTTGTGCCCACATGGAGTCCCACTTACTTCCATCACTGCCAAAGGTCCCAAAGGTCTGCCTGTTTGGATCCAATTGATTTTACACTGTATATTGTAGAGCGGTGGAACATTACTATAGAATACTGTAGAGTTGTACAATTGACCTAGGAGTACTTGTGGCACCTTAGAGACTAACAAATTTATTTGAGCATAAGCTTTCATGGGCTACAGCTCACTTCATCAGATGCATGTAGTGGAAAATACAGAAGGAAGATATATATATACACAGGGAACATGAAACAATGGGAGTTACCATACACACTATAAGGAGAGTGATCAGTTAAGGTGAGCTGTTGTCAGCAGGAGAGAAAAAGAACTGTTTGTAGTGGTAATGAAAATGGCCCATTTCCAGCACTTGACAAGGAGATATAAGGAACTGGGTGGGGGAGGGGAAGATAAGCATGGGGAAATAGTTTTACTTTGTGTAATGGCCCATCCACTCCCAGTCTTTATTCAAACCTAATCTAATGGTGTCCAATTTGCAAATTAATTCCAATTCACCAGTCTCTCATTGGAGTCTGTTTTTGAAGTTTTTTTGTTGTAATATTGCAACTTTTAGGTCTGTAATCGAGTGGCCAGGGAGGTTAAAGTGTTCTCCAACTGGTTTTTGAGTATTATAATTCTTTACATCTGATTTGTATCCATTTATTCTTTTATGTAGAGACTGTCCGGTTTGGCCAATGTACATGGCAGAAGGGCACTGCTGGCATATATCACATTTTTTTCTCTCCTGCTGACAACAGCTCATCTTAACTGATCACTCTCCTTATAATATGTATGGTAACACCCATATAATGTGTATGGTAACACCCATTGTTTCATGTTCCCTGTGTATATATATTCTGTATTTTCCACTACATGCATCCGATGAAGTGAGCTGTAGCCCACGAAAGCTTATACTACAATAAATTTGTTAGTCTCTAAGGTGCCACAAGTACTCCTGTTCTTTTTGAGGATACAGACTAACACAGCTACTACTCTGAAACCGTACAATTGACTTGTTACTTTGCTATTGGTGCCACAATAAAGGAGAAGAGGAGATTAGTTTGGCATGTTTTCCCGAGTGTCTTTCACACAATCCAGAGTTTTCTGCGAACAGCTTTTAGAAAACTTCAATTGTCTGGCACATACAACTGTAACAAACAGATGTTGATTTTTGTTAAGGATGACAAAACATTTTGCTCCTCTCATTTTCTGCAGGGATTTTTATCCAATTCCTTCTTTCATTTAGCATCTCTATGCTCATCCCCATAGCAGTATGCGTTGGTGGCAGAGCACGACACCAGTGCACAGCTCCTTTAAAACCTGCAAAATAAATCCTTATTCCCATAATTTGTGGGCCAGCTCTAGTGTGATGAGTCTTCTTGAATCTAATACTGCAAATGCCAGTGGAAACAGTGACAGCTTTCTATTTAAGCTATAAGCTATGAAGCTCCAGGGTAGCGCATGCCAGTGAATAACGAACTGGTTAAAAAGATTATTTGTGACAGGAACAGTGTCTAACTGGGTGTAGCATTACTTGTATATGCAACAGGGTTAGCACTATTGCATCTCTAGTGTTCCTATTCATGTAGAGATGATAAAGACAGGAAGAACTGCAGAATGATCAAGCCTTTTCAGAACGGAAAGGGAATCACAGGGCAAGACAGCAGTAACTAGAAAAAAAAAAGTGAACTTTGCTGCATCTCCAGACTGAGAAGTGGTGAGTGAAATTGAATAGTGCCACATTTAGAACAACTCCATTTGTTTGCAATTTGCAAGAAATGGCAGCATGAAGTGAAAAGGATTGAACAAGAGTAGCGAGAACTGCACAATGTTCTTAGAATGATAATGGAACTCTAAAACAAAAGGCAGGCATTTTAAAAAACCAGACGTATTGCTAGGGTGTATAATATCTAATCCAAATAACTCATCTCTGAAAGAAGGCAACTTTACAAATGAATAGTTCAGCCATCCAGATATGCTATCCATAAAAACAGCTGCAATAGAAAAGAGTCAGGTTAGAGACGACAATTAGAAGTAACCTTACTCCCTTTGTAAGTTTGATGAATCCACGCATAGGAACTCCAACTGTGCGGTGAGGATTGGAGGACCAGTCCTTCAAGCAGGTGCTCATCACCTCTGAAAAAAACTAGGCTATGCAACTGAGTTTGCTTCTCCACCCCCACATTCGGCTTATTTTAAATGTGGATAATTTGCATCAAAGTTAGTATGAGCAGTGCTCTTTTTCTATCAAGACTCTCAATAGTCATAGAAGTTAATGGCAGTTGTGAATGTATATAAGGACAGAATTTGTCCCTATGACAGAAGAGGAATTTTTAGAAACCCTCAGAAAAAACCCCCAAAACACCTGTGCCTCCTCTCTATGTTTGTCACTTATTACTGTATCTGAGCACCTCACAATCTTTAATATATTTATCTTCATAACACCTCTCTGAGGTTGGGAGGTGCTAATATCCTTATTTTACAGATGAGGAATTAAGGCATTGAGAGACTTAGGGTACATCTTACACTATAGTCAGAGGCGTGACTGCAGCATGTATAGACATTTCCAAGCAAGCTTTAATCTAGCTAGCTCGAACAAGGAATGCAGGCCATACTTACAGAAAGTGCAAACTTACAAATTTAGATATTTTTTGTTACATAACTGCACTCAAAATCAAAACAATGTAAAACTTTAGCTCATACAAGTCCACTCAATCCTACTTCAGCGAGTCACTCAAACAAGTTTGGTTACAATTTGCAGGAGATAATGCTGCCCATGTCTTGTTTACAATGTCACCTGATAATGCTGCCAATGTCACTTGTTTACATTCGCATGGCACTGTTTTAGCCGGCGTTGCAAGATATGTATGTGTTAAAGAGTCATATGTCCCTTCATGCTTCAACCACCATTCCAGAATACATGCATCCATGCTGATGACAGGTTCTGCTCAATAACAATCCAAAGCAGAGCGGACCGACGCATGTTCATTTTCATCATCTGAGTCAGATGCCACCAGCAGAAGGTTGATTTTCTTTTTTGGTGGTTCGGGTTCTGTAATTTCCACATCAGAGTGTTGCTCTTTTAAGACATCTGAAAGCACACTCCACACCTCTTCCCTCTTAGATTTTGGAAGGTACTTCAGATTCCTAAACCATAGGTCAAGTGCTGTATCTATCCTTAGAAATCTCACATTGATACCTTCTTTTGTTTTGTCAAATCTGCAGTGAAAGTGTTCTTAAAATGAACATGTGCTGGGTCATCATCTGAGACTGCTCTAACATGAAATATATTATGTGGGTAAAACAGAACAGGAGACATACAATTCTCCCCCAAGGAGTTCAGTCACAAATTTAATTAACACTTTATTTTTTTAATGAGCATCATCAGCATGGAAGCATGTCCTCTGGAATGATGGCCGAAGCATGAAGGGGCATATGAATGTTTAGCATATCTGGCACGTAAACACCTGGCCACGCCGGCTACAAAAGTGCCATGCCTGTTCTCACTTTCAGGTGACATTGTAAATAAGAAGCAGGCATCAGTATCTCTTGTAAATGCAAACAAAATTGTTGTCTTAGCAATTGGCTGAACAAGAAGTAGGACTGAGTGGACTTGTAGGCTCTAAAGTTTTACATTGTTTTGTTTCTGAGTGCAGTTATGTAACAAAAAAAATCTACATTTGTAAGTTACACTTTCATGACAAACAGATTGCACTACAGTACTTGAAATAGCATTTTTCAATTTACCTCATACTTTTATCATTTTTACAGTGCAAATATTTGTAATAAAAATAATAACATAAAGTCATCACTGTACACTTTGTATTCTATGTTGTAATAGAAATCAATATATTTGAAAATGTAGCAAAACATCCACAATATTTAATAAATTTCAATTGGTATTCTATTATTTTATAGCGCAATTAATCACAATTAATTTTTTAAATCTCTGTTATTTTTTTTAGTTAATCACTTGAGTTAACTGAGATTAATTGACAGCCCCTATATATATAAAAATCATTGGACCAAAGGAATGACCATGATTCCTCAAGGTAAAGTTTTGGAGACAACTTTAAGTACATCTGTAAACGGTAAATGTTCTAAGAAACAGTGTTGGCATAGATCAGAAGCAGCCCCAGCAAAAGAGGATCTAGCTACCCTGGACGTAGCATCATCCTTGCTTTACCAGGTTATGAGAAGAACATTTTTGATTAGCAGTTACTGAGAGGTAAGTACGCAACACATGGCAAAAAAAAATTAGACATATAATTCCCTTTAACACTAATGACTTATGCAATGAAGTCCCTGCTCATCTCCCTTGAATACTCTCCGAGGCACTCAATACAATAAAAGAGTCTTAAAAGTAAATCAATTTATGTCACAGCTAGTATAGGACATTTGTAGGAAATAAAGTTTAAAACATGTACCTCTCTGTACCTTTGCATACTGCCAACAGACAGAATCATCTGAGGAAACTTAATTCAGCTCACATATCTGCAAGCTGGACTGACTCAGAAACCACACACACAAGAGCACTGTGAATAAATCTTTGTAGCATCTATAATGAACTCTGTCTAACTGCTTGTTAAAGTTTAAAAATAAAATAAAACTCTAGTTACCATTGAAATTGTGCCAGAAGTGCATCCCATACAGAAAAGGCTGAATGATTATTTCCTCTTCAGATAATATAATTGGAGTAGCATAGGAGGGAACTACACAGTTTGATCTTGGTATGTTTAGAATAGAATTTCCTTTAATGATACTTTAAATGAAACACCAGCATGATTAATAAGAAATTCATACAATTATCATAAAAAAGTCCTGGCTTTAAAGAAAATATGAAGGGTGGGAAAAAGCCAAATTTCTCACACTGTACAACAGAACAATAATAATTTGCTCTGGAGAGAAGCAAGAGTGAATCAGAAACATAAGTCCTGGCCCATCCAGTCTTGTTCAATATCAGTCCCTGCTGGGAAGGGGACAGGTGATGCCTATAAAGGGCTGAGAGAGCTTATTTAGAAGTAGAGCTGTTGGAGGGAGGTTGGCTCCTGTGACTGGAGCAAAGTGTATAGTGAAAGGCTTCAGAACCTCTACAGGCCTTGTGAGAGGAAACACTTTTGTGCTGTGATACTTTGCAAGTGTTTTATATGAATTAATAACCATACCCTGAGGGAAGGGCCTGAAAGAGACTTTGGTGTGTATTAGCCCTTCCCGGATTCGGGGGATGGCCTAGCAAGCCTTCAGCCTTATGAGCAGCTGATTCTTTCAGATTGTGCTTAGGCCCCAATTCTAACTTTCAGCACGTGAGTTGTTTCAATGGGAGTACTCACAAATTTGGCCTCAGCCTATTGGCATGACTGCAGGGAAAGATCAAATGCTACTCATTCATAAAATCCCTGCCTTTGGATGGGAGGGAGGGTGCATATTTAAAAGGGGTCAAGGAAATTGAAGAAGGGGGATACTGCTGCCCAACGTGCAAGTCAAACATATTGAGTCTGATTTTGTGGTTGGTTCAGCTATGTATCCCTGATAGACATGATTGTAGTTCTGGGAAGGTTACAAAGCTGAGCTATTCTCTACCACATATTCTTTCTACCATTGTGTAAAGTGTGAGAACTACTTAAATTTGCACAGTTGATGGCCCTCCAGCTAGTGACGTTGGCAAAATTGTCATTTTAAATTTTTGAATTGTTCTTTGCCTTTTCCACCCCCACCTCAAGTCTAGTAGTCACAAGCAGGATTTTTTTCCAGCTATGAAATTATCCTCCCCACCCCTTTTCAAACTTGAACAGACAAAGTAATATTCCACTCTCAACAAAGAGTGTGACCATTCTGCTTACAATTTCACTAGTCAGTACCAGAATTTCCCCCTGATATGTCCCTCTTTTAATATCTATATATGGTAGTGAGCATGCAGACTCCTGTTTTAGGGGGTCAGCTTTCAGTGTTCCAGAGCTGTCTGACACATCTTGCTCTCCTTCTCTTTTGAGAGAACTAATTTTAATTTTTCAATCTAGGAACGTGGAGAGCTGGAATATGCTACTTGTGTTGTCTCCTTCCTAATACATTCACACTAACATCACAGGTAGGTGTCACCTCCAGGCTGTTGCACATCTGAACCAATAGCATCAGAATGGAACAAGTAGCAAGGGTAGATTGTGCTGAAGCAGTTCACGCACCTGTTCCCCCCATGCATCCAGTCATTTCAGCTTGGATATATTCCTTTTCTCCTCCCCATATTAGATTATTACACATGCTCTTCTTCTGGATGACCACAAAAGACATGTGGAAGTAACAGCTAGTACAACATGTTGTGATCAACTGATGAATTAGGCTAATTGATCACAGTAGAGTTCCATGCACTAGGCTAGCATGCTATCTGATCCTGGATCCATTTCAAGGTTCTGGAGCTCATTTTTAAAGCTGAGTAAGAGACAAGCTGTTTCACTGACTGACTCTGCAATCTGGTTTGGCAGTTATGATAAACAGGGACAAGGAACTTTGGGTGCAGACTAACTACTATAAGAGATCAGGAGGGCACAGTTTTGTCACTGATAAAGTGCAGTGACAGACACTTTCTTTAAATATATCTTTCCCCACAGAATAGTAGGATAGCAATGTTTTCCATGAGAAACATTCTTTGGCATAACTAATCCTAACTGAGACGGCAGCTCCATGTAGAAAGGATATCTAGAGTCATATTCTGACATATGCCTTTTAATTTTGAATATGGCACTAAATTATTAGAAACACTAGAAAGGTTAGATATGTACTATAAGCACACTGAAAAAGTTCACTCTAACAATTGCCTTTGTGTTCCTAATTTTAAGCAGAGGGGATTGGTAGATCCACTTCTCATTCTAAAATGGGAATCTCCTTCCTCAACTATTGCAGGATCCTCTCCTCAGTTACAGCATTGGCCCCTCAGAACCACGCTTACATCTCTGCTTCCTTATAGACTCTTGTTCAGGTCTTTCACAGGAGCTCCTTCTTCCAGACTGAGCTCTCTCCCCTCTTTTGGGCATCAGGTGTCCATTACATTATCAGCTAATGTCTTCCAGTCCCACCCCTCTGGCTAAGAAGCAACTAATTAGGTCCATCTATTACACCTGTGCCATAATTAATTGCCTATTAACTCCTTTCAAGCCCATGACATCACCACAACTACCCATTGGCATGGCGGAGGGAAAGGATTTTCTTATTGTGGGAAAATGCTATTCTGTGCTGTGCTGCTAAAAAGCATATCACAGTTTATGGGGTCCTGTTAACAAATTCCCTGTGCCCGTATTTCAAAAATCTACATCTTTCTCAATCTCTCCTGCACATCAGTATGCACATTGGTCTCTCCCTCGCAGTTGTGTGCTGAGAATAAATCCCTCCTGCTATGGAAAGGATACACGGGAAGAAAACAATATACAATCTCACAAGCACCAAACTCAATAGAGATCCCAAATAAGAAAATATAAAAAATGTTCCAGTTATAGACCCCAAATAATAAAACAAGAGAAAAGTTCTGGTTATAAAACTCATAGCCCCCTCTCTATGTGTTTTCAATTGTATTCTGTAGCTGTGGGACTTTAGATTATAGGCCAGATGCACCAGCATGCTCTATAGCTATTTTGCAGTTTGCACCACTCCAGACACAAAGCAACCATAAAGCTGGTTTAACTAGCCAGTTAATCGGGGTTTATGGCTGCTTTGCATTGCCAGAGTAGTACAAATTGTCAGAGTGTATCGGTGAAGCTGGTCTTGTGAGTCCTGTGTGAAAAAGAGCTTGGGGCCAAAGTTTGATCTCATTTACACCAGTGTAAACCTGGTGTAATTCCACAGGTATCAATTTACACAGGTATGACTGAGATGAGTCTGTTATTTGGGTGGCACATTTTACCCATTGTATAAAGCCATGTGCATCTACAGGTTTATTGAAAAATAAATTAATCATAGACAATGTATGTAGTAATAGAAGAGTGTGATTTACATACCTCTTAGAGACTAAGATGCTGTTATAAACAAAACTGTATTGTCTAGTCAATTGAAAACCCAAGTAATGGGCTCTGTGTGGGCACAAGGTGAGAAAGTGAAATTCACCCCCACATCAGGGATCAGAGTGCAGCAGTGTGGTGCAGAGCCCTCCTTGCAGCTGCTACTTCAGCCGCTTGTGTGGTGTCATGGTCACTGGATCCTTGTGCACCCAAATCCCATGCTGCCTATTCTAGCCTATCCCCTTCTCTCCCTCCTGTCTAGGGCTGGTGCGAAGACCACTTACCTACGCCTGTACAGCTGCTCTGTCTGCAACTCCTGCACAGCACAAACACAGGCCACCAGTGGCACTGAGGACTGTGTGCAGTTCTGCCATACCAGGGGAACATTCACCTTATAGCACATTCTGAAAAACAAAACTGCAGTGGAAAACACCGTCCCAATTAATGTGAGATTCCCACATTAAATCATTTATTTTTCCTGGATTGTATCACCATATTTTTAATTAAACAGATCCTAATGAATAAGATATAATGTCCACATTCAGGGACCAGTATAATCCATTTCTGGACATATGCCGCTTAGTTGTGTAGCACTTCCTAAATACTACACTGTGTGGGATGAGATATATAAGAGGACTGCCATCTGGCATGGAGGAAAGGGGACTTTGCTGTGGCAGATTACTGGTACATGAATGTTTAAGACCTGACAGTGAGGTTATGTTAAGAAATTCCCCATGCCAACATGTTGAAATCCTGCATCATTCTTAATCTCTCCTGCACATCAGTATGCACATTGGTAACTCCCTGACAATAGTGATTTTTCTAAATTGTAACTGTACAGCTTCACTTTGTCAAATGTTGTTTAATCTTTCCCATAAAGATGAGATGGGAAATATTTCTAAAAGGATAGCAGTGCTGTGCTGTAACAATGCTGCATATAATACCGCTGGGCTGGGGCTGAGAACAAGAGACCGAGGAACAGAACATGGCATAAATTAAGAGATTGGGCCCAACCATGGGGGTCTTATTCCTCTTGTCAGATTTGAGGTGCTCCCATTGCTTTGATTGGGAGTTACTCATACAGTCCAGCAGGGAGACAGGATACCAGTCGTCAGTCAGTCCTAACACAGCCAAACTACCCCCTCAACTCCAGGGGAACTTTCCTTTGCACAAGATCAGAGAGAGGGAAAAATGTTAAGTCCTGAGACAAAACAAAAACAATCAACCCAAAAGTTAGGTTGCTCACAAACCATTGCACTCAGTTAGAAATGGGGATGGAGCTTCCTAGCCTTGGAGTAATCTGTAGAGCTATAACAAGAAATAGAGGCATTTATTTTTAAATCATAGACTATTAGGGTTAGAAGGGACCTCAGGAGGTCATCTAGTCCAACCTGCTGCTCAAAGCAGGACTAATCCCCAGTTCCCCAAATAGTTCCTTCAAGGATTGAACTCACAACTGTGGGTTTAGCAGGCTAATGCTCAAACCACTGAGCTATCCTTCCCCTCACCCAGTCAAGCAACTCATGCCTCACAGGCCATGTATTTCTCCTGATAATTGTCTGTGTTTTCCATAGCTCCTAGCCTCTCTTGTCTGCCAGGAAATGGTTTGAAGAGTGGGTCAGACTGTCTCCTTCCTTCCTCCAAATCACACAGGATAATTTGGCACTGAGTGCTAAGAGATTTTACCCTAGATCAGGGATGGCCAATCTGAGCCTGAGAAGGAGGCAGAATTTACCAATGTACATTGCCAAAGAGCCACAGTAATACGTCAGCAGCCGCGCATCATCTCCCTCCCCATCCCCAGTGCCTCCCGCCCACCAGCAGCCCCACCAATCAGCACCTCCTCTTCCCTCCCCATACCTCTCCATCAGCTGTTTCATGGCATGCAGGAGGCTCTGGGGGAGGAGGGGAAGAGAGGAAGAGCGAGGGCATGGCAGGCTCAGGGGAGGGAGAGGGGGTGGGAAGGTGTGGAGTGGGGGCAGGACTTGTGGCAGAGCCAGGGGTGGAGCAGTGAGCAACCCCTGGTACATTGGAAAGTTGGCACCTGTAGCTCCAGACCCAAAGCTGGTGCCTATACAAGGAGCCACATATTAACTTCTGAAAAGCAGGTTGGCCACCCCCGCCCTAGCCTTAAGGGGCTTGTGTCTTCTGGAACACAGGCTATTTGAATAGAATTGATTTTGCTGGATAGCACTTTACAATTAATCTAATATCAGTTGCATTTTTAATATGATTGGCGGAAAGGTTGTGGGCTAGATCTCTGAGTCACTCGGTGTTGGATCCAGGATTGGTGAGGGAAGACTCCTATGGCCCTGATTCCCAAAGGTATTTAGGTGTCTAACTCCCAATGAAATCAATGGCAGTTAGATGTCTAAAGCCTTTGAGGATCTGGGCCTGTCACCTTTCTGCTCCCTATATCTTTTATCCAGTGGAGGACTGAAGTGGCCCCTTATGCAGTGTACAGCAGCCTAAGGGCTATTCTAAATCATTTTGGCTAGAGCGATCCTAAAGGGGCTATAGGAACACCGTACAGTTCATCTTCTCCACTGCCTGGCCACATCTAGAAACTCTCCCTATGCCTGCACGGCAGCACACCTTTACCCCACCTGAGAGTGCCCTTACATCAGTAGACTCACCAGTTCTCATAGACTTTAAGGCCAGAAGGTATGATCATGTAGTCTGATCTTCTGCACATCATAGGCCATAGAACCTAACCCACTCAATCCTGTAATAGGCCTATAACCTCTGGCTGAACTACTTAAGTCCTCAAATCTATTAGAGAAGCTTTTTAGAGCAGCACAAACAGAAAAGAGCTGGGGTCCAGGATCCAGCCCCTAATGTCTATCATATTTTAATAATGCACAGAAAGAAAATAAAATCTTCTATAAATAGTACCTTTAAAGGAATGGACTATCCATTGATCCATGGATCTGGCTGCTTAAATTTACATAGCTGGAAACACAGCAAGAAGTACAGATTAGCCAAATGATTGAGACTGGTTAAAGTTTTGGAACTGTTTTGTTTGTATCAGCAGAGGGAGCCTTTTAAGTAGAGCCAATGGTAACCTGCCTTTACCGCATCATACAGAGGACTATAGCATTAACAGTTCTGATTTCCATCTGTTTCAGCAGCATTATGGCATGAAATAGGTAACAGATTGTTCCTTTTTAAAGTTTTGTATGGATTGATGGTAGTATGCTGATCCAAAGGTGATTTTTCTCTTTTTTGATGTTGACTTCCCACAGAGATGCAAGACAACAGTTAATAAAAAGACAATCTGTTTATCTGTTTTAATGCTGTGAAGCCTGTACAAGGAAAAGATTCTTCTCACATGAGATCTGGGACCCCTCCTGACATAACAATGTTGTGGTGCTTTGATTAAGCCAGCACTGTGCAGAGTACATGTATGGCAGAATTTTAAATCTGAAAATAAGACAGGCAGTGATTGTCGCTGGTGGGTTCATTGCTGTCACTTCCTTCTCACTACAGGGGAAATACCAGTGTTCACAACTCCTCATTATTTTACTGGAAAAGACAGCTTATTTTATCTCCTGTCACTGTTGAAATAGTTAGGTCTGCCTGGCAGTTAGCATACCAGCTAATTCTTCTCTCTCTCATCAGAAGTACGATCATTAGGTGAGCTTTAATTTGGAAGCATTCTGAGTCTTTGTTTGCTGGTTTTTTCAGCTAGGTACATAGAACAATTCCTCCATAATAGCCTAGAAAACTTAGGACATTTTAAATATGGATTTAGATGTCTAACTTTAGCAATTCTAATATTACCATTGCTTAATAATTATTGTTACTATCTACATATTATTAATATGAAATACCTATATAGTAATTATTACATTTTATGGACTTTTAAAAAATCAGTTATCAATTGGATATCAGATTAATCAGATTTGGCATTCCTTCTCTCTCCTCAGCCCTAATAGTCACTTATTGTACATAATTGTTCTCAGCATTCTGGGAATTGTAGTTCAGATGACTTCAGTTAAAACATTGGTAGCTAGAGTGACTACATTCTCTTTGCTTTTCATTTTATTGTAAATGTTTTAAAGATGAGCTTTTACTGAACCAAACTGCACAAAGCATTTTAAATGCCATGAAAGCTTTTAATATTTTCACTAACTTAATACAAGTTATTGGATTCAAATTAACAGTTGTAAAGATCTAATCCCCATAATGTAGCTTCTCAAGAAATTGCTGAAGCAGGCATATCAGCAATGGCTAGAGCAGTAAAGTAAGAAGAGATCTCAACTTTCATGCTAAAGTTTTGTGGTTCTAAAAATCTTTAGTTAATATTACTTCTCCATGGGTGGGATTCACAAAAAGATTTATGTGCCTAACTCCCATTGATTTCTTCTGAAATCAATGTGCTTTTGAGCTGCCTAGTTCCTTGATTATTGGGTCCAGAAGCCAAACTTCACAACATTCACCAGCTGAAATAGATAATTATTAAGGACTTAGTCTTGCCATTTAGGCATAGGTATTGTGGCTGGTACAGAGGGAGTAGAGCTGCTGCTTTACATCTTTAGATGATGTAGTATACTTCATAGTCAGACACCAGAGGGTTGATAAACCTTGATGTTTGTCCATTCAAATGGAGCAGCCTTGGACAAAGAGATGTTTGCTGCCTGTGGCAAACCAGTTTTTCAAATCTGAAGTCTAGGGGGGTGGTAACTAAGCAATAGATCATTTTGTAATCACCTGGGAGGGTGATCACATACTGAGGCTAATCAGGGAGTCACCTGACAAAGGCAACAGGAGGTTATAAAATAAAGGAAATTTCCCTTCCCACTTTGAAGGGAAAGGGTAATAAAAAGAGTTAAACTGACTGTGGCAAGACTCTGGATAAGAAGCCCTGAGTAGGATAGCAAGGAATAGCGGCAGGATCCTGAATACCCCCAGAGAAGTCTGTCCTAAGCCCAGAGAACTTTTCTGAACAGTAAGGAAACTGAGGTAGGGTAATACATATAGTTGTTTGTTTGTCTAGATCTGTGTATCTTTTTTGCTATCAAAGTAAGGGGTAATTTGTTTTAGACTCTTCTGCGGGGTCTATCTCTGTGTCTGTTTCCCTACCTTGTGTTTATAGAGGGGTGAATTGAAAACAGAGTGCCCAGATTCCTGGAGTTCTAGAGGAGGATGTGCTTAAGCTACAGGGCAGCTGAAGGGTCTAGGTCTAGCTGAGGGCTAGGCAGTTGGACTGTGGCAACTTAGCTCTTAGAAGGAGGTGCTAGACAAAGGATCTGTACCCTGAATGTATGTCTAGAGACCCCAGTCAGGGACAGTGTCTAGATGTACTGTAGTTGTGACTCAAAAGGCTTAAAGTATATTGGGCCCAGTGAGGTGGACTCCAAACACAATAATAACTTAGTGAGTGTCCCAATGGAGGGAGCTCTATTAGGGCTGTATGTGTTTTGGGGAAGGACTGGAACATTAATCACTGCCCCTCTGAATACCCTGTGCAAGCGTTTTAAGTCTTTGGATCTGTGTATGTGTGGGTAGATCCTATGATTAGCAATGGGTGAATTTTTTTCACTGAAACAAAATTGGATTTTATGAATTTGTGTTGATTTTTGGCAAATCATTAGTTTGGAGGGGGACACTTTTTTGGAAATGTTGAAATTTAATTTTGATATTTCTGAAACATTGTTTTAAGTTTGGGATAGAGTCACAAGGGAACTTAAGCACCATTCACAAAATGGGGTTGAGCAGGGACTGTCTCTCATGTTTCATGCGAGGGCCCTAACCATAAGCCTATTGGGTTTCTGGGGGAGACCTTTCTCAGGCTCTTCTGTTAAAGCAGTTTCACTTTGTAGAAATATTCCTTGGAACAGGGACAAGAACCTGGGTGCTCCCCTTCCAGGGAAGTGCCGGAGCCACCAGATTAGAGTCACTCGCTCTCTTGTCCAAGGAATATTTAATTATTGACACAAAGTGGAACTGATTCAATAGGAGAGATTATGATAGCTCCACCTCAGCATAGCTAATTGCTAGCTGGTTAAGGCTCTCATATGGGATGGGAGGGAATTGGATTCCACATTTTGTTCCAGAATGGGGATTCAAACCTGGGGGTCCCATATCCCAGATGGTGCCCTTATATCCAGTAATTTGGTGGTTAGGGCACTCATCTCCTCCTTTTCTATTTTGTGAATGGTGCCTAGTCCCCTTGTGAATCTAACCCTTCATTCCTATTGTTTGTACATCTCTGCCACAGATTAAACCTTTGGAGTGCTCTCTGTCATTGGGTGAATTTCACTCCTAAGAAATAGTGTTTTATTTTAGACTTCAGTCACAGTCAATAATTTAAGAATAAGTGTTTCATATGACATTTAAACAAGAGGCTTTTTATTTTGTTTTTGCTATAACTTGCTGTTAATTTATTTTGTTTTCTACCTGTGTCACCAAGGGGGGAAAAAAGTAATCTTTATTACCCTGATCTCCACACAATATTTTAGGAGATCTATTTTCTTAAAAGGAAGTTGCAGGTTATCTTGAAGGGGCATTGCTCATCTTCCTAGCACAATGTTAGTAATTCTTCGTAGAAATGTGTCATTTACAAATAAACTGCTGTAATCAGCACACAAGCATCTGGATAAGGCATTCTGTAGTTCTCTGTAGAAGGATTTGTGATTTCTGTTTTCTAAATGCAATTCTGAGACAAGTCATCTCACATGTACAAAAATGCCAAGTCAGAAAAATAAGAGTAGCTATCTATATGAAGCCTTGCTAGATGTGTGTTCGTGGAGGAACTAAGCAAAGCATAATTAGGATTAACTTCTCCTTTTAGGGCCAGATTCTGCCTTTTATTTATGAAGTTGCAAAGCTGTAGTTGATGGCACAATCTAGCTCCCACATCCAAAGCCAAAGGGAGCCCTTCTCTCAATGGGCTTTGAACCAGACCCTACAGCATATTACCTACATACAATAGCTCTGAATTGGTTATAGGGATCAACATGGTTCTCTGTGTGTCTTACTTAGCCTGGGCTTTTAAATGGTTAAACTTTTGCTAACTAGGGTCCTGCATCTGCTCCCGCTGAAGTCAATGACGATGAAGTAGCTCTGTTTCCTTTCTGCAGCCTGCAATGGATTAATTTCCCCATCTCCCATGGAGCTTAACCACCCATGGCCCATATGCCAAACTTAAATATTCATGCTGACAGTGTCAAGAGGCAGGAAGATTTTGTCTCCATATGCAGAGTGAAGCTTCAGTCTAAGGGCAGTGAAAGTCTATTCAAACAGTTCAAGATACCCCTTAAATGTACTTATCTAAACTCCATCTAAGATAGTCTCACTGTATATTAGTAATGTTAGTGTTCTTTTTGTACCTTGGTGTTGAAACATTAACAACACATCAAGCTCCTGGGCTTGTCTAGGCTATGACAAGGTCAGTTATTCTTAGCAACTTCCAGTAGTTCATAGACAAATGCTGTCCTGATCTTATAGAAATTTTCCAGTTTTCAGAATGCATGTGGTTTTTATAGAGACTGCATTTCCCCATGTAGCACAGGACTTTTCTGTGCCTCTGTATGGAGAAAGTGAGTGTCATTTTACATTAGTGCAGAACTACAAGCATTTTTTTTCTTTTATGTCACTTTAGCACAGACCTTTTTCTGCTGTTATGGAAGAAAAGCAAGGTCATATTTCCATTATTGAGAGAGCATTGGCGGAGTTTCATTTAGTTCTGACTGAAAATGCTGGGGGGAAGGGGGAGAAGCAGAAATATGAGAAACTAATACTATTCAAGTTCTATTAAGTAGGACTATGAGACTGTTCCCATCAAGTGAGACAGAAAAGGGATTTTGGGAGTAAAACTTCATCTCAATGAGTGCAAATAGAGGTGATTTTTAGCAAAATGAAACAAAACATGTCAGCTGATTTTTAAATCTTTTTCATGGACCTTCTGTAATTCCCATGTTATCAATAAGGTGATTCCATGGGGAAAATCTAGTGATGGTGAATATAAATTGCAAGGCAATTTTCATGAAAATATGGTGCCTAATTCACCACTGAATTACCCCTGCTTTATGCCACTGTAACTTCATTGATTCCATGGTACTGGAGTACTTAATGTACTAACGATGAGAACCACTCAAGAGAGAGTGACAAATTACACTGGTCTACAATTTTTGAGAAGTCGTCTGCTTCAGAGATAAAATGTGCTATTTATTATGTATTTTGATGTGCTGAATTCAAATATGACAATTAGAAACATTAGCCAATCAGTTGTTTTAAGGTATTTAAGTTTTTACATTTTATGTCTATGTATATTGTGTAGATAGAGTTTTAATCATAAATTGTAAACCGAGGTCCTTTCATGTGTTTATGGTTGCTTTACATGATAATATTTCACCTGTCCTGTTTATGTAACACTTAAAAAATTAGCAAAAGGGTTATATAACTAAAATTTATTATGAAACAAAAGGTAAAAAGCTATTATGTACATAGTTTAGTCCTATTCAGTGTCTACTCAGCGCTTCTTGGCTTTTCTCTTGTATTCATTAAATGGAGCACCTCTTGTCACTGTCCAGCAATAGTCTGCAAGCATTGATGGGCTCCATTTGCCCTGATAGCATTTCTCCATTGTTGCAATGTCCTGGTGAAATCGCTCACCGTGCTCGTCACTCACTGCTCTGCAGTTTGATGGAAAAAAATCTAGATGAGAGTGCAAAAAATGTATCTTTAGTGACATGTTGCAACCAAGGCTTTTGTATGCCTTGAGGAGGTTTTCCACCAACAACCTGTAGTTGTCTGCCTTGTTGTTTCCGAGAAAATTTATTGCCACTAACTGGAAGGCTTTCCATGCCGTCTTTTCCTTGCCACGCAGTGCATGGTCAAATGCATCATCTCGAAGAAGTTCACGAATCTGAGGACCAACAAAGACACCTTCCTTTATCTTAGCTTCACTTGACCTTGGAAATTTTCCATGGAGGTACTTGAAAGCTGCTTGTGTTTTGTCAGTGGCCTTGACAAAGTTCTTCATCAGACCCAGCTTGATGTGTAAGGGTGGTAACAAAATCTTCCTTGATTCAACAAGTGGTGGATGCTGAACACTTTTCCTCCCAGGCTCCAATGGCTGTCGAAGTGGCCAGTCTTTCTTCATGTAGTGGGAATCTCTTGCACGACTATCCCATTCGCAGAGAAAACAGCAGTACTTTGTGTATCCAGTCTGCAGACCAAGCAAGAGAGCAACAACCTTCAAATCGCCACAAAGCTGCCACTGATGTTGGTCATAGTTTATGCACCTCAAAAGCTGTTTCATGTTGTCATAGGTTTCCTTCATATGGACTGCATGACCAACTGGAATTGATGGCAAAACATTGCCACTATGCAGTAAAACAGCTTTAAGACTCGTCTTTGATGAATCAATGAACAGTCTCCACTCATCTGGATCGTGAATGATGTTGAGGGCTGCCATCACACCATCGATGTTGTTGCAGGCTACAAGATCACCTTCCATAAAGAAGAATGGGACAAGATCCTTTTGCCGGTCGCGGAACATGGAAACCCTAACATCACCTGCCAGGAGATTCCACTGCTATAGTCTGGAGCCCAACAGCTCTGCCTTACTCTTGGGTAGTTCCAAATCCCTGACAAGGTCATTCAGTTCACCTTGTGTTATGAGGTGTGGTTCAGAGGAGGAGGATGGGAGAAAATGTGGATCCTGTGACATTGATGGTTCAGGACCAGAAGTTTCATCCTCTTCCTCGTCTGACTCAAGTGAGAATGATTCTGGTGCATCAGGAACCGGCAGCCCTTCTCCATGGGGTACTGGGCGTATAGCTGATGGAATGTTTGGATAATGCACAGTCCACTTTTTCTTCTTTGACATACCTTTTCTGACTGGAGGCACCATGCAGAAGTAACAATTGCTGGTATGATCTGTTGGCTCTCGCCACATCATTGGCACTGCAAAAGGCATACATTTTCTTTTCCTGTTCAACCACTGGCGAAGATTTGTTGCACAAGTGTTGCAGCATATGTGTGGGGCCCACCTCTTGTCCTGATCTCCAATTTTGCAGCCGAAATAAAGGTGATAGGCTTTCTTAACCATAGTGGTTATACTGCGCTTTTGTGATGCAAAAGTCACTTCACCACAAACATAGCAGAAGTTATCTGCACTGTTCACACAAGTACGAGGCATCTCTGCTCACTTTGGCTAAACAGAAATGTGTCCCTTTGCAAAATCAAACACTGACAAATAAGAGAGCACGACACTGTATGATTTCTAGAGCTGATATAGGGCAATTTGTTCAGCAGAGTGATGTAAGCTTCGTTATGATTGCATCATCCATGACTTCTAGGAATAACATGATGCAATTCATATCATGTATGATGCAATACCAGCTTCAGATTGCATCATTCATTGTTTTGCCTAAAAAGCAAGTACTGTCCAAACCCAGTCATAGATTTATTCATAGATCCAGTCAAAGATGTCTTTTAGTCATTTCTGGTTTAAATTGAGATCCTTTCCCTTTATAACTCACTTATCCTCCGCCATTCCCAAGTCAAGGATCATATATACTGACCCAATAGCATAACTTGAAAATTAGATCCAATCAACAATTTTAAGCATCATTTTCATTCTCAGTGACCCAGAATTAGTAAAGTTTGACTACATTTATTTCAGAAGCATTTTGGCTGTAGAGCAGTGTTATTGTTCCACAACAGGCTATGAAACTCTGTTGACAAAGATGAAAACTTTAAACATTCTTGTCAGGGTGGGATAGTAATTGCAGACAGTGTGTCTAGAGAGTGTCTCTTTGAATACTTTAAGACCAGCAGTTAACCTTTAACAGTTGCGATCTCGTTTTACAGAGCCTTAAATCTTAGGGTGGAAGAAACTCCATAAATGAGTTGCCACGAGTTGTATGGAACTAGCTCAGACTCATAGTTCCTGTTATGTCATAGGCTACTTGAAATTCTCCTTTCATGACTTATGATATCACTGGTATCCATCTTTTTTTCATATTGAGCCAGTAAATCATAGCCATTTACTGACAGAGGTCACCTCCACAAGTGTGAGGTCAACAGAAGATTTTACTGGGGGGGAAACCAAGGGAAAAAATCCTTTTTCAAAGGTGACAATCTGCTTAGCAGCAGATTCCCATAGTGATTACCCATGGTGGGGCTGCCTATACCCTTTGAGGTTTTTAAAAAAAAAAATCAGGATTTTTAATTGTTTTTGAAATCTTGTTCCACACAGACAAGGAAAAAGTCATATTTTTTTTTAAAAAGTGAACATTCCTGCTAACCGAAGTTTCATGGTGTTATCCATGGCTGTGTTGGCTTTTGTCTTAAACAAGCTGAATACAAAGATTGCTTGACTCATCACTACACTTATTAATAAAAGCTACAGATTGTCACGAGTAAGCACTAGCAAAATACGCATCTTGCATTTCCTTTCAGAGCACCTGGATGTGAGGAAATACAAAGTGATAGAATTATGGTGAGATGAATATCAATAATGTGTATTCTAACTATTTTAAAGCTTGTTTTAGTGAATTTCAGGGCTGACTCAATGCCCACAGAAGTCAATGGAAACCTTTCCTTCAGTAAGCTTTGGATCAAGCCCTTGATATTCGTGAAAAGTCCTGAGTGGACCTCTTTGTAGACTGACACTTTCTATTTATCAATGGAACAGGTAAAACGCATGCTGACAGTTCAAGCTTCACAACCCTGAGACAAAGGGTATGTCTACAAGCAGACACTGTGTATGGGCTAGCCTACCTGAGCTAGCTTGAATTCAGCTACTGAAGGTAACAACAGTAGTGATGACAGAGCAACGAGGGCTTCAGAGCAGTCTTGTGAGCTGAGTACGTACTCATGGCTACCTGTGTTGAAGCCCATGCTGCACTGTCTACGCTGCTATTATTATCTGCGCTAGCTTGATTCAAGCTAGCTCTGGTAGGCTAGTCCATGCACAGCTTTTGGCTATGTAGACGTACACTTAAAGGAATCCCATCTATCATGATGAGAGAGTAGTTCATTCTCCATGCTTATTCATTCCTTGGTCTCTGCAATGAGACTGCTAGGAAGGGAAACAGTAGAGCCAGTTGTGACGGTGAGTTTGTGGAGATAGTTCCATGGGGAACTGAACCCATCAACTCTCTCCTATCTCATTTAATATAAGGCCTTAGAGCCATCAGATGGTAATAGATTTTGATCATTCGCAACCTAATGTGTTGGATTGACTTAGAGCCAACACACTACCGACATTTAAAGCATATTTGGATTCTAAAACCTTTGCTGTTAGGAAAATGTCAGTGCCTGTAATACAGTATATATGTTGTTTGCACCCTAAGCACTCTGTAAATGTCATACTAGTAAGAAATAGAGATCAGCTGCTTATAAATGATAGGTTGTTGGGAGCAGGAAGAAGGGGATTGTTTTTGTTTTTTTTAAAGTACAGAATCAATAGCAGGCTTGAAAATCTTTTCCAGAATATAGATAAAAAGAGAACCTAGGGTAAATGAGAAATCTCCCTTCTTTCAGAATACACTGAAGCTGGGAAGCAGTGGGTTTATCATTGTGTGGTCCTCTTGGCTATTCTAGCAAAATGCTTCCTGGGAGGTAAAGCTGCTACAGACTTGCCCCTTCCAAGCTTTAATGAATTTGACCTTACGAAATCCCCGCAGGGTAGTGCAACTTTTCCCATTTTACAGATGGGGAGACTGGAGTGCATACAGATGAAATAACTTGCATGAGGTCCCACAGGAAATATTTGGCAGATCCTGGAGCGGAAACCACGTCTCTTGAGTCTCAAGCATGGGCCTTCTGCACAAGATGTCCCTCTCCTCTCACTGACTAGACCTCACTCTGAGGTCTAGCCCAAATAGGGAAGCATTCATTGTTTTGAAGCTAAAAATGCCAACCTTATCTGGATGTATCATTTCTGTGGTGCAATACATCACATGAGATTATCAAAACCGTTTTAAAAATGAGGGCTCATTGATTGAAATTCATCCCTACCTTTGTGGTCAAAAACTTGATAAACTAAAATTATTGGAGACAGTGATCTTTTCTACCAAAATCTAATTCAGGTAGTTCACTGAAGCTATAAAACTATTGATCTGAGGGTGTGAATTTCTTGCACATCACTGATGTAGAATTAATTTATGAACTGAAGCACATAGTGAATCAATCACAAATTCATTGTTTCTCAGATCTTAACGTTCACAATGTTGCTTTGAATAGCTTAGAAATTACTAGTGCTAGGATGATTTGGTCTGTCTTTTATATTTTGAAAGATGTCTGGGAAGCCCATTATCTATAACCTATTAAAAGTTTTCTGGTAATACTCACTGTTCAGTTTTTTGTGTTACAAAGTTTGTTTTGTACTTAGAGGAAGCTCACAGTTGTCTAATTTTCATTCTACCAGAGGCTGACCCATTCCAAGCTGAAGTCCAGGTGGTCAGTGGGTGTTCTGTTACAAATATCTACAGATATTAGTGGATTGTTTCAGTAGGATCAAGATATATATTTGGGAATACATTGACCCTCCATGCTTTCCTCACAAAAACCCCACTGTAGTTTACAATGACATCTAAACTGCATTAAAAGAACACAGTTCTGAAGTCAAGCATCCACAGTTTCAGAAATGCCATGTTTAAGGTCACCAAAAATCTAACAAGTCTCTATTGAGCATGTGTGAAGTGAGGTGTGTGGTTTGTGGTTTTTTTTTTAAGGCTCATTACTTGACACTTTTTTTTACAGAAGGTTTATAGAGCTGAAGCTGAAGAAAGCAGAGCATGAGACTAGCCACTACTGAGGTTGGAAGATGCAATTTTGAGGGATTTAAGGAGGCTAAATCCTCCCATCCTGACTGTTGCCTAAGGAAACAGACTTGCAAAGGACCTTTCAAGATGGAAATACATTGTACATGTCACTATGACTACAACATAGCCACATGAAGCTGCTGCTGCTGTTCTGTAACTTGACCAAATTAAGGCAGTTGTTCATGGGAACAGTAAAAGGCATATCCTTGAGAGCACCCCTTTGCCAAATTTTAAGTCCTGGCTCCGAAGCATATAGGTGCAAGAGCTTCTTAAAACAAACAAAACCTCAGAACCTTACAACCAATTTAACATAAGACAAACATAATATTCCTTAATCTTGTTCTCAGAAATGGCTGAACAATTTTTGCTGAAAATTTCCAATCTCCAAACAACCGAGCATCAGGCAAACATCCAATACGGAAAATTTCAGCCTGAATGGTTAGAAACTGGGTCTTACAATGGGAAGTGTCCGGCAATCTTAATTAAAGGTATCACTACCTGCCTTGCCTAGAATAGTGGTCCAATGCACTGTACTAACACTACTATAAGCAATGTGTTTTGAACCATTACAGTATATAATCTTTTATAAAGGGTTTGATCAGGCTCTGCCTTATTACATTCTCTGTGATTAGTTGCCAAGAGATGGTGTTAGACAAAGGGGGCAATGTGTTCCTATTTCATAAATTATCCATTGCTTTTATCATGCAATGTGTTAACAAATCTAAAATTTTTTGCAAGGATTTTTCAGATAATTTAGAGTCAGATTATAGCCTCTTAGTCCCAGTGGGGAGCAATTAATCACATAAGTAGTTCCATTGACTTGAATAGTGCTATGTAAGTGAGTAAGTGCTTGGCAGCATGAGTAAGGGGTTCACAATATGGCCCATAAACTATAAGGAGTTTGAACACTACGACAATTGAGAACAGTTAGTTAAGATTAAATATGCAAATTCTAACGGGCCATAATTAGACCTTGACAATTGTGGAGTAGATTCTGTGTTTGTTTTCTATCAGTTTTATGTAGAAGCCACAGAAGTGGAATGACCACTCCATTTCACAGTAGTACCTACCAGTTCTTTACTCATGAGACTAGTGCAGGATGCTAACTATTTCTAGTGAAAACTGATGACTAGTCTGACAATTAAGGAAGCTTCTGAAACTCTGCACTTATGTAACCACCCCAAATGTCCTATATCACAGCCTGACGTTTTCCAGCTAAAGCTGGAAGGGTTCTCTAAACCTAAGGCTGCCTGAAATAGTTTGGGATCTGGAAATATTTGTCAGTTCCTACCACATAAACACTTTGAAGGATTTTCAGCACCGGGGATAGTTCCCATTTTTAGTGACAGCGAAGCTTTCCCTTTGTGCAACTGCCAAACCACTAATCTTTCCCACATAAGCAGTAACAGCAAACCTTGACAGCATATTTTGTAGCTAGCAGAGGAAATTCACAACCCTTCTTCCAGTATTCAGCTACCTCTAACTGTTGAATTCCTAATGGACTAGAGGGTTTACAAAGTGGCACAATGTTAATATGTACACAATACAAATCCACTGGATTTTTATTTGTGTGTGTGTTTTTGTATACTACAAATGATTGGAAAGATTTTCTATTTGTAATTTCTATCCTATATCCACCACACTCCTAGATTAAATTAAATTATCAAATTTGACTAGCTACATTTCTTTTCGAATAAGTGCAAACCTGTAGGATCAGCACTTTCAATACAGTTCTGATATGCTTACCTTATGGGGGCATCCTGAGTTTGTTAAACAGTACATCTGGAGTATGCACACAGATGCACATTCTATTGTGGTGGTTCTCAGCCTTTTAACTAACTAAGATCTTGGCAATAGACACCTCCACTAAATCCCTCATGCCTGTTTTCCTTTAGTCAGTGATCTCCTCGCAATCTTACTTTAATGATGAATTCAGGCCTACCTATGTTAATCTCCAGTGCTGTTTGTTCACCTATCTATCATGCAATTATAAATGTAATATCCACACACCACTTCCTGCATCAAATTCAAATGTGTGTGCGCTCCAATGTGCAACAGAATTTATACAGTTTTATACAAAGATTCTCAATAGTGGATTAGAATACATACAATTGAATGTCTTTTGGATCTCAGTATCACTAGTAAATGGTTAATGATTTTGAGTTTTAAGGGGTCATGATTAGCCTTTAGATTTGACTCTCCATTAGAGTGATTAGCAGAGAGTTGACATGTCCTAGAAATCTATTGTTTCAGACTGAAGCATCACAAAGCCAACAGCTTTACATTGTCAAGGCTATCTTCACAACTAAGGATGTCTCAAACTTCATTTGTTTCAAGTGAAACATTAGATTCTGGATGACAACAGCAAAATCTGAAGGAAATCCCTAAATCCTCAGAATTTAGAGGTGGGTGGTTTTTTTTTTTTTTTTTTTTTTTCTTTTTTTTGGCAGGGTTCATGGATTTCCATTAGGCTATGTCTACACTAGCACTTTTGTCAGTACAAAATATGTTCCTTGGCGGGTGTGAAAAAACACAACTCCTGAGAGAGACATACGTTACACCTACAGAAGCCCTGGTATGGACAGCACTATGTTGGTGGGAGACCACTCTCTTGCTGACATAGCTACTGCCGCTCATTGGTGGTGGTCTAATTATGTTGATGGGAGAGCTGTCTCCCATGGGCATAGAACAGCTACATGAGGGATCTTAGTGACACAGCTGCATTGGTATAGCTCTGCCGCTGTAAGCTCACTAGTGTAGCCACCTTAGACCATGACTCAGATAATGCATAAAAAATTAAAATAAGAGCCCTTTTTTGGTAATCTGATACCTGCTGTCATATAGGGCAATAACTCAAGGCCCATTTCAAATTTTATTGCTGCTGGAAGATGTATTATAGGGTATTGCTAAAATATCCAGTATAGTATGAAGCTGCAAATAAACTTTCCTGCAAATCTCTAAATGATGCTACTTTATGGCAGTTTGGAATACCTCGTAAATGTTTATTAAGTGTGCTTAATTTTAAATAGATCTCTAAGTTGTAGAACATTTAAATGTCACTGTTTGAATATTTAGACCATCTGCTTTCTAAATACTGAAATGGAGGCAGAAATGGCCAAGAAAAAAGACATTCCCTGATGATATTCATGCTCAAAGAGGGGAGATCTGACAGAGTGCTGGAAGCTAACAGGTGAGCCAGCACACTGATCACATAGGCACCAATCAGTTCCCCTAGAGAAGGCAGTGTGGGGATATGCAGCTAATTAGCTGATGAGGCTGGGAGGGCAAATGAACCAATTAGCCATCAACTGAGCATTATAAAAGAAGATGCAAGAAGGCTGTGAGTGAGGAGGACCTGGGCTAACTGAGTCCAGTGTGCTCTGAGATCTCTGGCCCTGTGCTAAAGGATAAGAAACACTTTGCACAAGACTGGTGATGGGAATGTAAAAGTCACATGACATAGCCACTTACTAGACAGTCTGAAAGGTGTCTGGGGTAGCAAAGGATGGGGATGGAGTGTGCCCCATAACAAGTGGTTTTAAAGATGTCAAACTGGGATGGATTGCTCTCTAAGAACAGGACAACTGTATGCAATACACTATCTATCTATTTACTGATGTAGCTTTGCATAAGGTACAATTAGTGAGCAGGCAAGTCTTGGTTCTGCAGTTATGACTTTCTTGATCACTCTGGGCTACCTTCAGAAGAATAAAATGATTAAAGTCATTCCTACTATACTGCAGTTTTACAATGTACCATAGGCAGTTCTATAAAGAAGCAAAATAACATACAACAGTATATTGTTATACCAAATATCTGCATGTAGTGCTTGATTCAACTCTTATTGAAATCAATGGAAGCCTTTCCATGGACTTCATTGGAAGTAGGATTAAGCCCAGACTGCACTGCATGATTAGATTATAGCTAGTTATATGGACAATAGCACCTAAGCACCTTACAAGTATTTATGGATTTATCCTCACAACATCCCTGTGAACTAGCTAGATTTAAATCTGACTCTACTGCAGACTCCTTGTGTAACACTGGCAAAGTCAGTTAATCTTTTTATACAATTTTATTTATTTGGATGCTGAGGCAAAGAGTAATTAATCAACTTGTTCCAGGACACAAGGAAACTTGTGGCAGAACTAGGAATGAAACCCATGTGTCCTGAGTCCCAGGCCAGCACCTATGGGCCACAAGTTCATCCTTCTTCCCAAATAACTATGTATATCAGGCTTATTAAGCAATAACCATGAAGTGTGAGTGTATAATATCAACACCCATCATAAAGTGGGTTATTGCTTATAGTTAACTATTATAATACTTAAAGAGTTTTTAATTTAAAACAAGAATAAAGTTGCCCCATTGAAAAACTACTAGTTTAAGCCTTATTAAAAATAAGGTGTTCAATGTTGCTACATCAAAGCAATTAGATGCAAAAAGGTTTCCTAAAAATTGCTGCTTTTTTTTAAAAAATTGGCTCTTGCTTAGCACCTAATTTTTCAAACAATGGCCTCATTTCTACATCCACAATTATTGACAGGTGCAATTTAGATAACCTCAGATGACTACAGTAGCAATCAGATACTTTAACATCAACATATTGATTATGTCTACCAAAATGGAGACCTGGTGGGGGTAGGGTTCAGAATTTAATACTAAATCTACATGAGTATCTGTTATAGGATCCCTTCTATTCTGTTCTACAGCCATGTTTCACCTCTCTCCCATCCAAATGGTCTTCTAGATAGGTTTAAAATAGATATAGGGAGGAGGAAACAAACCCTTCTAGAACTCTCCTAGCAGCTACAAGCCACATTTATTCTTGGTGTAATTACTCTGACTCAGTAGAATTGCAATGGGGGAAATTGGCCCACTGTTTTAAATACAGTGATATCTAGGAAACTATTATCCCAACGTGGCCTGGACTCTAGTATCTAGTAGCTCTTGGCTGCTATTTGGGGCCTTTCCGATTCTGTTGCTGTGGATCTTACCTGGCAATGTAAAAAACCCTATGACTAAAATATCTATTTAAAAATTACAGTACTTCTAGTAAGAAGAAGGTTATTGGTACTAATGGAATAAATGAAGAGGGCAAGAGAATATGATACTATGATTACATGGAGATCAAAAGAAACAATGGATCTAGAAATGGTAAGTTCTGAAAAACATAACACTAGCAACAATAAGCAGGAACCCTGAAATTTGCAAGTGGATTAATGGCGGCAACATAGTTATACTTTCATTTTAACTGATTGGATGGTATTTAAGATAAGCATTTGGTGTGTATGCGCATATACCCCCACCCCCAGCATATGTGGCAGTCAGTCACATACACTAATATTTGGTAGAATGAATGATAAATTCTGGAAATTGCAATATCAGAATTTTTTTACTTCAGTGATAGTGAGGGAGGCAGGTGTTTGGAGGCTGCATTGTAAGGTCTGAAAAATTCTGATTCTACTGTATCTGATTCCTAGAAATGGTCTTCTAATTGTTTTATTATGCTAAAGAAATAACTTTCTATCTCATGCTGGGTTATTTCTAACCCTGTAAGAATAATATAAAAGTTTGCAAACTAACAGCAAACTTCTATAAAGGTTAGAAAAATTATACATTTTGAAAAAGTTTGAAAAAGCTGATGTGCATACTAAATTTATCTCTATCACACATAATAATGCTTGAAATTCATCCTCTGAAGTTTGAATGTGTAGACACTGTCCATGAACCATATATACTGGCTGTCTATAGTTCATTGAAAATCCTTTTCCATAGGCATTGGGAAAAGAGATGTGATGTATCAATCAGCGAAACGTTTTCTGTTGAATAATAAATGTAATTTCCACATATAGATACATAAGTATACTTGGGTGAGAAATAGATTTTAGATAATGGGTTAGATCCTCAGCTGGTGTAATTTGGTATGGCTCCAACAAATTCAACAAACTTATCAGGAAGAAATGAGAAGGAAATATGTCTCAGTGGATAAATGGACAGTTTTTTTTACTTTTGAAAAATCTTGGTTTGAAATTGGATGAAGTCATAGGCAATATTGCTTTGTTGTGGGCCTAAAACCTGATGCTCAGGGGATGTTTATCCTCCTCACACAAATCAGCATAGCTGTTAACTTTTGATCAGGAGAACAGCTGGAATGCTGAGTGTCAGCAATGAGTTGCATGTCCTATACATTGGTGCTTCCACAGCATCTGTGTTTGTGCTATGACTTGCTCTGTGTTACTGGTCTCTGTTTTATGTTGTCAAAGATTCAATAAACTATGTAGAAATCATTCTTGTCATTAAAAGGTGGAAAACTGAATTTCTCTTCCTTCCCCTCCTCCTCACCAAGAGTAACTCACTATAACCATACAATTACGTAAGTGCATGACCTATGGAGACTTCAGTGTCTTTTATACTATTGATTAAACACTCCCATGATGTATGGTAGTCTTCATAATAGTGTTTAAAATGCGGTGGCATGGCACAGCTTGTGCCAAGCCATCCACTGTGAATATGTCCTGGAGCAGGCTTGCACCATAGACTGGAAATCTTGTTTCTAGTCCTACCTCTGCGACTGAGGTCTGGTGTAATATTGGTAAGCCACCTGAGCCCTTAGTTTTCTCCATCATCTATAACATGTGGAATTAATACTTATCTTTGTACAGGGCTTTAAGCTCCATGGATCAGCAGTGCTCTGTACAAAGTGTAAGTACTGGCATATTAAAGGTTTTACTTTGTCTATTTTTTTTTTTACTTTAATGAAATCTATGGAGTAAATTCCCATCTCGATGTATGAGTAACTGCACACACAAATCACCACTCAAGTTAAGCAGACACATTTTAGGCCTATGTTTAGTTTTCTAGTTCATGGTGTGTGATAGATGCCAGATTAACACTGGAGACTGAGGTCTTATTTATGCTTCAAGCAAGAATAGTACAGGCAGTGGCAATATAAACAACCCCATACTGCCAATATGCCTCAATCCTGACTCTGAGGGACTATCTCTAATTCATTCTCCATGCCCAGTTAATGCTTGGCTTCCATAATGAGACTGACGACGAGGGTGCCCACTGTGATGATGATTTTTGTAATGCAGACACCTGTCTGCTATGAACTGACCTAGGCACCAACTCATTTCACATAGTCATTCATTGCCATTTGATTGTCTATTTGAACTAGTCACCTAGATTCTTTCTTGTAATGAAGCAAGCGCCTTGCACATGCACTGGTCACTCCCTTGTGCAGCATATTCCTTTCTTTCCCTGCTGTAAGTGATGCTGTCTAATTTATCCCAGCAATTTTAAAAAAGTTTTATGGTTTTAAAATAAACCGAGCTTCTTATTTTTAAGGATTAAGCGTTTAACAGGACATTTTAAGTCAAACTGGGATCAGGCCAGGAGTGTCACTTCATGTAGCAATATGTAAAACCCAAGCAGTCAGATATTGCAAAATCTGTTCAGTAAAAACTAAACATTTGTAAATATGTCCCTCAAGATCTGAAAGCCTGTAATGTCATATTTTTATCCAGTAAGAACTTGAAAGTCTACATATAATGGAAACCATCTTTACCACTAATAATATAATAACACATTGGACAATGATCACACATGAAACAGAATAGATAGTGCCCTGGGAGTATATCTAACAGCTTCTAAAAGGTGATGCTGTTTACTGATTTCCAAAGAAATTCCATTTTGGAAGTGACAGATGCAGCCTCTGCAGGGGAGGGTGCTGGCTTCTCAGTCAAATGCCGGCTCTGTGATTCCCAAAGAAGATTAGAATGAAACTACAACAATCCCATGTTTTTAAAGTGCAAGAAGCTAAGAAATGTTAGACCTTGGATAGTATTAGTCTTAGATCCTTTTGCAGTGTTTGTTAATTTGCTTTTAGTTTTCTCAGATGCACTCAATCTATTTCATTATTTAAAATGACCTTTGGAATAATGCCCTGCGTATTGTTACAGGGAAGTCTGCATGCATTTTATCTCTCATTTATCAAACTTTTATGAAGTAGCAATTATGTATATGCTTCATGCAGAGGGCACCCACTTAAATTGCTGGGTTATAAATTTTCCAAATAATATTTCAGTTTCTCTCAGAATGACAGACTAGGAAACTGATAGTGTAGGCATAGCTAAACTTTGAAAGGAAATTAGAGAACAGCTTACTAGAAGATTTTTTTTTTTCCCCCGGCAGATTAAATTTTCATTGAGGTTATTTTCTAGGTGAGGAGAACCTAAAAATGTAGAATTCAGAAACCCTAAGGGATGACCTGCTTCATTTGTAAAGCCACTCCATTTAAAATGATTAAATGCCTACCAAAGTACTAGTGGCTTCAACATTACATTTCCCAGCTTGTACTTAGAGTTTTTTTTCTCTCCCCATCTTTAATAATTAGCATGAGATTTTTATGGGCCTTTTAATAAAAATATATTTGGGTTACTATGATGGAAATGTGGCATTCCTGCTGCTGAAGAATACCAAATGTACTATGCCATATCAATAACACATTAATCCTCTTTTTCTCCCTTATGTAAGTGGGTGCCTGACTGGAAAAGCATGTTGGACTATAGAAGGATGCCAAGCTCCTTGTAAAATGTGAGCTTAACTGTGACATATATTTGGCTTTGGTTACAGAGAAAGGCAGTCATTTTTCATAAAATTAGCTCCCAAAATGATTGCAACTTGTCAACAGTAATAATTGTTAGTACGAGCCAACAAGTTTTATTCCACTGTTAATTGCATATTTTTTCTTATCTTGTGTGTTGTCACATGTTGGTTCCATTACCATCACATATGATGAAGAGTATGTTCCACAGGATATACAACAGGGTGACCTCCTGTATATTTTATTGTATTTAGAGGAAAAAGGTGTTATAGGAAATTGATAGATTATGGGGAAAAAATTGAGAATCAGTAGGCTGACCTGAATGTCAAGAGAGACAAGGTGGGTGAGGTAATATCTTTTATTGGACCAACTTCTGTTGGTGGAAGCCCTGGTCTACACTATGAGTTTAGGTCGAATTTAGCAGCATTAGATTGATTTAACCATGCGCCCATCCACTCGACGAAGCCATTTTTGTCGACTTAAAGGGTTCTTAAAATTGATTTCTGTACTCCTCTCCGAGAGGATTTGCACTGAAATTGACCTTGCTGGGTCGAATTTGAGTAATGTAGACACAATTTGATGGTATTGGCCTCCGGGAGCTATCCCAGAGTGTCTATTGTCACCGCTCTGGACAGCACTCTCAACTCAGATGCACTGCCCAGGTAGATAGGAAAAGCCCTGCGAACTTTTGAATTTCATTTCCTGTTTGGCCAGTATGACAAGCTCAGAGGTGACCATGCAGATCTCATGAGCATGTGTGACCATGGAGTCCCAGAATTGCAAAAGAGCTCCAGCATGGACCAAATGGGAGGTACTGGATCTGATCACTGTATGGGGAGAGGAATCAGTGCTATCAGAACTCTGTTCCAAAAGATGAAGTGCCCAAATATTTGAAAATCTCCAGACCGCCTTTGCAGCCCCTGTGTAACCAACCATCGTCCTCCCCAAGTTCCATAGCTTCCTCACCCAGATGCCCAAGAACGTGGGTGGGGGGGGCCTCCGGGCACCCAACCACTCCACCCCAGAGGGCTACCTAAGCAACAGAAAGCTGACATTCAATAAGTTTTGAAGTGCAGTGTGACCTTGTCCTTCCCTCCTCCCCTTCTCCACCATCCCACCCAGTGCATCCCTCCTCCGCTACCCCTTCCGAGCTATCTTGGCAGTTATCTCCCCATTTGTGTGATGAATTAATAAAGAATTCAAGAATTTGAAACAGTGACTTTATTGCCTCTGCAAGTGGTGATCAAAGGAGGGAGGGGAGGGTGGTTGGCTTATGGGGAAGTAGAGTGAACCAAGGGGGCTGGGTTTTCATCAAAGAGAAACAAACAGAACTTTCACATCATAGCCTGGCCAGTCATGAAACTAGTTTTCAAAGCTTCTCTGATGCGCAGTGCGCCCTGCTGTGCTTTTCTAAACACCCTGGTGTTGGGCTGAGCGTAATCAGTGGCCAGGCGATTTGACTCAATCTCCTATTCCACCATGAACATCTCCCCCTTACTCTTGCAGATATTGTGGAGCACAGAGCAAGCAGTAATAATGATGGGAATATTGGTTTCGCTGAGGTCTAACCGAGTCAGTAAACTGCGCCAGCGAGCTTTTAAACATCCAAATGCACATTCTACCACCCTTCTGCACTTGCTCAGCCTATAGTTGAACTGCTCCTTACTACTTTCCAGGCTTCATGAGCCATGGGATCAAGGGGTAGGCCGAGGTAGGTGCAACTGCATGGTGCTGCTCACTGAGGTTGGCCAGGAGCACCCAGGAGACGACGACGGCTAGCAGTCATACTGCACCATCTGCAGCCGTGAAGGCAAGGAGCTGCTGCTGTGTAGCAATGCAGTACCGCATCTGCCAACAGCACCCAGGAGACATACGGTGATGGTGAGCTGAGCGGGCTCGATGCTTGCCATGGTATGTCATCTGCACGGGTAACCCAAGGCGAGAAAAAAGGCGAGAAATGATTGCTTGCTGTTGGTTTCACGGAGGGAGGGGGGCCTGATGACATGTACCCAAAACCACCCGCAGCAATGTTTTTGCCCCATCAGGCACTGGGAACTCAACCCAGAATTCCAATGGGTGGCGAAGACTATGGGAACAGTGGGATAGCTACCCACAGTGCAACGCTCTGAAAGTCGACACTAGTCTCAGTACTGTGGATGCACTCCGCTGACTTAATGCATTTAATGGGGGCACACACATTTGACTGTATATAATCGATTTCTATAAAATTGACCTAATTTCATAGTGTAGACCTACCCGAAGAGACAAGCTTATGAGCTTCACAGAGCTTTTATTCAGGTCTGGGAAAGGTAACCGGCATGTCACAGTTAAATACAAGGTGGGACAGTTTAAGCATGAGAGGCTAACACGTGTTGCAGGAGACCACTTAAAATGAAGTGGGCAATTGACACCTCTGCTGTCATAGGACAAAGGAGGATTGGTGGGTTTATAAAATGTTGAAATGAGCCATAATATCAGTGTCTTTGAGTCTGTGATTTTTTTTTTTTGTGTGTCCAGCAGAGTTATGAATTCAATTTCCCAGGTTCATCTTTTGAAAATGTTGTGTATTGGTTTCCTTTTGAGGCTGAGGACTGAAAGTTCCGATAAGGAATGATTGCTTGAGGAAAGTGTTCATCCACAGGTGATAGGTTGTTTGCCTTATTTTTTTTTTACTTCATTCAAGAGTGTAGTGCTTGTCCAGCTTCACCATTTGATGCACTGGATGCAGTACACCGTATGTTGTGATAGGCTTGCATAGGCTCCATGGATCTTGGGAGGTATGTCTGTGGGGGAATATTGATCATTGTACCAGTGGAGTTGCAATGTTCAGAGTCTGGTGACTCTGTGAGCTGTTGTGTCCTTGGCTCTTAGCTTGGCAAGATTTGAGGGTTGTTGGTCCAAGAAAAAACATTGCCTCACTCAGCTGTCTCTTATCAAGGGCCCAACACCACTATAACAATACTGCGAAACAACTGAATGTCAAAGACAGCTTTAATCTGGGCCTGTTGACTTAACCTAGGTTGATGAAGTGTAGGACACCATGTTCCAAGTATCAGTGCTTTGTAAATTGTCTTGTCTTGAGTCTGCTCCTAAAGAAACTATGAAACATAGAGAGGTCTGATTTCCCTCCTGGAAGGCAGTTATTACTTCTAGGACAATAACACCTAGACAATGCACATACACACAGTAAGACAGTCCTTGGCTGAAGAGCTTACTGTCTAAAAAGACAATCCAAACTGTGGAAGAAACAGAGCATTCCTATGTAACAGATGGGGAACTGAGTGATTAAGGGCCAGATTTTTAAAGGTATTTAGGCATTGATTTCAATGGGCATTAAACACCCAAATACTTTTAAAAATTCTCTCTAAATGTCTTGCTGTACATAATACATGATGTTTGTGGTAGAGGCAGGAATTTAACCCACCTCTCTTGCTTGCCAATCTAGTACTAAAATCACTCATCTCTCCCTCCCATTGTAATAATCAGTTAGTTTTGAGCCACATCCACCTTGAAACTTTACAATGAACCAAAAAAACAACAACCCCCTCCTGTCTATCACATGCTGAAAGACCTTTTAATGGATTATATTCAATGCTTTTATAATTTCTTCCACTTGATACCCACTGGGGAGATGCAGCAAAAGATCAGTATTTTATTAGAGTGGCAATACTCACATTTTTGCTATTACAACTGCTGTCAGCATTATAGGCTTCAGTTTGCAAGGGTTTATAAGCTAGAGATAAAAATTCAACTTCACTGAAACTTGGCACAGAAGCTTTCAGACCAGGAATGATTTTAAAAATCTGAATATTTCGTTTTGTCAATTTACAAAAAAGAAACCTCAAACAAAAAAAGGGAGGAGTTTGTGTGGATTGTTCTCCTGTTCCTCAAATGAGGTAGGAGAAAGTCATTGTGTAACACTTTGAGGATTTTTTTTAATGCAATTTATCTCTTAAGTCTGTGAATCTTCCTGGAACTGGTGCAATTTCACAACACTTCAAAAATGTTCATTGACAATTTTTTAGTGATTTTTTTTTCATGATCTGCATGTGGGAGGGAAAAATCAAAAAGCTACCTTCACTCAAAGTCCCACTTCAGATTTTTAAAAAGCTCCCTAAACAGAAGGAGTTGGTGTCACCCAAAAACCTAGTCTAAGGGCTAGGAGGAGCCAGAAGATCCCTACTTCTATTCCTGTCTCAGCCAGGGAGTAACCTTAAAACTGCTTTTTGGTTATGTAGTACTAAATATTTAGTAGTCAGGTAAGTAAATAATCATTTTGTAGCTGGAGAAATTGAGGGTCAGGGCTAAATTATTTGCCTAAGGTCAAACAACAACTGCTAGAGCCAAGTTTAGGAGGAACCCATCTGTCCTATTGCTAGACCTGTACCTAATCCACTAGACCACAATGCCTCCTATGTAAGCCACTTCACCTTTCTGAGCATTAGGATTATTTATCTACTTGCAGTTGTGGACATCTTATATCATGTATATTTTCACATTTTCTTTTGAATAACTATAATCACTCTCTCGTGTTACAAGGCAGAGAAATTGAGACACAGAAAGGTTAATTGACTTGCCTAGAAAGCACTTCATTTCACAATCTGTTAAATAGGATAATTATTACCTTCTTAATCATAACCAGATAAGGGCCCTGTGTGAAGGAGTTTCTATCCTGTTAAGGGACAGTCTGGACCTGACAGTCTGGGTACAGTCAAAAATCTCTGCTATGCTCTGGGGCTGGGCTATATAAACACAAAAAGGAAATTAAGCAGAGGGGAAGATTAGAAGTCATTCATGTAGGATTCAGGTCACTAGTCTGATCTGGGTTCTAATATATATTTCTTGCTTAGGCCTCAGACCAAGAGCCACATAACCCAGTTCATAAGGCCCTATCTCAGAGCTTTGAGTCAGCAACCAAACTCAAAATAAAAGTTTATATATAATTTTTTTAAACTATAAATTAACAGGAATCAATGTAACATTACAAAATAGTATTTGAGCAGGGCTAGGTGAAACTGGTGGGAAAAGACTGAGAATTTACTTAAATGTTTCCACTAATTGATTTCATGCAATTCCATACTTCCACTCCCCCATTATTTGTGTGTGTAGAATTTTACCATAAGTTTGCTCTGCCAAGGCTGAGGTAAGGGCCTTTTGAACTGTGTGTTAAATGGCTCTTGGCCTGAAGCCTAAGGTAAAGAGAGAGCCAGCCATCCTGTAAACCTCCTTCCTAGACTAGTAAGGAAACTCGGAGTTCTGACTGGTGTTGGAGTCCTTAAAGGTGGCCATTTGGTGGTTTTGTTTGTTTTTGGCACTCCTCTTGGATACTGTAGACCCTCCTTCTGGAACTGCATCTGCACACATGCACCCTTACTCCTGCATGGAGTTACACTGAAGCTATGGGCTCAGAGCCAGTGTGTGTAGAAATGTGTATAAATGAAAAGTACTGTTAGAGACAACAGAAGGAATAGAGCTTAGAACCTCTCTATCACCGGGTCTTTGCAGAGCACCTCTTCCAGCAGCTTTCATAATTCACTAGTGCAACTTTTCAACTGAAGGTGGCTTTCCCAGATTTTTGGACACTATTGTGAATCACACACTTGAAATTCTACAAACACAAAAATAAGGGGGGGGAGGGGAAGAATATGAAATTGCATGAAATCAGTTAGTGAAAACATTTTTAATAACATCGCACAATTTTTTTCTCCACCAGTTTCACCTAGCCCTACTCAGAAATACTATTTTATAAATTCCCATTAATTTGGTCACTTTTGCTGCTGTATTCAACCCTTCTGTCCGCACCTCTCCCCATCACCAAATAAAAAGCTTTTTTGCTTTTAAATTACAATCGTAAATTGGCCCAGCTTTGCTAGAAGATGTCAGTCTGGAAAAGCAAAAGGAGGGCGGGTGTGTGTGTGTGTGTGTGTGCAGGGGAGAGATCTCTGGCCATCTGGACAGAGCTGCTCAGGTGTACACTTAAAATGCTATGGGGCACAGCTGCAGTTACTGCCACTATAGTGCTTCTGTGTAGATGCTTACTACAGCAATGGGAGGAGCTGGAAATAGATACAAGGAAAATGCTTCTCTCCCCTCCCCCCATTTTTTGATTTTTTTTGACACATGACTTTTTCACTGAAAAAAAAAAACCTTTTAAAAATGGATTTTCCTCAATTTGTGGTTAATCTTAAAGCCATTTTTCGGGGGTGGTGGTGGGGAAATATTGTTTTTCAATCCTCTGGTTGGAAGGACCACTGCCCCTGCTTCCTCCTGCTGTTCTTTGGTGGGCCCTAGCTCCTTCAGTGCATGGCCTGCCATGTGTGCAGGTTACCATGCTGTGCATTATGGAGTGTCTGAGAACATGCCCCATAATACATAATAGTAAAATCCTCCATTGAAACAGAGGAGGCAACAGACAGCAGCCAGGGCCAATCCCTGCTACCAGCTGACTAATTTCCCCATGTATCCTTATCACACTCATTTCCAGTAGCATCCTGGCCTCCAGGTGGTTCTGTGGATCTCAGTTCTTTCGGACCTTGGGCTATATCTACACTAGAAATGCTATAGCTGCACCGCTGCAGCGTAGACATGTATTACAGTGACTGAAAGGGTTCTTCCATCACTGTTGTAAATCCACTCTCAGAGAAGCAGTAGCTAGGTCAATGGAAGACCAAGTGGTGTCTACAGTGGGGCTTAGGTTGATTTTTCCCCCTCACTTCCCCCCCCCCCCAGTGTATTTCACAGGTTGTGAAATTTTTCATACCCTGAGTGTTGTAGTTAAGCCAACCTAACTTTGTAGACCAGCTCTACAGTTCCACTCTTCAGGGGAATCTATGCTTAACAGGCCACTGGCTAATGGCATCTACAGTGCCTTCACCTCTTGGATCCTCCAAGGAAGTTTTTTCTGAAACTCAAGCCTGCACTTGAAATTGAGACAAGATTCACACAAAAATTAATTGAACTTTAGCAAGTTTTTGGATGAACCTGCACTGAGTTTCAAGTTCTGGGGGGGAGAAATGAGATCAGGCTACTTTTGTATGCAACAAAGGCTTTTTCATCGGAATTAGTTTTAAAACTGCCCATCTGTAGCATGACTTTCTAATGGAAAATCTTAGGGATTTTAAACAGTTGGACCTACCACCCATCACATATGGGGATAATGTCATATTTACCTTACTCACAGAAGTAATCCGACAGACTCCTTTGGAATTATTCATGTGAGTAAGACAAGCAATATCTAGCCCATAATGCCTCCTTATGAGCTTGAGAAATTGTAATTTGAACAAAAGCTAGACAAAACTTCTCCAGTTTTGAAATTGTGGTTGTTTCAAGCTTTGGACATCTGGAAAAAATAAGAATTTAGATGTCGTGTTTTTTTTTTTAATGGAGCCACTTGAAATTTTTCATATTTTGAAAAAGAGGTGGAGTGTGATTAACCAGGTCTAGGTGGGATATTTGTGCTTTATTCAATTATTTTATCAGCAACTTTAAGGTTCTAAGTATTGTATGTGTTGACATAGAATCATAGAACTGGAAGGGAAAGTAACAGATTTTTTAGATAAGGGAAATGCGGTGGATCTAATATATCTTGATTTCAGTAAGGCGTTTGATACGGTACCGCATGAAGAATTACTGGTTAAATTGGAAAAGATGGGGATCGAAATGAAAATCCAGAGGTGGATAAGGAACTGGTTAAAGGGGAGACTGCAGAGGGTTGTATTGAAAGGTGATCTGTCGGGTTGGAGGGAGGTTACCAGTGGAGTTCCTCAAGATTCGGTTTTGGGTCCGATCTTATTCAATCTATTTATCACTGACCTCGGAACCAAAAGTAGGAGTGGGCTGATAAAGTTTGCGGATGACACGAAGTTGGGAGGTATTGCCAATTCGGAGAAGGATCGGGATATCCTCCAGGGAGATTTGGATGACCTTGTGAACTGGAGTATTAGTAATAGGATGAAATTCAATAGTGAGAAGTGTAAGGTTATGCATTTAGGGATGACTAACAGGAATTTTAGTTATAAGCTGGGGACGCACCAGTTGGAAGTAACGGAAGAGGAGAAGGACCTCGGAGTCCTGGTTGATCGCAGGATGACTATGAGTCGGCAATGTGATGTGGCCGTTAAAAAAGCTAATGCGGTCTTAGGATGCATTAGGCGAGGTATTTCTAGTAGAGACAAGGAGGTGCTAGTCCCGTTATACAAGGCGTTGGTGAGACTTCATTTGGAGTATTGTGTGCAGTTTTGGTCTCCTATGTTTAAGAAGGATGAATTCAAACTGGAACGGGTACAAAGAAGGGCCACTAGAATGATTCCGAGGAACGGAAAGCCTGTCGTATGAAAGGAGACTTGAGGAGCTCGGTTTGTTTTCCTTAACCAAAAGAAGGTTAAGAGGAGATATGATTGCTCTCTTTAAATATATCAGAGGGATAAATACCGGGGAGGGAGAGGAATTATTTCAGCTCAGTACTAATGTGGACACGAGAACAAATGGATATAAATTGGCAGTCAGGAAGTTTAGGCTTGAAATTAGACAAAGGTTTCTAACCATCAGGGGAGTGAAATTCTGGAACAGCCTACCGAGGGAAACAGTGGGGGCGAAGGACCTCTCTGGCTTTAAGATTAAGCTTGATAAGTTTATGGAGGGAATGGTTTGATAGGATAACGTGATTTAGCCAATAGGTCAATAACGTGCGACCACTGGTAATTAGTACCAAGGGTCAATGTTGGGATATTGAAAGTCTTTTTCCTGAGTGTCTGGCTGGAGAGTCTTGCCCGCATGCTCGGGGTTCAGCTGATCGCCATATTTGGGGTCGGGAAGGAATTTTCCTCCAGGGTAGATTGGCAGTGGCCCTGGAGGTTTTTCGCCTTCCTCTGCACCATGGGGCAGGGGTCGCTTGCTGGAGGATTATCTGCTACTTGAAGTCCTTTAAATCAGGATTTGGGGATTTCAACAGCTGAGTCAAGGGAGAGAATTATTTCAGGAGTGGGTGGGTCAGCTTTTGTGGCCTGCATCTTGCGGGAGGTCAGACTAGATGATCATAATGGTCCCTTCTGATCTTAAGTTCTATGATTCTATGACCTCGACTGGTCATTTAGTCCAGTCCCCTGCACTCAAGGCAGGACCAAGTATTATCTAGAACAGGGGTAGGCAACCTATGGCACGCGTGCCGAAGGCGGCACACGAACAGATTTTCAGTGGCACTCACACTGCCCGGGTCCTGGCCACTAGTCTAGGGGGCTCTGCATTTTAATTTAATTTTAAATGAAGCTTCTTAAACATTTAAAAAACCTTATTTACTTTACATACAACAATAGTTTAGTTATATATTATAGACTTATAGAAAGAGACCTTCTAAAAACGTTAAAATATATTACTGGCATGCGAAACCTTTAAATTAGAGTGAATAAATGAAGACTTGGAACACCATTTCTGAAAGGTTGCCGACCCCTGATCTAGAACATCCCTGACAGGTGTTTGTCCAACCTACTCTTAAAAATCCCCAATGATGCAGATTCCACAACCTCCCTAGGCAATTTATTCCAGTGTTTAGCCACCCTGACAGTTGGGAACTTTTTCCTAATGTCCAACTGTCAGGGTGGCTAAACACTGGAATAAATTGCCTAGGGGGGTTGTGGAATCTCCATCTCTGGATATATTTAAGAATAGGTTAGATAAATGTCTATTAGGGATGGTCTAGACAGTATTTGGTCCTGCCATGAGGGCAGGGGACTGGACTCGATGACCTCTTGAGGTCCCTTCCAGTCCTAGAGTCTATGAATCTAAAGGCAAGATATACCACATCTACCACTTTTTCCCCCCCCCATCCACAAGGCTAGTTACCCTGTCAAAGAAAGCTATTAGGTTGTTTTGACACAATTTGTTCTTGACAAATCCATGCTGACTGCTATTTATCACCTTATCTTCTAGATGTTAGCAAATTGATTGCTTAATTATTTGCTCTATTATCTTTCCTGGTACAGAAGTTAAACTGACTGGTCTGTAATTCTCCAGGTTTCCCTTATTTCCCTTTTTATAGATGGGCACTATATTTGTCCTTTTCCAGTCTTCTGGAATGTCTCCCGTCTTCCATGACTTTTCAAAGATAATTGCGAATGGCTCAGATATCTCCTCAGTCAGCTACTTGAGTATTCTAGGATGCATTTCATCAAATCACCAGGGCCTGAAGACGTCCAAGTAATTTTTGACTTGTTCTTTCCCTATTTTAGACTCTGATCCTTCCTTATTTTCACTGGCATTCACTACGTTAGATGTCTAATTGCCACCAAACTTCTTGGTGAAAATAGAAACAAAGTAGTCATTAAGCACCTCTGCCATTTCCACATTTTCTGTTATTGTCTTTCCCCCCACATTGAGTAATGGGCTTACTCTGTCCTTGGTCTTCCTCTTGCTTCTAATGTATTTGTAGAATGTTTTCTTGTTTCCTTTTATGTCCTTAGCTAGTTTTTTAGACCACTGAAGATCTCCTGGTTAAGCCAGGGTGGTCTCTTGCCATACTTTCTATCTTTCCTGTGCAGTGGGATAGTTTGCTCTTGTGCTCTTAATAATGTCTCTTTGAAAAACTGCCAAATGTCTTCAATTGTTTTTCCCCTTAGACTTGTTTCCCATGGGATTTTACCTACCAACTCCCAGAGCTTGCTAAAGTCTGCCTTCTTGAAATCCATTGTCTTTATTGTGCTGTTCTCCCTCCTACCATTTCTTAGAATCATGAACTCTACCATTTCATGATCACTTGCACCCAAGTTGCCTTCCACTTTCATATTCTCAACCAGTTCTTCTTATAAACACGATCTATTATAAAATGGCATTTCTGTGTTGAAAACGGTGTCTCCTAGCTTAATCTTATTTTGGGTGGCTCTGCACCAACCGAGATCCTGCACACGCTCTGATGTATACCTATATCTCACTGACTGTTTAGTTATGCATAGAATACCAGGGCATGTTGCATGTAAAGAAAATCAGCAGAAAGGTGACCCAATTGTCAACATTATTCATTCATGAATAGAGCCCTATAAAGTACACAGGAGACGTTCACTGGATGTCAATCGTATTAAAGTAAAGCAACATTGATATAGCCTCTTCAGTGTTCATTCTAAAGCCCTGTTTCAGCCAGGCCTTGACTACTTTGTTTCAGCAACAGGGAAAATCATCAGGATTTCTGTTATGTATGAGGGTCACTTGCAATATGTGCACATTGCTGCTGGGAGTGAAACCTCCAGCCCAGGAAAACAGACTTGCATGAGCTAGTGCACTAAAATTAGCAGCATGGATGGCTCTGGTGGCAGCTCAGTCTCTTACATACCCGCCAAACCCTTTGGTGTGAGCTTCGGTGGCTAGCCAGTTGTCTCTGGAACCACAATGCTCACACTGTTAATTTTAGTGTGCTAGATCAAGCCCACCGAACATGAGTCTGTCTAGCCAGTCTGGGGTCCTCATTCCTAGCTGCTCGTAGACATACCCTTTAGTATTATCCTGTCTTCATAGGGACAAGTAGGTACAACGCGTGCGAACTACAGTATTTGAAACAGGAATTTTTGCACTAAATCTTGTCCATATGATCTAGTTCTGGAACACTAGTGCTCAATCCTGCTGCCTTCCCTTGTGAGGATGCCTAAGCAGAGGAGCAGGTTTAGGGAACCTATTTCTCTGCACATGCAACAGTGTGGAATATCTCCCTAACATTAAAAGAGTGCTATGACCTGAATCCAGTGAGTGGGTGGGCCCATAAATTACAGCCCCAGGAAGGTTCATATTGTGGGGCAAGAGGGATTGCCTAGTTCTGCAACTGGCTAGTCGGTATGTGCAGTCAATGCAATACATCCCTATTACCTACCCTGGTCAGCAGGAATCCAATTAAAGGAGAAGCTATAGGAAGATTCTCTGCTCCTTGTGCTGGTCAGGAAAAGAATTGGGGGCTTGATCTCACAAGGTGTGTTGAGCACCACAGCCACAGTCTGGCATAATTTGTGCTCGATCAGAGTGAGAATGCTCAACCCAATGCAGGACTGAGCTTGTAGTGTGTGGAAAACATAGCTCTGAGTCCGAACAACAGGTAGTAACATTTCTCTGTGGCATCTAGAACTGATACCATTGGCCCTTTGCAGACCCAGTTGGGATCCTCTGTAAGGGGCACTTGTGAATCAGTTTCTCTTTGTACTAAAAAGAAAGTTTCTGGATTTTCAGCTGTTCAACAAACATGTGGTTTCCACTTTTAGACACAAGGGCCCAGTCCTGCCTTCAGGTTCACAGACACTACTCCCATAGAATCAATGAGGTACAGCCATGTATCTGGAGGAGACACTGGCCAGCATTGTACTGTACACTTTGTATGTAAATTAAATTACCTCTCTTTTGCTCTGTTAGATGAAATAAGGAGCTAGTTTCCATAGTAGATTAATGCATGATGGCTCTTGAAGTCCAAGCTCAGATTTGGATTAGGCTACAAGTGAAGTCTGGAAGATTAACAGCCTCGGGAGAAACTTTGCTGTTTTCTGGATGGGATGATGAACAACAACAACATAAGGGTGTTGCTATCCTTTTTGAAGAAGGGAGTGGAGCATTCCCTACTTGAATGGAAATCCATCAGCAGCAGACTTATGAGAGCCAGACTGAAAGGGAAATATAATACCCTGATTCAGTGCTATGCTCCAACAAATGACAGTGATGAAGTAAAGGACAAATTCTACCTTGCACTACAGGCAGAATTAGAGCGAGTACCATGCCACGACCTATCATCATGGGAGACCTAAATGCCAAGGTCAGTAAGGACAACACAAAAATGACAGAGCAATGGGAACACATGGGTGTGGCACCATGAATGAAAATGGAGAGAGGCTTGTTGACTAGGTTATTCATATTACAGAAATAATCAGTGGAACCCTATTTGAACATTGTGAAATTCACAAGCTGACATGGTGTTCTCCAAATGGCAGAGATAAGAACCAGATTGACCATATCATGATCAATGGCAACGCTCACTGACAGATGTGAAAGTGAGAAGGGGTGCAGATGTTGGCAGTGACCACCACCTTGTGACAGCCTCCATCAAGCTAAAACTGAAGTGTGGGTCCACCAAACAAGGGACATAGACATTATGATACTGACAAGCTAAAGTCCCTTGAAATACAGAAAACTTTTGGTCTACAGTTAAAGAACAGGTTTCAAGCACACGCAGACCTTGATGAAGAGGAGGGAAATGCAGATGAGGAGATCAAAAAGAAGTGGGACAAAGTAACAGCAATTTATAAACAGAGCAGTGAAGCTTGTCTAGGCTACAGGCAGAAGAGAAGTAAGGAGTGGATTACACTCAGCGCATGGAATGCCATAGAAACCAGATGAGCCCAGAAGGAAAAAGTTTTAGACACGAAATCCCAGAAGCTAAAGGATGAATACCATGAGCGGTATAGCAAGGCACACCGGGAGGTCAAATGCCTTGTGAGAGTGGACATATGACATATTGATAATCTAGCAACACAAGCAGAGGATGCAGCTGCTTGTGGTGAACAAGGAACCATCTACAAAACGATACGGTTTACCACTGATAAACGGCAGATACCAACAAACACTCTTATCAGGATCAAACAAGGACACCTACTAAAAAACAAAAAAGAACAAGAAATGTGCTGGACAGAGCATTTAAAAGAATTGCTGAACAGGGAGCCACCTAAAGAGGAAGCAAACATCCAGGAGGCAGAAAAAGATCTTGATATCAACACAGACACCCCAAATAAAGAAGAGATCATTCAAGCCATCAAATTCTTAAAAAATGGGAAAGATCCTTGCCAGGAGAACCTGAATGCAGAATTGTTCAAGGTAAATCCTAAATTAGCAGCATTTATCCTGGCACCTCTATTTACATCAGTCTGGGAAAGGGAAAAAGTACCAGGTGAGTGGACCAATGAGGTTATAATGAAGATACCAAAGAAAGGAACTCGGTGATTGTAATAACAGGCGTGGTATCACACTTATCTGTGCCAAGCAAAGTATTGTGTGAGATCATAGTCCAGTGTATATCAGAGGCAGTTGATAGCATTCTCAGGAAAGAGCAAGCTGGTTTTCGGAAAGGGCATGGATGCACAGACCAGATCGTCACTCTATGAAATATAATAGAACAGTGCTTAGAATTGCAATGGCAACTCTACATACATTTCATAGACTTTGAGAAGGCTTTTGATAGCATTCACAGGACCAGCCTATGGTGCAGTCTGTGGGCATATGGGATTCCTTTCCATATAATCAACATCAAAAGCTTCTATTTTAACTTTACATGCAGTGTTGATCACAGTGAGCTCAATTTTGAAGGAGTACATTGGGGTGTGTCATGTCTGCAATACTCTTCATCATTAATATCGACTAGATAATGCGGCATACAACAAGACATACCAAGTGGCATTAAATGGACTCTCTTCTCCTCCCTTGAATACCCAGACTTCGCAGATTGTCGCTCTCCTATCACCTACCCAGATGTCCAGGTAATCTCCATGCCGGAATTTAACATTGAGAGGGAAGAAAACAAAGTAAGAAAGGATACAGCCATGGACATAAGGAGGAAGGGTAGTGTAGATACCAGTGTAATAGGTGATACTGGTGGTAGAATGTCTGTGTCTAATTGGGTAAAGAATGTCAGTGAAGCCAAACAGCAAAAATTAAGATGTTTGTACACTAATGTGAGGAGCCTGGGTAACAAAATGGAGGAACTAGAGCTATTGGTGCAGGAAGTGAAACCGGATATTATAGAGATAACAGAAACATGGTGGAATAGTAGTCATGACTGGAGTACAGGTATTGAAGGGTATGTGCTGTTTAGGAAAGACAGAAATAAAGGCAAAGGTGGTGGAGTAGCATTGTATATCAATGATGAGGTAAACTGTAAAGAAATAAGAAGTGATGGAATGGATAAGACAGTCTGTCTGGGCAAAAATCACATTGGGAAAGAAAGCTATTAGAGCCTCCCCTGAGATAGTGCTTAGGGTGTGCTACAGACCACCAGGATCTTACTTGGATATGGATAGAGACTTCTTTAATATTTTTTAATGAAGTAAACACTAATGGGAATTGTGTGATCATGAGAGACTTTAACTTCCCAGATACAGACTGGAGGACAAGTGCTAGTAATAATAATAATAGGGCTCAGATTTTTCTGGATGTGATGGCTGATGGATTCCTTCACCAAGTAGTTGCTAAACCAACAAGAGGGGATGCCATTTTAGATTTGTTTTTGGTGAGTAGTGAAGACCTCATAGAAGAAATGGTTGTAGGGGACAACCTTGGTTTGAGTGATCATGAGCTAATTCAGTTCAAACTAGATGGAAGGATAAACTAAATTAGATCTGCGACTAGGGCTTTTGATTTCAAAAGGGCTAACTTTAAAGAATTAAGGAAATTAGGGAAGTGGATTGGACTGAAGAACTTGTGGATCTAAAGGCGAAGTAATTCGAGGCCTCTTCCAAGTAAAAGTTGCAGAAACTATCAGAAGCCTGCATCCCAAGAAAGGGGAAAAAATTCATAGGTAGGAGTTGTAAACCAAGCTGGATGAGCAAGCATCTCAGAGAGGTTATTAGGAAAAAGCAGAAAGCCTACAAGGAGTGGAAAATGGGAGGAATTAGCAAGGAAAGCTACCTTATTGAGGTCAGAACATGTAGGGATAAAGTGAGAGAGGCAAAAAGCCATGTAGAGTTGGACCTTGCAAAGGGAATTAAAACCAATACTAAAAGGTTCTATAGCCATATAAATAAGAAGAAAACTAAGAAAGAAGTGGGACTGCTAAACACGGAGGATGGAGTGGAGGTTAAGGATAATCTAGGCACGGCCCAATATCTAAACACATACTTTGCCTCAGTCTTTAATGAGGCTAATGAGGAGCTTAGGGATAATGGTAGGATGACAAATGAGAATGAGGATATGAAGGTAGATGTTACAACATCTGAGGTAGAAGCCAAACTCGAACAGCTTAATGGGACAAAATCGGGGGGCCCAGATAATCTTCATCCAAGAATATTAAAGAAAATGGCAAATGAAATTGCAAGCCCATTAGCAAGAATTTTTAATGAATCAGTAAACTCAGGGGTTGTACCGTATGACTGGAGAATTGCTAACATAGTTCCTATTTTTAAGAAACGGGGGAAAAAAGTGATCTGAGTAACTATAGGCCTGTTAGTTTGACATCTGTAGTATGCAAGGTGTTGGAAAAAATGTTGAAGGAGAAAGTAGTTAAGGACATTGAGGTCAATGGTAATTGGGACAAAATACAACACGGTTTTACAAAAGGTGGATCGTGCCAAACCAACCTGATCTCCTTCTTTGAGAAGGCAACAGATTTTTTTAGACAAAGGAAATGCAGTGGATCTAATTTACCTCGATTTCAGTAAGGCATTTGATATGGTTTCATATGGGGCATTATTAGTTAAATTGGAAAAGATGGGGTTCAATATGAAAATTGAAAGGTGGATAAGGAACTGGTTAAAGGGGAGACTACAATGGGTCATACTGAAAGGTGAACTGTCGGGCTGGAAGGAGGTTACTAGTGGAGTTCCTCAGGGATCGGTTCTGGGACCAATCTTTTATTTAATCTTTTTATTACTGACCTTGGCACAAAAAGTGGGAATGTGCTAATAAAGCTTGCAGATGACACAAAGCTGAGAGCTATTGCTAACACAGAGAAGGACCAGGATATCCTACAGGAAGATCTGGATGACCTTGTAAACTGGAGTAATAGTACCAGGATGAAATGTAATAGTGAAAAGTGCAAGGTCATGCATTTAGGGATTAATAACAAGAATTTTGGTTATAAATTGGGGACACATCAGTTGGAAGTAACCGAGGAAGAGAAGGACCTCAGAGTATTGGTTGATCACAGGATGACTATGAGCCGCCAATGTGATATGGCCGTTAAAAATGCTAATGTGGTTTTAGGATGCATCAGGTATTTCCAGTAAAGATAAGGCGGTGTTAGTACCATTATACAAGGTACTGGTGAGACCTCATCTGGAATACTGTGTGCAGTTCTGGTCTCCCATGTTTAAGAAGGATGAATTCAAAGTGGAACAGGTTCAGAGAAGGGCTACTAGGATGATCCGAGGAATAGAAAACCTGTCTTATGAAAGGAGACTCAAAGAGCGTGGCTTGTTTAGCCTAACCAAAAGAAGGTTGAGGGGGGATATGATTGCTCTTTATAAATATATCAGAGGGATAAATATCAGGGAGGGAGAGGAACTATTTAAGCTTAGTACCAATGTGGGCACAAGAACAAATGGATATAAACTGGACACTATGAAGTTTAGACTTGAAATTAGATGAAGGTTTCTAACCATTAGAAGAGTGAAGTTCTGGAACAGTCTTCCAAGGGTAGCAGTGGGGGGCAAAAGACATATCTGGCTTCAAGACTAAGCTTGATAAATTTATGGAGGGGATGGTATGATGGGATAGCCTAATTTTGGCAATTAATTGATCTTTGATTATTAGCAGGTAAATACGCCCAATCGTCTGTGATGGGATGTTAGATGGGGTGGGATGTGAGAATTCTTTCCTGAGTGTGTGTCTGGTGAGTCTTGCCCACATGCTCAGGGTTTAACTGATCACCATATTTGAGGTCGGGAAGGAATTTTCCTGCAGGAAAGATTGGCGGAGGCCCTGGAGGTTTTTTGCCTTCCTCTGCAGCATGGGGCACAGGTCACTTGCTGGAGGATTCTCTGCACCTTGAGGACTTTAAACCACGATTTGATTACTTCAATAACTCAGACATAGGTTAGGGGTTTGTTACAGGAGTGGGTGGGTGAGATTCTGTGGCCTGCATTGTGCAGGAGGTCAGATTAGATGACCATAATGGTTCCTTTTGACCTTAAGTCTATGAGTCTATATACAAGAAAAAGCAACTAGACTCAATGCGTTCAGCCAGCAAATTGGACTGAAAATTAACTGCAATAAGATGGATATCATAACCTTTAATATTGTCTCACCATCACCAGTACAGATAGAGGATTATGTTCTCACCAATGTAGAAACATTCACTTTGGGCAGCACCATCAGCCAGGATGGTGGAACAAGCCAGGACATCCGGAACAAAATCAATAAGGAGCTTATGTACAGTCTAGAAATCATCAAAATACAAAACCAAAACCAAACTCAAGATTTATTAGAGCTGTGTACTTTCAACACTACTTCATAGTGCAGAATGGTGGGAAATGAGAAAGTATGACATGTCCAAACTGTTTTCATTCCATACGATCTGCCTCAGAAAAATCCTCCATATCTTTTGGCCCAGAATAATCTCAAACCAAGATCTATTGACACAGTGCAGCCAAGAGGATCTGAGCACCATCCTTGCCAGTTGGTGTTGGAGATGGATCCATCATGTGCTTCAGATGGAAACTGATTCCATCACCAGAGTGGCAATAAGTTGGACACCTGAAGGCAAGCGAAAACGAGGCCATCTGAAAACAACATGGCGAACAGCTGTGGAAGCTGAGCTGGGGCACAGCTGAGGAACCATTGAAAGACTTGCCAGAAACAGACAAGAAAGGAGGAGTTTTGTCACTGCCCTAAATGCCAGAGCTGTAATAGGAGCATGATGATGATGATGATGACCAGTGAAGTAAATTTGGCAATCTCACATAGTGTCAGGTGGACATTATCCCCAAACAGGCAATGTTGTATCAGCAGAGACAATCCCAGGGTCCAATTATATCACTGTGACCCCTCCATGGGAGTGGATGGGACCCCTGCATAAGACCACCTCAGGGAGCTCAGTCATCTCTGTGACAGCATGTACAGACACTGCAGAGTGTCCCCCATAGGTCTGGAAATCTGTGCAGGGGAGATGGTGGGAAATGGGCAGACCACAGGTGAGGCATTGGGATACAGTGTGTTATTTGTCCATGTCATCACCCTCCACTGCATTATTTTAAACAGGCCGTTTGGGCAGCTGCAGCCAGGAGAGTTCCTGGTAGAATGGCTGGCAAGGATGAGTGCCAGAGTCAGAGGAAGTGAGCACTGCTGCATAGGCACTGAGCTTGTTCATAGGAATTCTTTACCATGCATGAGAATCCTGAACTCTATCCTAGAAGATCCATTGTATTTGCAGGCAAGACCAGGAGCCTGTTCCATGGGGAGTTGGTGGGGAAGGTGTGGGATGACTGAACACTTTGAGAGCAATCTCTGGGAGGAGAACTGCAAGAGATTTCCTCTCCTTTATGCCCATAGATCTTTTTGTTCCTGAAAGAGGCGGACATTCTATCACAGAAATGACTTTCAGCCTCCAAGGAAATGGAAGTGAGGAATTATGCATCACTCTTTAGTACCAGCTAATAACCAGTTCAGTCATGGCACCACAAATTCAGAAATGGTCTTGGCTACACCAGTGAGAAAATTTTCAGCACTAGTGAAACTTGGAAAAATTTCCCTAAAGCAATTTTTCCATTTCATCTTTTTTTGCTAGTTTGAAGTGAAACATCATACACCCAGGAAGAAAACTGCCATATAATTGCAGAAAGTTTTTTTTTTTTCTAGGAAAAGGACACAATTCTCTGTGAAAATGCAAAATTTTAACCTAGGGGAAAACTTTAAGAATGTCATATGCTTGTTCAAATCAAAACTTTCACTCTTTGGTGACCTGCAATGGAAATGCCATATTCTTTCCTACCTGAAAGCAGAAGGGATTTCCTGTGCAAGTTGGTAGTTGTGGTGCAGAGGAAATTTTTGGATTGGATTGGCAAGTTGAGACACTTCAAAGAAAGAGAATCTGAGGAGTTCCTAGAGAACAGGTTCAGGAAACACCAGCACCCCCGGTTGAAGAAAAAATGGAGCTGCCCACAAAGGAATCAGTGAGACAGGAAGTCAGAGAAGAGGCCTGGCAGTTTGTAACCACCAGAGACAAGAGGTCACCGCAGCATTTTACATGGTTGAAGACAGAAGAGGATGAGCAGACTGGCCATCAGAGAAGAGACAGGAAGAATTCGACAGCCAGAAGTTTCAAATAGAAGTTTCAGGTCTTCAACATGGACACTATAGAAGATATCTATCAAGATCCAACAGCTCTAATGGAAGGGAGAGATGTATGGAACATGCATGGATGGCAGCTTGGTCCAACATGTAAGAAAATCAAGCTTACCCAAGAGTTCTCCAACTGTCCAAGGTACACAGACTATCTTTGTTGAATATTCAATACTCAGAAGAATCAAAAGAACATTCTGCAAGGGACAGGTGGATAACAGGACAGTCTGCTGCCTTTCCAGAGCCAAGACAAGATACATCCATCTAAGACTGCATAGGCTTCTGAAGCCTACAGGCAAGGATCCACTGGTGATGGTTCATATTGGCACTGACACTGCATCACAGTATCTCTCACAAATAGTAGATGACTTCGGGGAACTCAGAGTGCTGAAGAATATCCAAACAGTCTTCTGAGATCCTTCCTATCCCATGAGCAAAAGGAGGCAGAAGATTCTGGAAGTGAATCACTGGCTAGGTAAGTGGTATAGCGTAGTGGGCTTTGGTTTTATGGAACACTGATCCACCTTCTATGGGGAGAAAGGGTTCTATAGGATGGGTGGCCTCCACTACAATAGAAGATGAGGGGTGGGGAATCTCCAGGGGATAGGCTGGCTAGAGTAGTCAGGAGGGGGTTAAACTAATAGGAAAAAAAGTAGGGCAAAAAGAGGGAAGATATGAGTACTCAGGTAACACAAAATCGATATGTTGAGAACAAAATTAATCAAGGAACCAAAGGACATGGAGGAGAAATTTCTTGAGTTGCCTATACACTGTTAGGAGCCTGGGTAACATGAGAAATTGGAATTGTTCATTTATAAGCATAAATTCAATCTCACTGGTATTACTGAGATCTTGTGGGATGATTAGTACAATTGGAATGTTAAAAATCAGTGGTTACAACCTATTTAGGAAGGATTGAGTGGGCAAAAAGGGAGAGGAAATGGCACTCTGTCAAAACTGGCATTACTGGCTTTGGAGTCAGTTTTCTTCTGAGTTATCAATCTCGAGTGACTATAAATCAATCTCCTAGCAGATAAAGCACAAGATGGGGTATTAGCTGGTGTTTGCTACAAACCACCAAGCCATACTAGGGAACAGGGTGACTACTTCCTTACACACTTATCTACAACGTGTAAGGAAAAATATTCTGTGATCATGGGGGACTTCAGTCCGAGGAACACATGCTTGATCTCACGCTGCAGGACTAAAACATCTATGGAATTTTTAAATCTTATAGATGACAATTTTCTAACTCAAAGTTTTGTTGCTAACATGGGGGAATTCTATACTGGACTTTGTCCTAACTGACAGAGGAACTGATCACACAACTAAGTTAATTGTAGCTTAGGTACAAGTGATTATGACTTGATTGCATTTATAATGTGCAAACAGAATAAAGTCCTGATCATTACTATATATACTTGGTGCTTTTAATAGAACCAATTTCACAAAACCGAAAACAGTTATGATGCAAATCAACTGGGAGAAACACAATTCCAGATTAAATTCTATGATGATTGGGAATAATTTAAGAACACCTTACTAGATGCCCCCAAAAGTCACAATTGGGAAAGAAGGCTGTGCTATTTTTAAAAAAGAGTTTTAAAAAATATAATAAGAGCAAAAAGAATCCTGACAATGGTATTGATCCATTACTAGATGGAAGGGGTAGAATTATCAATAATGCAGAAACGGCAGAAGTGTTCAATAAATATTTCTATTCTGTATTTGGGGAAAACACAGATGATGCAATCTCAACATATGGTGATACAGCTTTCCATTCCACTAGTATCTCTGGAGAATGTTAAACAGAAGCTACTAAAATTAAACATTTATAAATCAGTAAGTCTTGCATCCAAGAGTTTTTAAAGAGCTGCCTGAGGAGCCTGCTGGACCATTAAAGTTGGGTTTTTTTGTTTTTCTTTTTCAAGGAGTCTGGGAGCACTGGAGGAAGTTTCAGAAGACTGTAAGAACGCTAATGTGCTTTTTTTTTTTTAAGGGAAAACCAGGATGACCCTGATAATTATAGAGCTGTCATCCTGACATTGATCCTGGACAAGATCACAGAGTGACTGATACAGAACTTGGTTATGTTACATTCCTCTAGTTCATATTAATTAATACAAATCAGTGTGGGTTTCTGGAAAATAGATCCTGTCAAACTACTTTTTAATGAGATTTCAAGCTTGGTTGATAAAGATAATAGTGTTGATGCAATATAAGCTTCTGTAAGGCATTTGACTTGATGCTGCACCTCATTGTGATTAATTTTATATCATTCTAGTTTTTTTAATGAGTACACATTAAATAGATTACATTTTGAGACCCGTCAGTTTTTAAACTGTCAATGGGGGATTATCAGTCTAAGTATCTATACAAGGAACAAATATTTAATAATGGGCTCTTCAGTCTAATAAAGAAAGGTATAACATGATCTAACGGCTGGAACTTGAAGCTAGACAAATTCAGACTGGAAATAAAGTGTAAATTTTTAACTGTGAGTAACTAACCATTGGAACAACTTACCAAGGTCATTCTTCATAAACTATTTTAAAATCAAGATTAGATTTTTTTTTTTTAAAGATATGCTCTATTAATGATCCTGGCTAAGATCTATAGCACATGGTTTTACAGGAGGTCAAACTAGTTGATCAGAATGGTCTCTTCTGGCCTTAGAATCTGAGCTTTTGCTGTTAAGAGCTGTGTCAAGTAGTGAAACAGATGAAATTTCATCTGGATCAGATTTTGGGGGGGGGGGGGCGTGCGGTGGAGAGAAGTTCTGAATGTACATAGACAAAGTGAAACTTGGTATCTTTCCAGAGCCCTAAGCATTTATAATGTGAAGGAGAAGAGGGGACTACAAAGAATGATATGGATAATATTGGATGGAGAGAGAGGTTTGGGGACAGCTAAAAATCTTGTGGCTTTGACCTGTCAACACTTCTTGGTGTGGTCTTTCTAGGCGTCCTAGCTTCTCCTAAGTGGCCCTCTTCAGTTTGTTTTCAATCAGATCAGTTCATGAACCTTCCCCCTTAAATTGAGTCTATCTGCCCTTCAACTCCAGGGCTTGCAGCCTTTCTGTCTGTCAGTCTCCTGGGTGCTTTCCTAGAGGCAGCCTGGTGCAGAACTATTACCCCTTTGCTGTCTTAGGCCATTCTGCCTTCTCCCTCTCTGTTCTCTCCCATTTGATAGCAGGTCTTGTTTTCTCTACTGATCACAGCTGTGAGTGCCTGTCTCCATGACTGGCAGTTCTGGCAACTGTGTGGGGGTGAGATCACATTACTTGCCTGTAAACAGGAAAGATTCTTCTTCCCCTTCTGCCTATGCTCAGTATGGTGTTTGTTACGTGGCTACTAGAGCAATTATTGCTGGACAGGGCTTGGGGGGCAATACAAAGAACTATGGCCAACATTTTCAAACTTGAGGGCTTAAAGTTAAGCATATAAATCCAGAATTGGGTACCTAAATATGTGAGCTGTTTCAAGGGTTTTGAGTACCTCCTTCTCCTGGTGATGTCAATTGGAACCAGTGGCGCTCAGTGTCTATGAAAAAAATCAACTCACTTCCTTATTTCGGTGTCTTGCTTTTTTCACCTAAGAGAAAATGTTGACCTGCGTTTCAATGGGTATGGACTTTTCTTTTAATCAATGGAAAATAAATGTTAGAAGTGATTATCTGCCTGCAAAATTAGAGTAATTGCCTATTTTCACATGTATCTCTTCCACTTTCCCCTTTCATATATGCCCTGAGTGTTGCAGCAGGTACTTAATTCCAAACAAAGATGAAATAGTCCCTCCCTATGAAACTGCTGCAGACTGATGGTGATTTACATACACTGAATCACTTCATGATGTGACACAAGACAGAACATCATATGCTGAGAAAATGACAGCTTTTTAAATAGGGCACAGAGAGCATTACTGCCAACATTCATTTAGTCCTGAACTAGCAAATACCACCATTTAGTGCTGCCAAGTCTCTTGCTTCTGGAAGGACAAATCTACATTTTTGGGACCATCTCCCACTCATAATTAATTTTTGAAACTAGATACATACTAGCCAACCAGTGGGAGAGATTCAGATGCTTGTGAATATGGAGAATGAAATGTCAACCAGTAGAATCAGCAGGAACTAACCTCCCTGTGCTGAGATTAACTTCAAGACCCTGATCCCCAAAAATGCAAGCAGACGGAATTTAAAATTAAAAATACACCATGTGCTTTGACAGAATTTAATTGAAATTTTTTCTCTTTGCTCCCTTAAAAAATATTCTAGACCTCAGACAATATATTGACTGTCACATGAATATTTTATAATGAGGACAGATGGCAATGCAACTACTTACTTTTAAAAAAAATACATCAGTTAATTTTCATTATAGCTTGCTCAAAGGAGATGGCACTGCACGTGAATGTTTCCTGACTTGCAGGCATTATGTTTCCCCTCCTACTTAATGAAGATAAGAACTCAAGTCCTAGATGGACATTTGCTGGGGCAGCTTTCCTGGGGACCTGCACAATGTTTGCTAGTAGAGAGAGGGCAATCTAAGGCCTCATGAGCAGATGGCAAATACTAGACCCTAATTTATCACAGTAAGTTTCCAGACACTATTTACTCAAGGAACTGTTGGAACCCCTGGGAAAACATGGGGCAGTTGCACTTCTCCTTCATACTGAGCCTCCTGTATTAGGGAGTTCTTAAGAAAGAGGAGGATTTCAAAGAAAGAGTCCAGAAAATTGCATCACTAACTGAAACTTGAAGCCTAGAGGTCAAATTCTGATCTCATTTACGTTGTGCATCTCCACCATGCAACCAGCAGTGTTGCATGGGGGGGGGAGGGAATCCAAGTTGAGCTCTAAGGTAGAAATGGAATTTCCAGACCCCCATCATCAATACAGTGATTTGTTCAGCACTGAGGGTAGGGAAACTGGCCTTGCTCTTAAGTAGTAATCCTGATTACTATTACTCAAAGGAATTGGCTGCAGAGGAGTTGGTTCTTTCAAATGCAGAGCTATTATACAGGGCTGTTTGGCCTCCTCCCTGTGCTTGTGGAGTTGGAAGCACTGCATGTAGCCATTGAGCAGTGTAACTCCATTAAAGTCAATCAGGGATGAATCTAGCCCATAGTGATTAATATACCAGAGCCTGAAAAGGTCCATGGACTGGCAGAGAAAATTGTTTAAGGCATAGGCGGTTTCTCATCTGAAGAGAGACTACAAGGACTAGGACTTTATTGAGGCATAACAAAGGGGATAATAAACAACTCACTGGAAATCCCCATTTCATGATCAAAAAGATACTCAAAATTGCAAAGTAGTGAAAGGTAAAGGGATGAAAGGAACTACCTCTTTGTATACACAATGTAGTCAGCTAGTCAGTCTAGGTTATTCATTACAACAACATAGAGGACAGGTTCGCTACATGGTGTGTAAAGATGTTTCCTTTCCTGAAAAATAGCTTAGCTGGATGTTGGAAAGGATTTAAGAATCCCATGGACAGTAATAACGTTTGCAGTCACACAAGATTAAACAGTGAAAATCAAGCCCCACTGTTCAGGGCATAAACTGATCTCATGCTGTAGTCTGGGGAGAGATTCTCCCCCTAAAAAGATTTAGTAGGTGGATTAAGGAGGCGGGTTTATCTCCCTCTGAAACTCTTGGTGCTGCCTGCTGCTAGAGAAATTACTGGACAAGCTAGAATAATGGCCTGATTTGGTATGGCTATAGCTCACTACCAGATAGGCTAGTTTTACTGGCAGGCTTTGAACGTATGGAGCAGTCCTCTTGGCTGGATACCAGAATGTGAAGCATTGGTTCTCCTATATTATCTGGCTTCAGCTAGAAGACAATGAAGCAGAATTCATTTTTAGCAGCTGGAGAGGTGGAAAAATCCCTCCCACCCAACAAGTGCTACTTCTTCCCTTTGGTGATGTCTTCTTTCAGGTAGACACTCCTACTGTACAATGAAAATATTTCCATGAGACACCCTTAAGTAATGACAGATGCCTCAAGGCTTCCTTAGGGAGAAGGCTTAATATGGCTTTGTGCTCATTTACCCTTTGTGCATGTTTTAGGGAGCTGGAGGTAGCTGGTAATTGCTGTGCTGTACCTACTAGTAGAGAGAAAGCAAAGAATGGCTAAAGAATGCAACATGTAAACTATTATTTGTTCCCTATAAAACGGTATCAGTTTGAGGTATCTTTAAAAAAAAAAGTATATCATTCATGCTTCTGTGTATCCAGTTGTATTTAGTGCTGAGGTTTTACTGCATGAAATATGGAATTATTTTGTCAAGGCTGTGGGGATTGGGGAAGAAGAGTCATTGCTTCCTTTCTGAAGCAGCTCCTTGGTTGCAGAGACTGACTGACTGTAATAATACTGACTGTCTCTTACATAGTGTTTTTCATCTGCAGATTTCAAAGTGATTTACAAAGGAGGTTAGCATCATTATCTCCAGTTTACAGACAGACAGAACACAACCTATGTCTCCTGAGCCCCCTTCAGAGCTACCAGGCCATGACTAGCCCCATCTTCACGTCTAAATTAAGATGTAAAAGTGAAGCTAAATGGAAAAGTCCCCTCTGCTCCACAAGATTTCCATCTTGTCTGCCTATTTCTCAACTTCTTGCACAGTCACTTCTCTGCATTTTTCCAAGCACCCTTCCAGTTCTGTATAAACTATGTGAGCTCATCTGAAAGGCCACTACCCTGACCACACATAAATCCTTCATTGCCCATTTCTGCCATGTTGCTAAGTGACTTAAAGTCATCCCAGTTAATGTTGTTTTGTTATTACATTGCCAATCAATTAGAGAACATGCTCATTTAAAGTTGTGCAATGCTCCCTTATAAGGTTGTTTGGCAGCCGCCTGCTTTGTCCTCTGTTTGCAGAAAGATCAGCCTGTTGGAGCTAGCTGGTGGGGTCTTTGAACCAGGGTGGACCTGCAGCCCCCCTCAACTCCCCATTCCCCTAAGTTCCCTGTGCAACAGCCACCCAGCAGGCGAGCAATTGCCAGATTGACAGAGCAATAGCTAGAACAATGAGTCATTCTACCCAAGAAGGCTTACACTTTTGATAAGTTTACTTATAAGTTGTTGTCTACATTGGATTATCTGTCTGTGAACTCTTTAGGGCAGAGACTGCATTCGATCTTGTGTCTTTGCAATGCCTAGTACCAAGGACTCAACCTTGGCTGGAGCTTGTAGGCAGTACCAGAATACAAATAACAAAACCCTTCACAGCGTTCATATAAGCAGAGGAGAATCATTAAAGGAGGGGCAATCAAATGCCAGCGAAATAAATCTTGAAGAAAAGTAGGTGCAATAATTCATACAGTTAGCATCCATTTACATGGGACATTGACAAGTTATCCTTTGGCCAGCATGCACCCCATAGCAAAGTTACTTAAATTGCAATCTATTCAGGGTAGGGATGGACCATCTTTTTGTTCTGTGTTTGTAGAATACCAAGTATAAGGTGGTTCTTGTCCATGATTGGGGATCCTAGTTGCTACCACAATACAAATAAGTAAATATATAATAAGGCCCATTTGAGGGTGGGGTGAATTACAGTGTAGCCAGGGACTGGGAATCCTATTTTTGGAAGCTGCAAGAAGAATGATAAGGATGGGGAAAGACAGAAACCGACTGAATAGGATTTAATTACTTTTATCACATTTACTAGTACTGTCACACACCAGCAAAGCAATCTCTTCACCTCCCTCTGATGTCCTCTAGTTATGGAGAAGATTAAAATATGGTTATGGTTCAGTGGCAGAGGCAGAAAGAGGGAGGGGTGACTGTGGCTCCAGCAATGAGCCTGTGAAGGGGAAATATATCATTCATCATGTCAGTGGTCTTTCTCTCTTTCTAATATCAATAGTGGGAAATTCTCAGCACCAGGAGTCCGGCTAGTTCTTAAGCAAAAAAATCAGATATTCCTCTTTGTGTTAGACAGAGAAAGAGACTGTATGTTAGGGTGACCAGATGTCCTGATTTTATAGAGACAGTCCTGATATTTGGGGCTTTTTCTTATACAGATGTCTATTTCCACCACCCCCCCCGTCCCGTCCCATCCCATCCCGTCCCAATTTTTCACCCTTGTTATCTGGTCACCCTACTATGTTGAGCCATCTCCTGAATTAGCCACTTGCCAGCTCCTTTTCAAAGGTTGGGTAACGGAAAGACGGGAATTATTACAGAAGGATTAAGTCCTTTTTCTTCTTAATGTTGTGCTGCTGTCTTCTGTTCTTCCCATCCAGTAGCTGCTGCCTCAGAAGCAGATGCTGATCTAGTCTATTAATTCTGATTAGTATTCTCATTAGTTGTATGCAGATGGTGAGCTTGGTGTTGAAAACATTGTCCTTACCCTGAGAAACATACAATTAAAACAACTTATGATGCTGATATTGCTGGATAGCACACTTGCAGAGTCAGTACCATTATCCCCATTTTACAGAGGGGGAAACTGAGGGCCACAAGTGAAGTGACTTGCCCAAGGTCACACAGCAGACCCGACGCAGATGAGAATAGAACATACATCTCCTGAATTCCCCTCCACTATTCTAGCCACGAGGCAACATTTGCTTCCAATTGCCTGGAGAGGGGCAAAGGCAAAACACACTAAGGCAGGAAGAGGCACTTTTTGGGCATGCTGGTCAGTAACAGTAAGTGACAATGTATGAGCAAGCTGCATCCCCTTTTTCTGTTCTGCTGTGAAAGTGGAGGTAATGGACCTGTCCTCCTGTTACCGTCTAGAATTCCTCATTGTTGCTTGGCATTCCCGCTGCTTGTCATCATTCAGTGCCTGACCTGAAGCCTTGCTCACTTCTGGACTGACCTAGTGGGTTTTATGTATGATTGAAACCCAATATTTTTCTTGACTTTAAGATCCTCTATTTACTCTAATTACTTGAACCTGGGTTCACAAGTCTGGTGACCTTTTAACTGGCTTGGCAAGCCTCCTGACAGTATCTCTGTGATGGTCTCCAAAGCACAAAACATAGCCTAGGTGGAACAGTTTTTTTAATATAAGCCTTTCTGATCCTGAATAGCTAATGAATGAAACCTTGAAAAAAGAATTAGTTTCTCTGCAGAGTATCCCAACAATAAATCCAGGGTGGGATTTTCATAAGTGCTCAGTGTTGTCCTAACTTAATTCCTATTGACTTAAATTAGAGCAGAGTTAGGACATTGCTAAGAGGTTTTGAAAATCCCCACAGCCTCCAGTGAGGAGGTTTACTGTGATCACAAATGTTCCTCCATGCTGCCCATTTGCTCTGGGCTTGTGTGTGCAGGTAGTGAATTATCCTGCTCTCTCTGGTGCTTGGAGATCACACTGCTTGGATTTTATATATTCATAATCCTATCTCTTCACAACCAGGGCAGAGGGAAAGTGTGGTGTGTGGACAAATCTGGTCTCCAAAGGGTAGCTAGTACCATGGATCTAATTTTAGGCCTATCAGCCTTAGAGTCCTATTAATTGCCAGGTGGCGTTTTCCAAGTCTGAGCACTTAATTTAATGTACAATGTCATTTAAACAGCCTATTTTTAAAAACACAACAAAACCCCAAACACCCTAAACTGTGAGTCTTGCATTTTTGCCGACGATATGGGAAGTATAGATTAATGCATTGAGATCTCCTAGTAATTTAACACTTAAAATCAAGGTACAAATCTCTTTGAGACATTATGGAAAAATGATATTTCAAACTAGACACAAATAAAAGCTTGCAATCAAAAGTTCAGAATAATTACTGGCATGTAAAATTTAAAATATTAAAGATTTACTTAATGAATATTTAAATATATTGAAGCCTTGGGTATAGAAGAGATGGCAAAAGTTATTCCAGCATTAGTATCTGAATTTCAGGTCATAGTCTGAGTTAAGACTTGGTTAATTTGTACTCTGGGCAATTGCTTCCACTCCATTCCCTAGTGATAACAATACTTCAGTGCCAGCCTGTGAGCAACTTGATTCTGTTTGGTTAGCTTAGTTGCTGACTTGTTCAGACCTTAATGATATAAAAAAGCCATAATGGAAAAAAGGCAGTTGATTACAAGCAAAAGGTCCAGCTGAGTGAGTGTAAGATTCCCAGCTGAGACCAACTTAGCACAGCCCCTATTGACTAGGCTAGAAGGAGATGCCTTTCTGGCACACTTGGGAGAGAAGCTTCAAATGAGTCACCAGTGCATATCAGGTTTGATAATGTGGGTGTCACAGCTAAGGATCTCCAGTATTCTTTGATCCTGCAACAGTTCTCACCTGTCAGCCTGGTTTGTGTAAACCATGATAGTATGTTCACACACAACATTCCCTCCAGCCTCTGCTGCACCTGGACATTAAAGAACCTAACCCTTAGACTACATTGATACTACCAGCTAGGAGGGTGATTCTCTGCTTACATGCACACTAGCTCTCATTAAGCTAGTGAGTATATAAATATTGTAGCCTTGGTAGCATGACAGTGACAGCACAGGTTAGCCACTCCAAGTATGTAGCCATGGGGTTCAGGCAGGTTTGTGCTCAGCTAAGCTGTGCTACTACTACCGCTGCCCCTGCTACCAGGGCTACACTATTATTTGTACTGGTGCTAGCTCTTACTGGATAAGTATGTGTGCTGGGAATCAAACCCTTTGCATGTACTATAGATGTAGCCTTAGTTGGCTGCAGAGCTGCTCTAGAATAGGTGCATAGCATCCACACATGGATGTAATGCATATGTGTCTGTATATATTTGTCCAATTTAATGCATTATATTTCAATTTTATGTTACTTCCACCCAGAAATCTCTGTTAACATTGCTAGATAGCCTAGCCCACTGGAGTAATTAAAGTTTGCTAGTGTAAATGTGACCTGAGAGTCTAGTTCACAGATCAGAGACACGAAGTTCAGATCAATCTAATGTCTGGCTGTAAGACTGCATAACTGGTACAATCACAGAGGCTGCAAATTCTTAGCTATTTTTGTTTACTGCCTAAGAGGCTGTTAATCTTTTGACCTGAGCAGTTAGCCAACATTCAGGTTTTTGAAGATTGTTTCCTTAGGAGGAAAAATTGATGTTGGAATCAGGTATTTTGTTGATTCAGTCCTATTTATTTACAAATAATGTACAAAGTTCTGTTTCCCTGAATGTGGTAGGAATCAAACTGAAGACAATTTCTTTGCTCACAGGTCCAAGCCTCTCTCCAGCCAGTGCTCTGCCCAAGAAGCTCACATGCTTGACTTTCTCTGAGTCATGCTGCAAATGCTTCTCTGGCTGGCTGCTTAGCTTTTTGACTGCTTCTCTCCCTGTTCTCTGCTGCTTCTGCTCACAGATATGCACACTTCCAGCAAAACAATACCCAGTGAAGTTCCCTGCACACACAGCTCAGTTTCTAAATGACCTTACACATGGCCTGTTGTAGGTGGTGGCTCCTATTGTTTCAGCTGTCTTACTCCAACCTCCCCCCCCCCCCAAAAAAAAATCATAGCTGCTTCTGACATTTATCATGAATGCAGGGTAGTTGTTACACACCCCCAGATTCAAACAGGTTTCTCCCAGCCTCTACCATAACAGGAGCAATAAATAGAAAGGACATGTCTTAGAGATGTTTTCTTTAATTTAAGTTGAAGTGCTATAGTCCGTAGAATCCTGAGCATATGGACCATGTTTCGCCCTAATTTACAGCCCTGGTAACTTATTTTTTAAGGTAATGGGTTTGCACAGGACATAAGTCAGAGTGGGTTATGGTCCAATGGGTGTTGTGTGTTAAATAGTATTTTCAGTTCTCCGCTTTTGTCCAGAGCTGAAATTAAACAGGGGATCTAATGTCCCTGCTCATGTCTGGTGAATGCACTCCATGCCTGTTACCATGGCAACAGGTGTCAGCCTGCTGAAAACAGAGCAAGTGAAAGTTGGGAAGGAATGATTATTTTAAAGCACTTCATTTTTGTAGCTCTGACAACTGATCCTGTATCCAGTGTTTGTAGCTATGTTGGCCCTAGGATATTAGAAAGACAAAGTGGGGTGAGGAAATATCTTTTATTGAACTGACTTCTATTGGTGAAAAAGACAAGGTTTTGAGTGGGGGAGTTTGAAATCCTTCTTGTCAGGCTCAGCACTGGCTGCTAAGTGACAGCTGAAACTCCTATTTTGCAAACAGCACCTCCATGTTTTAGGATCTGAAACACTGCAAGTAGAAAGAAAAAGTTTAAATTGTTAACAAAAATGAAATGAAATTCCCATTTTTTCATATGACATGGAAATATTTTTGTTGTGTTGGGCATAGGGGACTGTTAAGTTGTCAATTTCAAACTTTCATTTAAACAAATTAAGGCAAAAGTTTTCACATCTTGGAAGCTTGGGTCTGAAAGTGAAGGGCTACATACTCCTTCTTGTTGCAAAGATAGATTCTAAATATGAGCCCAATCTTTGAGTCTGCAGACAGATGCCTCCATTATCTTGGTTATCCTCTGAGCAGCAAGAGAGGCTACGTCTACACTACCCGCCGTATCGGCGGGTAGCGATAGATTTTTCAGGGATCGATATATCGCGTCTCATCTAGACGCGATATATCGATCCCCGAACGCGCTTCTATCGATTCCGGAACTCCACCGCCGCGAACGGCGGTGGCGGCGTCGACATGGAGAGCCCCGGACATCGATCCCGCGCCGTGAGGATGGGTAAGTTATCGATATAAGATACTTCGACTTCAGCTACGTTATTCACGTAGCTGAAGTTGCGTATCTTATATCGATTTTTCCCCTTAGTGTAGACCAGCCCAGAGGTAACACGACTTGTCAGTTTCCCCTGCTTCTAATCAGAGCCTGGTGGGTAGTAGTGAAACTAAAAAGCATCATGTTAATTTCACTCCACTCCATTGCTGCTTGGTAAATTCTTGAGCAGCAGCTAGGGCTTCGTGCATTGAAGCTATGCAATGGAGAAGAGGACACACAAACTAGAACTAGTAGAGGACTATTAGTGACCCTAACATACACATTCACAGCAGCCAGGAGGCTGGGGAAAGGCTATAGTAATGGGTTTCCCTCAGCAGCTAGAAAGCTTCTTATAAGGCAGGGGTGGGCAAACTATGGCCCGTGGGACCGTCCTGCCTGGCCTCCAAGCTCCTGGCCTGGGGCTAGGCCCCAGCCCCTCCCCCACTGTTCCCCCTCTCCAGCAGCCTCAGCTCATCCACTCTGCCACAGTGCTCTGGGTGGCGGTGCTGTGAGCTTCAGGGGAAGCGCAGCTGCAGAGCCCAGCCTGACTCGGTGCTCTGAGCTGTGTGGTGGCAGTGTGGTCCAGCTCCAGCCGGGCTGCGTGGCTGTATTGCCACCAGCCACCAGTGCTCCAGGCCGCGCGGTAAGGGGGCAGGGAGCCGGGGGGGGGGTTGGATAGAGGGCAGGGGAGTTTGAGGTGGTGGTTGGGGGGTAACTGGGGGTTGAATGGGGGCTGGGGGTTGGAGGGGGGCAGTCAGGAAGAGGGGAGGTTGGATGGGGCGGCAGGGGCAGTTAGGGGCAGGAGTTCTTCCGGGGGCAGTCAGGGGACAGGGAAAAGGGGTGGTTGGATGGGGCAGGAGTACCGGGAGGGGGCACATCAGGAATGAGAGGAGGGGGTTGGATGGGGTGGCACGGATCCGGGGGGCAGTCAGGGGATAGGGAGCAGGGCTGTGTGGATGGGGCAGGGGCCGTCAGGGAACAGGGGAGGTTGGATGGAGCAGGAGTCCTGGGGAAGGGACAGATAGGAGGTGGGGGCTGGGCCATGACCCCCTCCCCTGACCAGCTCTCCATACAATTTACAAAACCCGATGTGGCCCTCAGGCCAAAAAGTTTGTTCTCACCTGTTATAAGGGGTGCAGGCAAGGGGAGAAACCAGTAAAGCTGCTTCCCCTTTCCGGCAACCAGACAATGGGAAGGAGTAGGTGGCTTCACATTTGAGACACGCACTACCCACAAATAAAATAAATAAAAAGACAAATAAAAAGATGGAAGAGCTGGATCCAAGGACTGCATCCTCTCCCTTCTAAAGTAGCTATGGGTGCAAGATGGATCTAGCTGATCTCTCCCCACTCAAATTTTGAATCAATGTCTGGCACAATAGGCTTGATCCTCTTGCTTATAGCTCTCTGCTAAATTTTTCAAGCCCTAAACAAAATGACGGCAGAGGTTTTATATCCTTTTGTTGTGATTAATTTTCAATAAACATCAAATTAATGATGACTAGCCACTTACTTCATATTTATCTTAATGATGAAATGTCTCAAAACAAAATATATACAAATTGAAGCGTTAATTCTAGAAATTAGAGCTTTATAATTACATGCCTGAATGGTGCAAAACCAGATGTTGACATTTTAGGAATTATAATATGCCTTTTAAAAAAAAGAGGGGACTGGACTGCTTAAAAATAGTACTGGGTTTATTTTAGTTTGGAACTTAAATTCCAAGGAAAGCCCATGGGAATTAGGTTCCTAAGTCACTTAAGTGCTATAGGATCAATGCTTCTATTTTTTTTTATGGTTAGATCTCACCTTGCAAATCTACTTTCTAATCTTTGCACTTCAGTCACTCTTGCCATTTCTTTGGCCTCTTCTCTGACCTTTTCAACCTAGGGGGATTGCATTCTGCTACATAATGTGCAGTGCAGCATGCTCTCTCAGGAGATGAGCAGTAATGTTTTTGTGGGCCCCAGCAGGCCTCAGTGGTATGCCTGCTGACTTCACTCAGGAAGCACTACACCTTCGTTTTTTTGCAAATCATAGGATTCCCCTCCATTTTAGGTTCCTCATCTCTCTCACTCTATGTGATAAAATCTACACTGATGGAAGTACAATGGAGAAAATGAAAGTCAGTAAATTCCCATTCTCTCCACGCACAGTGAAAAGCAACTGTAGTCCAATTAAGCTCCACAGCTCACAGAAGGGTACTTGCACTCAATCTGCCCTAACAAATCCACTATCTTAAAGCTCTTGGGATTTAAACATAAAGGCACTCAAGTGCTTCATACATTTGTTTAGAAGTTGTTTTCTTTTAAATAAGCTGTAGGTCTAGGTTATAACTAATAGCAATGGGCTAGCTTCAAAAGGCTGACATTCATTGGCACAACATAAGTTTGGATGCATACCTGAAGCATTGCCAAATCTCAAGTCCCCAGTCACAATAGGCCTGGTTCTTTCCCTCCCCACATAATCTACTGGACACCATGGGAAATGTGGGTGAGTGCATTTACGATCTTGCAATGGAACAAGTTGTTCCATTGCATATGCAAACTCAAGAAGTAGGGCTCTTCTTAAAGGATCAATTCAAAGATGTGTTAATGGCACTAAGCCCCCGTACTGAGTTGTGTGTGAAGTGTTAGTGGGAAGACAAGGAAAATGGAACCCAACTGCAGAATGCACACTTCAGAGCCAACTTCTTCATTTGTTCAATTACCCTTGTCTCAGAAGGGGGAGACTTGGACATTCGGACCTTTGGGAAATAGATTTTGGAAAAGCCACACAACTTGTTGTGCCAGATATGCTAAACATTCATATGCCCCTTCATGCTTCAGCCACCATTCCACAGGACATGCTTCCATGCTGATGATGCTCCATTTTAAAAAAATGTGTTAATTAAATTTGTGACTGAACTCCTTGGAGAATTGTATGTCCCAGTCTCTGTTTTACCTGCATTCTGCCATATATTTCATGTTATAGCAGTCTCAGATGGTGACCCAGCACATGTTGTTCATTTTAAGAACACTCACTACAGATTTGACAAAATGCAAGAAGGTACCAATGTGAAAATAGCTACAGCACTCGACCCAAGGTTTAAGAATCTGAAATGCCTTCCAAAATCTGAGATGGACGAAGTGTGGAGCATGCGTTCAGAAGTCTTAAAAGGGCAACACTCAGATGCAAAAACTACAAACAACCAAAAAAGAAAATCTGCTGGTGGTATCTGACTCAATAATGAAAATGAACATGTGTCGGTCTGTACTGCTTTGGATTGTTATCAAGTAGGACCCATCATCAGCATGGACGCATGTCCTGTGGAATGGTGGTTGAAGCATGAAGGGGCATATGAATCTTTAGCGCATCTGGCACTTAAATATCTTGTGATGCCAGCTACAACAGTGCCATGAGAATGCCTGTTCTCACTTTCAGGTGACATTGTAAACAAAAAGTGGGCAGCATTATCTCCTGCAAATGTAAACAAACTTGTTTGTCTGAGCAATTGCCTGAACAAGAAGTAGGACTGAGTGGACTTGCAGGATCTAAAGTTTTACATTGTTTTATTTTTTAAAGCAGTTATGTAACAAAAAAAAAATCTACATTCCTAAGTTCAACTTTCATGATAAAGAGATTGCACTACAGTACTTGTTCTTGTAGGTGAATTGAGAAATGCTACTTTTTTTTTACAGTGCAAATATTTGTAATAAAAGTAAAGTGAGTACTGTGCACTTTGTATTCTGTCATAACTGAAATTGATATATCAGAAAATGTAGAAAACATCCAAGAATATTCACATAAATGGTATTCTATTATTGTTTAACAGTGTGATTAATTGCAATTAATTTTTTTAATCGCTTGACAACCCTAATTCTTAAGGTTTAAAAAGAAGCATTACCAGGAAAACATTAATAACAATAAAAGAGTGAACATGCATGTTAATAAGTTTACCAGAGATCCCTCACCCTCTGCAGCTGTCTCCAACATCGGTTCTGGCAAGCAAGTCCTTCAACCCACCCGAAAGGATCTCTTTTGTGGTCACAAGTTCATAACAGTCCCATCTTAGAGCTAGTGCACATGAACAGTTTAGTCCCCCCACCTTATACAGTTTAAAGGTGTTGAATGAGTATTTTCAGGAGCAGGTAGTCAGTGGAAAATTGGCTTCTCTCCCCAGGGTGTAGCTTCAAAATAATGGATTTGAAGTGGGTCATTTGCATTTCCCTCACCCCCACATATTTCCTAGGAAATTTACTTCACAAGTATTGTCTCAAAAAGTCCTTTGAAATATCTTCCATAGATTGCATTAATCCTGTCATCATGCTAAAGAAGTTCTATACAATCCCACAATAGTACATATCCATATGCGTTTTTAATGTAATGGACTTCACAGATGTTAAGCTTAATTCAACAAGATTCAATTTAATTCAGTAAGGCTTGCCCAGGATATTATCTGTCACACCCTCATCTAAAATTTACTCTTCCAAATTATTTATTTATTCCTTATTTCAACAGTGACTGGTGATGTTGGGTGTCTCATGTTTTTGATGCCCAACTTGATGCCTTAAAGGGGCTAGATTTTCTGAATGGGCTGAGCACCTGCTCTGTGAAAATCAGCCCCCTTTAAGGTGTCACATTTGGCCTTCAAAATCAATAGCTGCTTCTGCAAATCTTGACCATGGGCTCTACAGCAAAAAAAGCACTAATTATGGAAATTGAAGCATAACCTATGGGCAAAATCCTAGGCTTTCTTACCCAGTTTTGCACTGGGGTATAGAGGGAAGCTCTTATATCACCACACACAGTGCATGCATGTAGGAGCAGATCATGAGCTGGAACTGCAATGCTTCACAGTCCCAAAGGGTTGTAGTCAGCCAGCATGGGGGCGTGACCCCACCTTTGGTGGAGATGGTGCTATTGGCAATAGGACCTGGAGGTAACAGAGAGACAGCTCCATTTTGGAGGTGCATTGCTCCCGTAGTCCCTATTCCATCCTGCCCAGATGAGCTAAGAGACTTTTTAAGTACCACAGAAGAATAAGTGGCAAGAATTGCTCTGACTTATACAGTACACTTGTTGACTGAGTTTTGTGGGTGTTTTGGGCACAACAGTAATCTGACAAGAGCCTGACACACACTGGCTAAGCAAAATTTATTGAATACATAAGCAAGCAGCTATTAAGAGTTAACATCGCTCTAGCTTACATAGTCCTAGTACCAAAGTCCCACAACAGTGCTGGTCAGGCACCAGAATGAATCTTCTGGTTCTGCATTGATGGATCTTGATGGCGGCTTGGCACAGCCTCAATGGTCCCGCAGAGTCCGAAACTTCTCCTCACAGTCTGTCCTTTATACTCTTCTATGCAGGCTGTGTTGTCTTGGCAACGACACTGTTTGCATGCTTTTCCCCACCGTTTTCTGGAACCTTCTCTATCTTGTTTGTTGCATTCTCCTCATTTCCCCTTTGGCTGGTTCTAACCAGTTTGTCAGTTTTACCATGACCTTCTATAACTTAGCAGGCCCTGAGCAACACAATGTACAGTGGCAGCTTTGTGCCGTGGTACAAAAGGAATTCAGGCTTGTGCTCTTTATTGCAGAAAAGGAAGCAAAACCACAACAAATAAATAGGTACTGAAGCTGGAGAGAACCCTGTAGTCCTTACCCAATGGAAGAAATTCCCATCAACTAAGTGAAGATTGCAGGGTTTGGTGGATAGGTGTCCTACTGCCACATGCTATTAACTATATGTTAAATAACCCAAGGTATGACTTGATACCAAGTCCTCCAGCCCTAGTAAAGGCCTCAGAAAGTCCTGATCTTAGTGGAACAGCCATGGGTTTGCCAGGTATGGATGGGACAGGGAGTAGGTTGCAGACCTTTAGTATGCCACAAAATATCATTTCCACCCATCGGTGGGTGGGTGCAGAAAAGGATGTGGAGTGGATCTGTGACTATGTGGAAGTATTGGCTAACACTTCCCCACATCTTGCTGTCCCAAAATCCTCCTCCCACCCCATGTATTGGAGCACAGCAACCATGTAAGAGTGGAGTGGCTTCACAAGTGGGCTGAAGGATTCCAGTGGCCATAGCTGCCATGGCGTGCCGCAACACACAGTCTGTTTGGATAAATTTTGCACAGGGAGTGGTTTTGGCCCATTGTGACAAAGGCACATCGTTCTGTGGTCTGTAGTAAATATCATAGTACTGTAGATCATGGGAAATGTTATACTATATTTGTAAATACTATAGTGAATTTGCACACTGAATAGAGCACCACTATATTCTGTAAAAATATAGAGATAATGCCACAAATTTTATATTTGTATTACAGCAAACTTGCATTAAAATAAATAAAACTATAAAAACAGTATAGCATGTTAGCCTTGTACTATAACTTTTGCTGTAGTAAATGTTTCCTGATTAGTTAAATGCTCATGTTGGCAAACTGAAGTAGACCGGCTCATTGTACTGATAGAGTGCTGTTGCCATCCCAATTCATGTTGTTCCATTTTGCTCCAGCCTCATTTCTTGTTCCCAAAGTATACCAGGCAGTATCTATAGAAAGTCCTAGATGAGGAGTGCACTAGTCATTGCTAAATCAGTTTCTGTTGCATGTGTTATAGTGCCCCAGTAAATGCATGATGCAAATGTGTAGCCAATCAGATTGTGGGCAGTTAGGACTAGTGGTGAAAGCAAAAGTTCAGCCTACTAGTTAGAACTGGATCCCAAGGTAGGCAGAGTCTAGGACATGAGCCAAGGGACAGTACCAGCAGGACAGATGCCAAATGCCATATTGGGAGGGTGAACGTAAGAGTGGCCATACTGGGTCAGACCAATAGTTCATCTAGCCCAGTATCCTGTCTTCTGACAGTGGTCAATGCAAGGATGTTCAGAGGGAATGAACAGAACAGGTAATCATCAAATGATCCATCCTCTGTCAACCATTCTCAGCTTCTGGCAAACAGAGTCCAGAGACACTTTAGAGCATGGTTTTGCACACCTGCCCATCCTGGATAATAGCCATCGATGAACCTATCCTCCATGACCTTATTGAGTTCTTTTTTTGAACCCTCTTATAGTCTTGGCCTTCAGAACATCCTCTGGCAAAGAGTTCCACAGGTTGACTGTGCGTTGTGTGAAGAAATACTTCCTTTTGTTTGTTTTAAAACTGCTGGCTATTAATTTCATTTGGTTACCCCTAGTTCTTGTGTTATGAGTGTTATAAGAACACTTCCTTATTTACTTTCTCCATACCAGTCATGATTTTATAGGTCTTAATCATATTCCCCCTTAGTTGTCTCTTTTCCAAGCTGAAAAGTCCCAGTCTTATTAATATCTCCTCGGTATGGAACAGCTTCCATCTCCTAATAACTTTTGTAGCCCTTTTCTGAACCTTTTCCAATTCCAATATATCTCTTCGGAGATGGGACGACCAGATCTGCACGCAGTAGTCAAGATGTGGGTGTACCATGGATTAATATAGAGGCAATATGAGCTTTTTTGACTGCCACTGTACATTGAGTGGATGTTTGCAAAGAGCTATCCACAATGACGCCAAGATCTTTCTTGAATGGTAACAGCTAACATCATTTTATATGTATAGTTTTGATTGTTTTCTAATATGCATTACTTTGCATTTATCAACATTGAATTTCATCTACCATCTTGTTGCCCAGTCACCCAGTTTTTGTGAGATCCCTTTGTAACTCTTCATAGTCTACTTTGGACTTAACTATCTTGTAATTTTGTATCATCTGCAAATTTTGCAACCCCTTTTTTTCCAGATCACTGATGAATCTGTTGAACAGTACTGGTCCCAGTACAGACCCCAAGGGGACACCACTATTTACCTCTCTCCATGTTGAAAACTGACCATTTATTCCTATCCTTTGTTTTCTATCTTTTAACCTGTTTTGATCCATGAGAGGACCTTTCGTCTTGTCCCTTGACAGCTTACTTTACTTAAGAGCCTTTGGTGAGGGACCTTGCCAAAGGCTTTCTGAAAATCTAAGTACACTGCACCCACTGGATCACCCTTGTTCACATGCTTGTTGACCCCCCCAAAGAATTCTAGTAGTTTGGTGAGTCATGATTTCTCGTTACAAAAACCATGTTGACTCTTCCCCAACAAATTGTGTTCATCTATGTGTCTGATAATTCTGTTCTTTACTATTGTTTTAACCAATTTGATATTGAAAGTAGGCTTACTGGCCTGTAATTGCCAGGATCACCTCTGGAGTCTTATTTTTAATTTTTTGGCATCACATTAGCTATCCTGCACTCATTTGGTACAGAAGCTAATTTAAATAAATTACATACCACAGTTAGCACTTCTGCAATTTCACATTTGAGTTCCGTCAGAACTCTTGGGTGAATACCATCTAGTCCTGGTGAATATTACTGTTTAATTTATCAGTTTGTTCCAAAACCACCTTTAATGACACCTCAATTTGGGACAGTTCCTCAGATTTGTCACTTAAAAAGAATGGTTCAGGGTTGGGAATCTCCGTCACATCCTGAGCCATGAAGACCGATGCAAAGAATTTATTTAGTTTCTCCACAATGGCCTTATCTTCCTTAAGTGCTCCTTTAGCATCTCAGTCGTCCAGTGGCCCCACTGGTTGTTTAGCAGGCTTCCTGTTTCAGATGTACTTAAATGTTTTTGCTGTTACTTTTTGAGTCTTTGGCTAGCCGTTCTTCGAATTCTTTTTTAGCCATTCCCTATTATATTTTTACACTTCACTTGCCAGAGTTTATGCTCTTTTCTATTTTCCTCAATAGGATTTAACTTCCACTTTTTAAAGGATGCCTTTTTGGCTCTAACTGCTTCTTTTACTTTGTTTAGCTACAATGATGCTTTTTTGGTCCTTTTGCTATGTTTTTTTTCATTTGAGTAATAAGGCAGAGGTTTGAAGATGAAGGGGATCAGGAACTGGAAATAGGCTAGAATAGAGCTGGGACAAACGCAAATGTAGCTACAGGCATAGTATCATAGAATATCAGGGTTGGAAGGGCCCTCAGGAGGTTATCTAGTTTAACCTCCTGCTCAAAGCAGAACAAATCCCCAGACAGTTTTTTTTAAACCCAGTTCCCTAAATGGCTCCTTTAAAGATTGAATTCACGACCCTGGGTTTAGCAGGCCAATGCTCAAACCACTGAGCTATCCCTCCACTCCATAGTACATACTGAGTGAGGCCAGGTTTATAAGCAGGACTGCTAAATCAGAAGGCAGTCAGGGGCTATGGCCACTCTCAGTTCCAAGGTGGTAGAGCTGGGCACATTGGTTGCCTAGCAGCGAAGTTAGTCAGGGAGCAGACCAGTAGCTGGTCTGGTCTCCGACATCATGGATATGTAATTGCATGCGTAAATCATCATGCAAAGCAAGACTTTGTTCTGTTGGAGGCTGGGGTTCAGGTTTACTTTGAGCGGCTGTGGGGGGAGTAGGGTGTGGCTGGTTACACCTTATCCCTAAATCAGTTTCATTGGAAAAAGTGGTTGTGTTCTCCTGGTTTAATCCAGGACTTGATCATTGATTAACATTCAGTGACTTGAATTCATCTTGTGATAATAATCCACCTCCTGGAGCTGCCTTATTGCTCATATAAAGTAACTTTGTGCCATAAAAATGTATTTTTGTGCTGGAAGGAGATGAGTCTGGCAGTTTAGAATGTTGAACAGATGGCAGTTTAGAAACCTGGACTGCAAATTCAGCTGTGCTTTGGGGTTCACACAGATTAGGTGACCCCTTTGGAATGTTGAAGAGCCAATCAGGCTCCAATCGTGGCAATTTTACAATAGCTGGTGTTGCACCCTCATTGAACCATGAAAAATAGCAGTTATTTTCATTTTCACATAATCAGTGCTGTATAAACTGCTGGATCTACTTTCTCAATGTGAACCTAGGTAATCAGATGCTACCTAACAGCTGTGCTTCTGTGGGATGTTACTGTAAATATCTCAAATAATTAAGTATTCTTTTGGTTTTTAAAAAGTAGTCTTTGCAGGAGAATGTTAAAAAAAATATTATTGCCTTATGGCATTAAACTGGGAAAGAGCACTCCCATGCTTTATTCATTAATTAAATGCAAAACAGAATTATGTTAATGCAGCATTATGGTTGGTATTAAATTAATTAATGTATTTAGCTTTTCTGCACCTAAAGTAGGGGCTAATCGCTTACACAACTTAAAATCCACACAATCCGTAAAGTATAATAACAAACAGCAACCCATAGCCAAGTTGGCTCATAGATTCATGTAGTTTATAGCCAGAAGGGACCACCAGATCAGCCAGTCTGATCTCCTGTATATCACAGACCACCAAAACCACTCAGCACCCACACACTAAACCCAAAATTTAAACCCAAGTGTTACAGCTCATAGGAGTCTAGACTATTATGTGCTGAGAATAGGAGGCATTGCGGTGCACCAATGTCCAAGCCCCCGTAATGGCAGGGAATTGATTAAGTGAGATAGGCCCAGATAATCCTGGCAAATGTCCTATACCCTATGTTGCAGAGGAATGTGAAACCCCCACAAGGTCACTGCCAAACTGACCTGGGGGAAAATCCCTTCCTCACCCTACATATGGTGATTAGTTAGACTCTGAGCATGTGTGAAATAACCATTCAGCCAAGCACCTGAGAGAATGTTCAGTGCCACCTCAGAGCATCCATTGGCTCATCCTGTACAGTGTCCCATCTTCAGCCATGGTCATCCCTGATGCTTCAGAGGAAACAACCCCCCCACAGATATAGACTACATTGTGGGGTGGAATCCCTTCCTGACCACTGCAGATGGCTGATGATACCCTGAAACATGAGTTGTTAGGAACAAAAGACAAACTGGAAGTGAGCCCCAGGGCTCCTGAGCCCCTGCTCCCTACCACCACAAGCATCTGGTCATGCAATCACATTAATAAATTCATTCATCTCTTGTAAACCCAACTAAATTGTTTGCTCCCATGAAATCTATGGGGAAGCTGTTCTAGAACCTCACCCCTCTGATGGTTAGAAACCATCTTCTAATTTCCAGCCTGAATTTGTTCATGGCCACTTTATATCCATTTGTTCTTATGCCAACATTGTCCTTAAGCTTAAAGAGCTCTTCATCTTCTCTGGTATTTAGCCCCGTAATGTACTTATAGCGAACAATCATATCCCTTCACAACCTTCTTTTGCTAGACTAAATAAGCCAGACTCTTCGTAGGATAGGCCCTCCATTCCCTTGATTACCTTAGTTGCTCTTCTCTGTGCTTGTTTCAGTGTGAATTAATCTTTCTTGAACATAGTTGACTAGAATTGTACACAGTATTCCAAATGAAGTCTTACCAGTGCCATTTAAAATGGCAATAATACTTCTCTATTTCTACTGGAAATACCTAGCTTAATACATCCTAGGATTGCATTTGCCATTTTCACAGTTGCATCACATTGGTGGTTCATAGTCATCCTATGATTGACCCATACACCTAGTTGTTTCTCCCCCACCATCTCTTCTAACTGATGAGTTTCTGGTTTATAGCATAAATTCTTGTGGATCCTAAGTGCATGGCCTTGTACTTTGTACTATTGAATTTCACCCCATTGTTGTCTATATATACCACTGAGGTTTAGATTGTATTCCCTCAGACTAAATCTTCCCCAAAAGCCTGTGTGTGTAAGTTATGGACTTTGAAGCATGTTTTGAACTTTAACAAATCTGGGTTATTTCAGACCAAAGTTTTAACAAATTCCAGGCAAAGAGCCATCATGAAAAATGTCTTTCCAGCAGCTCACTCTCAGCTGAACTGAAAAGGCTCCAGCTCAGTTGCTCCTTCTGACTGGAAATGCAGTAACACAGGGGGAGAAGGGCCGTCTCTGATATATCCAGGTTCTAAATCGCTTAAAGCTTGTTAGGTTAAAACCAACATCAAATTCCAGCTATGATCTGAGAGGCACATCACAGAGCTCCTGATGTCATGATATGAACCCTAATGAAAGGATTGTGCTTGTGTCTTTACTGTAAATCTCAGCTACAGAGATTCTCCCCAATAAATGGGCTGTTTCATTCTGTGCCACCTCCAATTTCTGACTGGCCCATGTGGAATGTATATTGGCAATTTTAAAACACACATCAAGAAATTCAAAGTTAGAGCTTTCCCAATACTGGTGTCTCCATCCTCACTTCATGCTTTGTGAAGCACTTTATACTGAAGCATAATGCCTTTTAGGGGCAGGCATTTCCTGGCAGTTCCTCATTTGCTGGAGTTGTTGAGGGCCTGCGGTTTTGCCTCAGGCATTTAACCTAGCCAGTCATTAAATGACAGGAAATGCCTGACCTGGAAGTCATTATTGCTACTGTAAGCATTTAAAGTATTTTAAAGGGAAAGAAAAATATATGAAATTATTATTATTATTATTTTATTTTGTGTTGCGAACTTCAGGGTTGAATTATATGTTGCCATGGATATGGGTTTCTGTTTATATATTGGTCTTTCCCTAGCAGTTAGAGAACAGCACAGGAACTAAGAGGAGTGGGAGTACCTGCTCTAGATCCAATTAAGTTTATAATACTGTATATGTTAACTTTTTAATACCCTAAGGGATAGTTATACTCAAAAAATGACTATGTAAAAATGGCAACTGCTTTCTAAACAGATCTGTTTGCTGTGAATGTAGTCACCAGAGTCACATCTTTTTAATGTAAGAACAGCCATACTGGGTCAGACCAATGATCCATCTAGCCTAGGATCCTGTCTTCCAACAATGGCCAGTGCCAGATGCTTCAGAGGGAATGAACAGGGCAATTATTGAGTGATCCATCCCCTGTCATCCACTCCCAGCTTATGGCAGCTATAGACTTAGGACGCCCAAAGCATGGTGTTGCCTCCCTGGCCATCTTGGCTAATAGCCATTGATGGACCTATCCTCCAGGAATTTATCTAATCCTTTTTTGAACCCAGTTATGGTTTTGGCCTTCACAACATCCCCTAGCAATGAGTCCCACAGGTTGAGTCTAATGACAAATATTTTCTTTGGGTTTTATTCCTTTTTGATCTATAAGACCAAAGCTGCGAAGGGAGCATGAAGTTAGTTCTGTTGTGATTTATGAATCTAAACAGAATTATTAACTCAGTTGTAGCTGCAGAATATTTATTACATGTTAGCCAGGACAAAAGCATGCCTTGAGTTTTGAATCTCAGTTGGAGTTTACTGGGTCAGCAGGTAGGGAGAAAAGATCTTAATACTTGTAAAGCAAGCAAATTTGATCTGGAATCGTTGCTACAATAAATATGGAACCACCACAATGGCATGATTAGAGTCATTTTTCCAAAGTGTAGCTGCACTTTTAATCTTAACTTTAATACAAAATAATCCAAAATCTCAGCCCTGGACACCACTGAGCTTTGAGACAACAAGGGATCGGGATCCAAATCTTGCAGCTTGAATCTCTATTTCTATGTTTTTCCATTGACTGCCATGGGCTTTAGATCAGCGTCATGTGAGTAATGTAGACAATTTACAGTTGGAATAATAAATTCAAATTTCCTGTGTTTTGTGTTTCAGATATTGGGGTGTGTGTGTAGCAGTTAACAAGCAGCCTTGTATTTATTAGGATTTTACCTTGAGTTAGCTAACTCAAGGGAAGAAGTAGAACACACATTTTTTTTCCTAGTGAAGAGAAGGCCACTGATTAAAGGCCAAGAGAGAGCTGTGATTGATTAGACATTCAAATAGATGCAGTGTGTGATTCCAATAAATCCAAAAGGACACCTTTCTAAAAATGGAGGCTAATATCCCTTGCAAAACCTGAGCATGTGCAAATTGCCTGTACTCTAGATTGTAAACTCTTTGATGCAGCAATTGTCTTTTTGGTCCTGAGTTCTTTTATCTGAATAACTGCAATATGATATATTCATCACCTATGTTCATGAGCTGAAACATGTTTTTAAGAATAAGTACTCAGTGTGCTTGCATCTCAATATATCTGGGGCGTCTCATGCTTGTGTGGGTTTTTTGTTTGTTTGTTTGTTTTTAATGTTAGAGAGAAAGCTGGTCAGAACTCAGAATTTTCATTGTCAGGAAATTGACATTTTTAGTTTATTTTTTATTCCTAATTGGAATGACAGTCAAAATTTCCCACGTGGAATGAAACTTTTGGGAAAAAAAATGTGGAGGTGAATGACACCTTTCCTTGTTCTAAAAATTGAAACCTTTAATTTTATATTTATAAAACTGAAATGTTCTGTTTTGATAGCAAAATAATTGATCTTGATTTTTTTTTAAATGAAGTTTCCGTAGAACATTTTGATTTTGATGAATCAACATTTTCTGATGTAAAAATGTTTGGTTGGAAAATTTTCAACTAGCTCTAATATATTAATTTATATAAAAACTCACACCTCACTATGGTATTGACAAGCCTCCTTGTCCTAGATCAAATTGGATGAGGTGGTGACAAATTTAGATAGTTTAAGGGTGCTATAGTGGCAGAAGAGTTTAAGCTTCAGCAAGAATGAATGATGCTTTGACATCTACAAATGCAGATAGATTTATATTAGAAATAAGGCACACATGTTTAACAGTGAGGGTAATTAACAAATGGAACAACTTCCCGTGGGCAGTGGTGAATTTTCCAGCATTTGACATTTTCAAATCAAGATTGGATGTTTTTCTAAAAGATATGTGTTAGCATATAAGCCTGTTTATCAGCCTGAGATAGAATTTGGGGTTTGACTTTTTGATATTCTTATACTAATATGTGTAAACAAAGGATGAAGACACTGTTTTAAATCTGCCCACAAACAGATGGGGTGAAAAGAGGTAAGAGATGGAACTAAAGTGTTACACGGTATGGTGGGAGTGTAATATATGAGCATACACTGGAAGGCTGCTTGGCTCCTCTCAAGCCAAGGTCAAGCAGCCAGTTAGGAGGGGCAAGAGGGAATGGGGGGAAGGCATAAGACACACTAAAAGCCAAAGAAAAGCCTGGCCCTTGGCCAGAACACAACCTCACTCCTTACCCCTCCCAGGGGATACAAAAGAGGTGGGATGAAGACCCCAACTCATGACCCTCCCAAATGGAACATGACCATAAGTCGTAAGGGGTGTGTCTAGGGTCAGGCACTGCAGGTATATTTGGGCCTGCTAAGGAGGAGGAGGTGGGAATTGGGACTGGGGACACAGACAAGGCTCTGTGGTGTCAGAGCTGGGAAGGGAGACACGAGGTAAACACTCTGCGGCATCAGAGCTGGGAATGGAACACTGGGAAACAGACTCTGCCGGTGTGTAGTGCTATGTATATGCTTGCTTGGAACTAACCCCAATAAACATTGCATTGCTTGAACTTTGGATCATCTGCTTTCTGTGTCGTACAGGTGGTCAGACTAGTGGTCCCTTTTAGCCTCCTAATCTATGAATACTGTACACACAGTGTGTATTTTTTTAAAACACTGATGGATTTGCTGTTCTAAACTCTCTTGCTACAAACATGTCAAAGGCATTTGTTCTCCTGGGTGACTAAGACCCCGGTCCAACAAAGTAGTGAGCACCCTTAACTCTCATTGACTCAATGGGAGTTGTGAACACTTTGCTAGATTGAGCTCCATGTCCATGGCAGATTTGATATTGTAGGAAATTATAGATTTACCGAAGTGCAAAAAAATACATTACAGCACTCATATTGTGAAAAGTACCATTTTTTCACATTGCAGCTTAAAAAGTCTTCTGTTGCTGTAGCATCATTAAACTGTCTGAATTTGTTGCTATTTGATCCTATTTGATCCAGGACAGGGATTCTTGTCAACACCACAATGAAGCTTATTGCTGCAGACTGAGACTTTGAAGGAGAGAAGGGGAACAATATGAACATCAGATTTTTATCATGCATTTTTTAGTAATATGGGTGATCATCTATTGAAAACATTTAATAATTTCATAAACTTTTAGTATGATAAATGTAGTTTCTGATGTTTCATTACTCAGAATTTAAATAGATAATCGATAAAATATATCTATCAATTTATATACCATGATGATGGGCAAAGTGCTCAGATACTAAGGTGATATACGTGATATAGGAACTTACATAAACTCAAATAGAATCTTAGATGAGTAAAATGGGCCAGATCTTAGTTGGTGTAAACTGGTACAACTTCAACAGAGCTTTGTTGATTTATTCCAAATGAGGAGCTGGCCCAATATATTTTGATTTAAATTATTCATACTTTTCTATATAGCAAATCTCTTGTTTTATAATGCCATGATGATTTTTTAAAAAGTATAATCATGTTTGGTTCAAATTCTTTTACTATTGGTGGCCAGTATTACATCTGTCTGTAACTGTGTTTGTACTGCATATTTAGAGGAGCATATAATCTGATTTAGAGCTAAACTTAGTTGCTTGTCAAAAACAGTTAAAAAGAAATGTCATATTACATAGAGAGATGTCAGCACATTTGCAAATTTTTCATCTTTCCTTTGAGTTGATGGCAGTCAGTGAAACTTGCAGCTGACCTCTTACAGAAGCTGATGTTCCTGCTTGCTATTAGCAGAAGTAAAAGGGCTACCAAACATATCATCATGTTGTTCATTTCTGTAACCCACAGATAGAACTCTCACTGTTTGAGTGAATTATAGATGGAGAAAACGGAACCAGTTCTGAAATTGCCTGCCTTAACATAGATTAATTTATCTCAGAAGACTACAGGGAGTTACATCACATTAAACACAGGAGAGAATGAAAAGGGATGATGCAAACATAGCTCAAGCATGCCACATTAATACAAGGGTCATTGGTAATGAGTTAGTTGTGTGGCCAGGGGCCAATGCAAGGATATTAATAGATGAAGTGACAAGACTGACTCCAGAGTCCGGTGATTTCATTGTAGGGGTAAGAAGGCTCAAAGATAAGTGGGCAAAATCAAAATCCTTGCTTTAAGCTTCATATGATTCTCCAGAACAGGATTTCATCATTTTTACTTTCCTAGTTACAATGCCTGAAGAGGCCTTACTGTTTTATTTTGTCTTCCAGATAGAATAGTTTTATTTCATTTAGTATAAATGGAAAGAGCATTCACCTTCTGCAACATTTAACAAATAAATATAGTGTATCTGAATCTAAACAGAGGCTGTGGTATTCTGGACTTTTTCCAAAGCATTTTATAATAATCAAATTTGACAGGGATTACTTACAAGAGCAAGGCACTTATAAATAGGAAAGACCAAGAACAATTTTTCTTGTCTTAATTCATTCACAGAAATGTATTTTGATGTTATTATTATAACTAAGCAGGTGTTGATGTCACTTTGAAAGCAGCGTAATCTAAATATGTCAATACCCGACATTGCAAATATCTAATTATCCTGTGGTGTATATAAAAAAATAAATACTTGGAGATGGATCCCAAGATATACTGGGTATCCACAACTTTCAGTGAAGTTGAGGGCACTCAGCACCTGGCAGTCTTGAGTCCATATTCAAATATAGTACAAAGCACAGGGAAGTATTCTCAGCAATAACAACTGCACTGCTTGAGAAGCATAAATACATGTTTGAATGGGGTCTATTTTTAATGTACTCTTTCTCACATATCCTGGTACAACGAATAAATGCTTTATGACACAGGAATCCAAATTAATCACTGATTTAATTCCATTGAAATCCAAGGATGATTTTAGTTTGGCATTGGTATCAAATAGTAAGCATTAAAGCAGGTAAAAAATAATTGCAGACTGAATTTTTTGATGGAAAACTGTTCTATTTCATCAAAGTCTAAATGTTTTATAGCAAATGTCAATTTTGATATTTTTTTCTATGGGAAACATTTAAAGCATTTAGTGTCATTTCAATTCATTTTTTAAAATGGATATAAATATACATGTACATATATTAAGATTATGAGTACCGGTGTATATATAATATATTTAATACAATCTAAATGTCAACATAAAATGAAATGTTTTGACACTATTCAAACAAAACATTTTGGAATTTTTGTTGTATGGGAAATATGAAAACTTTTGGCTTTTTGTTTCAATTCATAACAATTTTTATTTTCAAAATGTTGGAATTCCCCATGGAATGGAAGTTCTAAGAGTACACATCCCAGGGAAAGTCTTTCAGGGTACTTTGTTTTCAATGGGAATTGTGCTGCTAAGTCACTGAGGCCGAGATCATTAAAGGCATTTAGGCTCCTAACATTTATGGAAATCAGTGGAAGTTAGGAGCCTAAATACCTTTAAGGAACTGGGCCTGGTAAACTTGTGAAAATCTCATCCTCAATTTCTGTCTGCTTGTTTTGAACAGGGGCTCATTTCCACTGTCCTTATTCATGTCCAGAGTGAGGAACTCATGTGCATTAAGGATTATAAAATCAGCCTCTAAGTTTATACTAATTTCTCAGGGCTAGATTCTTCCTGGCCCTTACACAGTATGGAGAAAAGAGCATTAATGTCCCCTGTTATATCCTTGGGGCAGCCGGTTTAGGAAGAAATCACTTGAGGCCAGAGAGCAGACAGCTAACCAAAACCTCCATTTTATTTACAGAGACAGAGAGCTCACTCAGCCGGTTGAAACCGGCTGAGCTATCCCTTAATAGTCTAACTCAGTTGCCATAGTAACAAAACCCATGACAACCAAATACACAACATATTCCTCCCCCCCAATAAGAACATCCCCTAAATAAAACACACACTAAACTAGAGAAGGAGGGTAGACTGCCTCCATTCCCGGCTAAACCCTGGGGATTATTTTGCCCCATAACCGTGGGTTCGCCCTAACTAAAGATCCAGCCGATGAGGAGGCCTTCTGTCTCTAGGTGGATTACGGCGAACTTCTGGTGTTGTTGCACCCGAAAGTACTAGGGGCTCAGGGTCCGCAGCACGAATAGGTGAGGAGGTGGTATCAGCTCGTGCTGGGCAAAGGGGTATCTCAGCTGCCGGCAGTAATGGAGGAGAACAGTCAGGAACAGGTGACTCATGATTCGGTGTCTCACCAGGAGGGGTGAAGTCAGACCCCTCAACTGCAGATGGGTCCTGTAGACTGGCATGACCTGGCCACCAGGTAAGATTCTCTGCAGTCCGGACTGTATAGGAAACAGGTCCTGTTTGAGTGATGACTGTGGCCAGAACCCATTTAGCTCTGGAAGTATAATTCCGAGCCAAAACTGGCTGTCCTGGGCTAAAGGTTCGGTCTTTTGCTCTGGGTGCCCGTCTGATGACTTGATATTGCTGCTGATGTTGCACAGTTTGTCTGGGTTCAGAAGGTTTCAGCAGATCAAAGCAAGTGCGCAGCTGTCGTCCCATCATTAGAAAGGCTGGGGAAGCCTGGGTCGTAGCATGAGGGGTGTTTCTATAGGAAAGTAAGAAGGTATCCAGACGCTTTTGAATGGAGTGTTGTCCCTTTGCTGATTTCAAAGCGTTTTTCATTGTCTGCACAAATCTTTCAGCTAATCCGTTGGTGGACGGATGATATGGTGCTGACGTGATGTGGTGTATCCCATTTGCCTTCATAAAATTTTGAAACTCCTGAGAGACGAACTGCGGTCCGTTGTCGCTCACAAGTTGTTCTGGCAGACCAAAACGACTAAAGAGTCCTCGTAGTTTTTGGATAGTACTCTCTGCAGTAGTGGACTGCATTATAGAGACTTCTGGCCATTTAGAATGGGCATCTATTGCCACCAAGAACATGCTTCCTTCAAGGGGGCCAGCAAAGTCAATGTGAATACGTTGCCACGGGTTTTCAGGCCAGTCCCATGGGTGTAGGGGTGCCCACTGGGGTGCATTTCTTACACCCTGACATGACATACAAGCTTTTGCCTTCTCTTCAATAGCACTGTCCAATCTAGGCCACCAAAAATAGCTTCGTGCAATTTCCTTCATGCGCACTATTCCACAGTGACCGGAATGTAGCTGTTCTAACATCTGTGATCTCAGGGGTGGTGGAATAATGACACGCCTCCCCCACAACAAACAACCAGATTGGACCGATAACTCCGTCCGCCTGGACATGTAGGGAACAAGGTCGGGTGATACCAAAGAGGTTTGTCGAGATTTTCCATGCATCACCAGGTCCATAACTTGGGATAATACTGGGTCAACGCGGGTTGCCTTCTTTATCTGAGTAGCAGTGATGGGTGTATTCTCTACCTGTTCAAAGTAGAAGATTTCCTTTTGGGCACTATCTTGATGTTTGACCGGTAAAGGCAACCTTGAGAGGCCATCTGCATTGCCGTGCAGAGTGGATTTCCGATATTTGATTTCATATGTGTGTGCAGAAAGTATCAATGCCCAACGTTGCATACGGCTAGCAGCTAATGGGGGAATGCCTGTGTAGGGTCCAAAAATTGATGTCAGAGGTCGATGGTCTGTAAGAAGAGTAAACTTTCGCCCAAATAGGTACTGATGAAACTTCCTAATTCCAAAAACAATTCCTAATGCCTCACGTTCGATTTGGGCGTAGTTAGTTTCTGCTGTGCTTAGAGTGCGTGAAGCAAAAGCAATAGGTCTTTCTTCTCCCGAAGGCATAATGTGTGACACGACCGCTCCCACTCCATAAGGGGAAGCATCGCAGGCCAATTGCAGGGGTAAGGACGGATCAAAGTGCGTTAGAACTTCAGAATTTAACAATGCATCCTTAGCTTTGTTAAATGCAACATCATAGGCTTCAGTCCACTTCCAGGCCTTGTTCTGCCCAAGGAGCTCATGAAGTGGTTTTAGCAGTGTGGCTAACTGTGAGATGAACTTCCCATAATAGTTCAGTAGTCCTAGAAATGAGTGCAGCTGGCTTACATTTCGAGGTGGGGGAGCCTCCACAATAGCTTTAACTTTTGCAGGGGCCTTATGAAGACCTGCAGAATTGATGATGTGTCCCAAATATTCAACAGAGGGCTTGAAGAATTCACACTTGTCTTTGCGAACTCGTAGGCCATACTCTTCCAGTCTTTGTAGGGTAGCCTCTAAATTCTTTAAGTGATCCTCTTCATTTCTTCCAGTGACCAGGATATCATCCAGATAGCACTGAACTCCTGACAAGCCACACAAGATCTGGTCCATAGCCCTCTGGAACAGGGCGGAGCCGATGTGATTCCGAAGGGTAGGCGACAGTATCGATAAAGCCCCTTATGAGTCACAATAGTCAACAGCTCTTGGGACTTTTCATCGACGTGCATCTGTAAATATGCTTGACTCAGATCAATCTTACTGAACTTTTGTCCCCCAGCCAGGCCTGCAAAGAGGTCATCGATGCGGGGAAGTGGGTATTGCTCTGCACACAACACTGGGTTGACAGTGACTTTAAAATCACCGCAAATCCAGAGAGAGCCATCTTTCTTTACTATTGGAACGATAGGAGTGGCCCATGAGCTATGGGTAACTGGTATTAGGACTCCATTGGTGACCAGGCGCTCCAGGTCTGCTTCAACTTTTGGCCTGATGGCATATGGCACAGTTCGGGCTTTCAGATATTTTGGTGGACTGCCAGGTTTAATGTTCAATGTCACAGTGATTCCCTTCATACTTCCCAAATCATCTCCAAAAACAGCAGCATGTTTCCTTAGTATAGGGGTTAGACTGGTTTCTTCTTTAGTCATCCGGTGCACTTCTGCCCAGTTCAGCTGAATCTTCTCAAGCCAAGACCTACCCATTAAGGCTGGGTAGTCACCTCTCACCACAAACAGTGGCAATTTAGCCACTTGTCCATTGAGCTCCACCTTAACATCAATAGTGCCCAACATGGGCACAGCTTCACCTGTATACGTCTTCAGAACAGTTTTTGTTGCCTTAAGCGGAAGATGCTGTAGCTTTTCCTTATACACAGTCTCAGGAACCAGTGAGACAGCTGCACCGGTGTCTAGTTCCATGCATATAGGTTTGCCCTCCAATAAGGGGGTTACCCAGTATTCATGTGAGCCCGCTGCCAAAGACAAAGCATGCAGTGGCACTTCCTCTTGTGAGGAGGTGTCACCTTGATCATCCTGGGTCTGCTCTAGGGTATGCAAGGTTCCTCTTTTTGTCGGCCAGACCACAGGCCTCTTTTTCTTTTGTTTACAGGCATACGCGATGTGTCCCTTTTTGCCACAGTGTCGACACACCAGGTCCTTACACCAGCATTCTGATGCCCGGTGACCTAGCTTACCACAGCGGTAACATTCTTGACTCTGCACCGTTTTGTGGGTCAGTTCTTGTGACACTTTTTGCACCCTAGGGGATGCACCGATGTATTGTGCCTCCCTTGTAGCCAGTTCCATGGAGACAGCAATATCAACAGCCTTCTGTAATGTAAGCTGAGCCTCTGTCAGTAGGCGCTTCTGTATAGCTTCATTGCAGAGGCCACACACTAACCTGTCACGCAGGGCATCATTTAACATCTCTTTAAATTCACAGTGTTCTGTTAGCTTTTTTTAAATGGCTACAAATTGTACAACTGTTTCATCTTCCTTTTGGTCTCTTTTGTGGAACCTATATCTTTCAGCAATTACCAGTGGTTTTGGGGAGAAATGAGACCCCAGGATTTCCACAATGTCACTGTAAGATTTAGTCTCAGGCTTAACAGGGTGTAGTAAGCTACGTAGCAGAGAGTAGGTTTTAGCCCCTACAACAGTTAAGAATATTGGCACCTTCTTCGCTTCTGTAATGTCATTTGCAATACCAAAAAGCTCAAAACGCTCAGTATACACATGCCACTGCTCTGTATTCTCATCAAAAGGCTCCAGGGGCCTGGTCAGAGTAGCCATGATTTTTAGTTTCACTTTCACAGTCAGTGCAAACAAGCAGCTTTTTTTTTCTTTGTTTGGTCTTTACCTTGACTTCTACTTCCTTCTGTTACTGGAGCAGCACCAGGATCCCATCCTCGTCGCCAGTGTTATATCCTTGGGGCAGCCGGTTTAGGAAGAAATCACTTGAGGCCAGAGAGCAGACAGCTAACCAAAACCTCCATTTTATTTACAGAGACAGAGAGCTCACTCAGCCGGTTGAAACCGGCTGAGCTATCCCTTAATAGTCTAACTCAGTTGCCATAGTAACAAAACCCATGACAACCAAATACACAACATCCCCCTCTCTGTGAGAGCTGCATAAGGGCCTGACAGAATTGCAGACTCTGCAGTCTGCGGAATATGGGGTCTGCCCCATCCCTATTTCTCTGGTGGCTCATTCATTTTTTGTGCCCGGCAGCTCCAGGAGGAATTTTGCCTCTCTCAGGGCTGCTGCTGCTCAGCACTGCCCCTGGGAAGGATGGTACAATTTAACCCCCATAGTACCTTCTTATCCTTAACACCGCCCACACACCCTTCTACTCTCCCTTCGTATACACCTCAAGATGTTTGTCTTTGGTGTGAAGCTGTGGTGATAGCATAACAAGAGCCATAAGTCTAAATTCCTGCTGCATTTCCGTGGGAGCACATATTTCTCCTATCTATAGGTAACCGTTAAAAATTAAGCTATATTAAGAAAGCAGAAAGTTTGGTTTGGATCTGAATGATTCTTATGTGCAAAGTAACTTGAGGACTCCTCACCACAAGAAAAACATGACTGTAACCAGGTGGTGGCAGCCTGGGTTAACCAAGCTTTCAATCATCCACTAGAGTTCTATTGTGCATGGCCTTCCCTAGGCTCTGCAATGCACCCTTTATTTGCCACATGTGCTGCTGAGGAATAAAACTGACAATTCATTATGATGCAACGGGTTGGATTCAGCACATGATGTGAGCCAGTGACACTCTAGCCATCTCTATTCTTGCTTCATCTGTCATAGGTCATCTGTAAACAATGGTGTCCTGTAAAAGTGAAGTAGCAGACAAATTATCTATGGACCACTGTACTAAAGGTTGTGAACAAGAAATCATGAGGTATGGACAGAGATCTGTTGGTGTCACTGTACATGCACTTGGAGCCACCTTAAATCTACTCTGCTCTCCTAAGGAAGGATAATCTAAAACAGGTCCCTCACACCAAAGGGATAAGAATGCTCCAACCAGGGGCGGCTCCAGGCCCCAGCACGCCCCAGGAGGGCAGTAGGCGGCTCCGGTGGACCTCCCGCAGGCGTGCCTGCGGAGGGTCCGCTGGTCCTGCAGCTCCGGTGGACCGGTGGACCACTGGAGCCACGGGACCAGCGGACCCTCCGCAGGCACGTCTGCAGCAGGTCCACCAGAGCCGCGGGACCGGCGAGCGCCCCCCGTGATGTGCCGCCGTGCTTGGGGCGGCGAAATTGCTAGAGCCCTGGCTCCAACCACAAACAGCAGTAGCCAGCCATCACAACAGTGTAAACATTACCTTCATTCCAGTCTAAATATTAGGTCCAGAACACAACAAGCACTATAGGTAGAATCAGAAAGTACCTAGGACAATCCCAGGGTCATCCTGGCAGCTACACATTCCTGAGTCAATGGGGAAAATCATCATTTGCATTTACAGAGAAGGTAGTGAGCCCGACTAGCCTTGCTGTCTATGATGCCACTACAGACAGGAACCAGAGAAATGCAGCCAGGGCCTGTGTAGTACAGCGAGGTGATCTGTACACTATTAGTAGACATACTCTACGCGCAGCCCAGGACTAACCGGTCTTCCTGGAAGACGCACTCAAGTAGATCTAGTTTTGAAGCTGGTAGCCTTTGAACTTAGCTGCAAAAAGCACAGCCGCTTCTGTTCCTCGTTCCTCTTCTGATGCCTGATTAATACAGTACCGTGATGGATCTGCAAAGCATGGGACTGTAACTCTCATCAGTCCTGTTCCCTCCTTACTGCACTCAGAGCTGGATTAACCTTTTGTAGGCCCTGGCACCTGAACCATTCCCGCCCCTCACTCTGCCTGTGCTCCACCCTGAGGCCCCACCCATGCTTGGCCTCTTCACATTGAGGCCCCACCTGCTGCTCACATGGGGGGGCGGGAGAGGGCAGAGAGGAATACATGGTGGGCAGGACCTTGGGTGGAAGAGGCTGAGCGGGGGCAGAGCCTTGGGGTGGAGCAGAAGAGTGGGGCCATGGTCCAGGTGCCAGAATCTCTTTTGAGTGTGGGCTTGGTGCCATTGTAAATTCTGTACTGACTGCACTTCTCTTTCCCCTGGCCAGATAAGGAGAAAGGTCGTGAACTAGGGAGTAAATGGGCTCTGTTTGGGAGCCACAGGCTTCATGGGAGCCAGGAGCTGCAGGGAAATTAAAGCAGTGACTGCATGGCAAGCAGGGGGCTGGAAGTAGGAGTGGGTGCAGAGCTTTGTGTGGGACAGGGTGTGGTGGCTGGATGTTATAGCTGAGTGCTGGGCTTTGTGGGACTTATGCGGGAGCAGGCTAGGCAGGGAGCCAGTGCAGAGAGGCCCCAGTGAGAGACACTAAGGGTATGTCTACACTACCAGATTAGTTTGATTTAACTTAATTCGAATTTGTGGAATCGACCTCACAAAGTCAAATTTGTGTGTCCACACTAAGGACACTAATTCGACTTTGTGAGTCCACACTAACGGGGCAAGCGTCGACATTGGAAGCGGTGCACTGTGGGAAGCTATCCTACAGTTCCCGCAGTCCCCGCTGCCCATTTGAATTCTGGGATTTCCCCACAATGCATGCTGGGGGGAAAAATGTGTCGAGGGTGGTCTTGGGTAACCGTCATCATTCAACGTGCTTTTGGACGTCTCAAGGGGAGATGGAGGAGCTTACTGACTCGCTCGGATCTCAGCGAAACCAATATCCCCATTGTTATTGCAGCTTGCTGTGTGCTCCACAATCTTTGTGAAAGCAAGGGGGAGACCTTTATGGCGGGATGGGAGGTTGAGGCAAATCGCCTGGCTGCTGATTACGCTCAGCCATACAGCCGTGCAATTAGAAGAGCCCAGCGGGAAGCGCTGTGCATCCGGGAGGCTTTGAAAGCTAGGTTCCTCAGGGAACAGGGTAACTTGTGACTGTTCAGTTTCTTTACAGAGAAGCTGAACCTGCCCTGGCTTCAGTTACTGTTGACTTTCTTCTGTGGTTACATACCCCGTTCACCACGTTTCCCCCCTTCCAACACACGTTTAAAAATAAAGTTAATGGAACATTGTTAATTAACAACGTTTTCTTAATTAATGAATTCGCGTTAAGGGGTTGAAACAGGGACGCAGACTGTGGTGGGTAGGGTGTGCAGTGATGTTAACACCACTTCTACACTCGAGGAATGACAGGCTCCTGCTCCTAGAGCGGTCTGCAGTGCCGGACTGGTTGTTTCAACGGAGCCTGCCATCCCTCCTTTTCGGGACTCTGTGTGCGGGGGCTACGTGACCTTGTGGCGGGGGAGGACGGTTACAGATTCCCCTGCTGCGTGGCTCTGTGGTCTGGGACAAGGACCGCTGCATAAGTTCTGTAACCGCTCTCCCATGCCACAAAGTCACGTACCCCCCACCCACACAGAACATGGAAAACACCTCCCAGACTGACCAGGGTGCCTACTGACTGCACTGTGTGTGTGACCTGTTGTTGATCCTGCCCCCGTGTCTGTACCCTGGTAAAGGTGACTGTCCTATGCAATTAACCCTTCTCCCCCCTTCACAGACAGTCTTCTGTAGAAAAACTTGACAGAAATAGTAATTAACAGCAAACTACTTTTAATAATCAACTACACAGTTAGGGGATGAAACTGGGATTGGGGCTTCGGTGAGCCAGGAAGGGAAGGACTTCTCAACATTTAGGGAATGAGAGCCTTCTTGTATTTGTGCACTCTGCAGGGGTGCAGTGACAGTTTTCACGGCCCCTGTTGCCCCTTCTTCTTGTTACTTTGGGTGAGGGGGGTTTGGGACTTTGTGGCGGAGGAGGGCGGTTGCAGATACAGTGCAGGGGGGCTCTGTCCTCCTCCCTGCGGTCCTGCAGAACATCCACAAGGCGCCGGAGCGTGTCAGATTTTCCCTGGGCATTTCCTGTGTGGCTGGTCAGAACATCCAAGCTCGGACTGCTGTCTAGAGCGTCAACAGAGTAGTGCACTGTGGGATAGCTCCCGGAGCTACTAAGGTCGATTTCCGTCCACACACAGCCTAATTCGACATAGCCATGTCGAATTTAGCGCTACTCCCCTCGTTGGGGAGGAGTACAGAATTCGAACTAAAGAGCCCTCTAGGTCGAACTAATTAGCTTCCTGGTGTGGACGGGTGCACGGTTAAGTCGAATTAACGCTGCTAAATTCGACATAAACTCCTAGTGTAGACCAGGCCTAACTGAACCTAGCTTGGAAACCCGCAAGCTCCTATTTGCTTGAATAGAGACTGGACTGAAGAGGGCACCCCAGGCAATAGGCCTGAAGAACTGTGACTCTCAGCTGGATTTCCCCAGAGATCCAAAGATTTACCACTATTGCTCACTTTAAATTGTAACTGTTTGAACCTCTGCCTAGAATATCTGCAACTTTTCTATTTCCTGTCGGCCCTAGTAAAATACTCTTTCCCTTAGCCATGTGTTTGAGTGGTTATAGGGACCCACCAGGGCTAGCACCTACAAGGCCTCACTACTAAGGTACCTACAATTCTTGCCTCTGAGTTGCAATATATCTGGCATGCTACTGGCACCCAGGATGTTTGGTATACTCCAGCACTGAGCAGAAGCAATAATTGTACTACCAAACCAGAACAAGGTGTGCCAACTGTACCTAGGAACATAGAAATGACATGCCAGATGATGCATCTAGTCTAATATCCTGCATGACAGCTGTGATCACTACCAGATACTTCAGAGGAAAGTACAAGAAACTCTAGTAGACAATTATGGAATAACCTGATTTAGCAAAATGTGCTGGCCCTTTAAGGCCAGCACAGTCATGTTACTGTTTTTAAACTCAGAATGGAGACTTCCTGGACGCTGTAGTCCTGAGGGATGCCAGGGTGTTGGAATCTAGGGTAGCAAGGGAAAAGGGGCAGATACAGAAGTAGCTAGCTGCCCTTTACATACAATATAAGATCTTTAGGAGTGAATCTTCCTATGGTGCTCTCTGATACAAAGTGACTAAGGCTACCAGTAGGTTTCTCTAGTAAGGAGATGAGAGAATGGGGAAGGTCAAAGATCTGTTGTCGGGCTCTCTACTGGGGAGTGACCTGGAAATCAACAGGAGCTCTGTCTTTCTAATGCAAGGACTTGGAAAGCTTGCGTGGATGAGGAGGGGTAACTTTTGAAGAAGCAGCTGGTGGAAATAGTCCAGGAAAAGTCCTACAAAGACAGCCAGATGACTGAGTGAGATATACTGAGGGTTTGGAAAACCAGAAATAGCCAAGACTTAGAGGGGAAATAAGTGACTGTGGTGGGAGGAAGAATAGCAGGACAGCTGGCAATCAGACCTGATGCCTGCTTCATTATTGCAGGTTCAAGGCTCATGCTTGTGATGGAGGGAGGGCATATATTACACTCAGAGGGCATGTCTACTGTGATGGGTTTGGTCACAGAGACCCCCTTGGGATTGTCACCTGATGTGCTCAGACTACCTCTGAGCCCATTTTCTCTGCCAGTTTGGGCCTTCAGAACCCTGCCTTGCTGAGCCAGATACGCTAATCTGCTGCAACATAGACCCAGGGTCTGACCCACGCAGCCAAAGCGGCAGACTTAATGGCTTAGCAAGTGCTCCTGTCTCTAGCACCCAGACACCCAGCTCCCAATGGGATCCAAACCCCAAATAAATCCGTTTTACTCTGTATAAAACTTATAAAGTGTAAACTCATAAATTGTCTGCCCTCTATAACATTGATAGAGAGAGATGCACAGCTGTTTGCTCCCCCGGGTATTAATTAATTACTCTGGGTTAATTAATGAGCAAAAGTGATTTTATTAAGTGTAAAAAGTAGGATTTAAGTGGTTCTAAGTAATAACAGAAAAAACAAAGTAAGTTACCAAGGAAAATAAAACAAAACACCCAAGTCTAAGCCTAATACAGTAGGAAACTGAATACAGGTAAATCTCACCTTCTGAGATGTTCCAATAAGCTTCTTTCACAGACTGGACTGCTTCCTAGTTTGGGCCCAATCCTTTTCAGACCAATGTTGTAGTTTATGGCCTGGGTCCAGCAATCACTTCCACCCCAGTAGTTACTATCCTTTGTTCCAGTTTCTTTCAGGCATCTCTTTGGGGTGGAGAGGCCACCCCTTGAGCCAGCTGAAGACAAAATGGAGAGGCTTCCAGGGCCTTTTATATTCTCTCTCATGGGCTGAAACCCCTTTGTTCTCCTGTGCAAAATCACAGCAACAAGATGGAGTCTGTAGCCAGCCGGGCAAGTCACATGTCCATGAATGAGTCAGCTTTTTGCAAGCTGATGCCATTGTTTACATGTTAGTTTGAACGTTCTCAGGAAAGCTCAGATGTGGATTGGCGTCTCCCAAAGTCCATTATCAGTTAAGTGTTTCTTGACTGGGCACTTACTGAGAATAGTCCTTTCTCAAGAAGCTGACCAAATGCTTCACAATGTACTTAGAATCAAACACATTGAGATACAAGTACGTAGCCAATATTCATAACTTCAAATACAAAAATGATACACACACACAGACAGCATAATCATAACCAGCAAATTACAACCTTTCTATAGACACATTACTTGATCTCCTTTGTACAGGATTTGGTGCAACTATAGGACCTTGGTTGCACCAATGACCTATACGGTCACAGTTCATGTCAATAACGTCACATCTACACTGCAATGTAAGTCCAGGTTTAGTGGGATTCAAGTCAGCTGATCTATGTTAGGGAACCCTGGTCTTGAGCATCTACACTGCATTTTAACCCTATGTTAAGATTTTTCTGACCCATACTCAAAACTAGGGCTATGGCATCCACCCTGCAATCTGCAGACCCAAGTCAAAGTAACCATATCCAGAGTCCCTAATACCTCCCCCTACCACCATATGTCACTCTGGCCCTAGAACCGTGATGCACCATGGAAAACTTTACTATCCACCCTGCCTATTACCAGGAAGCAGCTTGCTTTGCAAAAGGCTTAATCGGTTTGCTCTCCATTGCAAACCCGGGAGGTTCTCTGACAATGTGTTCGCAGAGAGATGTTCAGAAAAGAATAGGTTAACACTGACCTGAGCTGCTGCCATTTGCAAAGGGGTGTGGCTTCTGTTTTCATTGGAGTGGATTGCAGATTGTTGGGATAAAGTGGACTAAGGAAGTTGTCCCGTGGAATTGTAGGATATTTCTGGCAAACTCCTGGGATCTGAGTCAAGCAAAGCAATAGAGCTGGCTTAACCCATTAACTGGGTCCTGGCTTAACTTGAGCTTGGACTCTCCACCCTGCAGGGACCTGGGACCCTGTGTATGAGCCCTAAATTAGCACAATTGCAGTCTAGACACACAAGGGATGTTAGGCTTGAGCCTGAGCTCAAGTGCAGGCTTATGTTGCAGTGCAGACATACCCTCAGGGGCCATTATTATTACTGGACAGGGGAGAAAAGTGAGAACTAACAGATCCGTGAGGAAGGGCTGTGATCTGGAGAAAGAGAGAGATTTTGTGACTATTCTGGACCCTCATTTGGACTACCTTGTTTGGATTACCATTACCTTAAGAGATGAAGTTTTCATTAAGCAAGATAGCTAAGCTATCAACCAACAAGGGGAAACTGAGACAGCAGCATATGTTACATAGACGTAAAACCCTTTGTTGTAGCTGACTGGGTGAAGTGTCTTTCTAATCCCACTAGTGAGTGACTAGCTGGTTCATTCTCTTAAGTGTGAGGATTGATAGCCTTTTTACACTTTTTAAAAAAAATTCTACTTGTTTCTGTTCTGAAGTTCTCATTACTCACATAAATGTCAAAGTCTCTTGATTCCTACTAAGTTCTTGGCCTCACTTAAGTCTTGAATGCCACAGATTAATTAGGTATTGTGTAATATATTCCTTCCCCCTGCAGGGTAGACCAGGCCTTAGAATGCATGGGCAACTGACAATCCTGGTACAATGTTTCGGTGTTGCTCTGCAGCAGCATGGATGTCTCTTACAGCTTTCTCTTGGACTGGAGGTTCCATAACCGCTAAAGATATTAGACTCTGTTGAAGGTAATGGTGCAAAAATAAAACAAAGACATCAGTCCTCTGATAATAGTGATATTCCACCTTTTGCAGCCATCACCATTTGTTGTACAAGGATGTTGTTGGCTTCCTCATGTGAGGTGGCCATATCTGGTCTGTTGATCACCATACTTCCTGGCTTTATTTCAACTGGGGTTTTGTCTCTGCCTGTGGTGACTAGCTTGTGCTACTACATGTTAGTGAAACTTCTTGTCTTGAATGAGTGCCATACAAGTAATGTCAATCAACTGTTTCTTTGAGTAACTATCAAAATGACTTTCTGTGGAGGTAGCTGTGTACTTGTACTCAACTGATGCACTCTGCTTGCTTCCTTAGCCCTGCTAGATCTTCTGTCACTGTTACTTCTGAAGTCTCTTTGTATCTGTCAAAGAGAGGGTATACATTACCCGCTGCTAGCTTATGTTTGGTATAGACTATAAAACTGGGCACAAAGTCCTTCATGGTACCATTTGATGGATAGTGAACTATCCAAAGAACTGTAGAACCATCAATAACTGTGCAGAGACTTCTTATGATGTGTGTATCGTTGATACGTCTGTCTGCAGCTACTTATTTAGGTCAGACTTAGCCTGGGCAATCCTCAGGTCACCAGAGTCAGTGAATAAAATATTCTTGACCTCAGCCTCTTGTGAACTTGCTTGTAGGCCTGTCACTCAGGAATAGACAAGGTTAGTGCGAAGTACCTTTGTTGGGCCAACCTGTGCATGCTTTTTTGTCACTGTCAGTGTCTTTACTATCCTTGCTGTTGTCAGAGAACCCGGTGGGATGGCTACATTCTACATTGACTGCTGGGGGTACCACTCTACCCTTGACAGTGTTTACTTTTGCCACTTGGGTGCTTAGTGGGGTCTAAGGGATTGCTACACAGCTCTAGATTCTTATTAACAGCTTCTCTGCCCATTGCATCTGCCACAATCCTTGACTTATGCTCAAATAAATTTGTTAGTCTCTAAGGTGCCACAAGTACTCCTGTTCTTTTTGTGGATACAGTCTAACACGGCTGCTACATATTAGTCTAACCAAATTCTTATAAAAGATAAAACATACCAAGTGAAGAGTACTGTGAACAGACCTACTAGGTAGTGCAATTAGGTAGTGGTAGCTAGCATGGAAACTAAACAATGAGAAGCATAAAAGAAAACAAAAGGTGAATAAAGAAAACAGGTGATTGTGTGTTTGGTTTATAATCTCTTCGTGTCTGTAATTGTCCAGTATTTGAAAATTAACTCTCATGAGTGAATATGTAAGAATTTAAGTGTGCCTGCTTTGAGAGTATAAGGCCTGGTCTACACTAGGACTTTAATTTGAATTTATCAGCGTTAATTCGAACTAACCGCTCAACCGTCCACACCAGGAAGCCATTTAATTCGAACTAGAGGGCTCTTTAGTTCGAATTTGGTACTCCACCCCGGCAGGTGGAGTAACGCTAAATTCACACTTGCTAGTTCGAATTAGGCTTGGTGTGGATGCTAATCGAACTTAGCAGCTCCGGGAGCTATCCCACACTGCACCACTCTGTTGACGCTCTGGACAGCAGTCCGATCTTGGATTCTCTGGCCAGCCACACAGGAAATGACCCGCGAAAATTTGAATTCATTTTCCTGTCTGGGCGGTTTGAATCTGACGGTCTGGTTGCACATCGGGGTGAGCTCTGCAGCACCTGCAACGATGCAGAGCTCTCCAGCAGAGGAGTCTGGGCAATCCCAGAATAGAAAGAGGTCCCCAGCATGGACTGACCGGGAAGTCCAGGATCTGATTGCTGTGTGGGGCGAGGAGTCTGTGCTCTCGGAGCTGCGCTCCAACAAGCGGAACGCGAAGACCTTCGAGAAGGTCTCTAAAGCCATGAAAGAGAAAGGATACAGCCGGGATGCAATGCAGTGCCGCGTGAAAGTGAAGGACCTAAGACAAGGGTATCAAAAAGTCAGAGCGGCAAACGGACGCTCCGGAGCCCAGCCCCAGACATGCCGCTTCTACGAGGCACTGCATGCCATTCTAGGTGGGTCTGCCACCAGTGCCCCACCAGTGACGGTGGACTCCGAGGATGGAATAGTGTACCGGGACAGTTCCTCCTCCCTGTTCGCCGATGGGGAAGATGAGGAAGGGTCTTTTGAGGACGGCGCAGGTGACATCGAACCCACTCCCGCTTTCCCTGACAGCCAGGATCTCTTCATCACCCTCACAGAGATCCCCTACCAACCGTCCCCGCCCATTAACCCGGACTCGGAATCAGGGGAAGGATCAGGCGGTAAGTGCTACAAACAGGGAAACATTTATTTTTTTAAGAAACAGGGATATATATAAAAAATAGAAATACTATATAAAAATTTTTAAATATGAAACTATACAAACAGCAGGTCTACACAGATAGGAATGGAGCAATAGTCCTCTGGGGACAGTTCAAAAAAGCTCTCAGAGAGCAGCTGGAAAAGCCTCAGCAGGAGGTTCCGTGGTAGAGGTGCCTTGTTGGGTGCTCCGTTGAAGCACACTCTTCGCGCCAGGCCATCCTCAGGTAAAGGGGGACCATCGCCTCGACGAGCATGGCAGCGTATGGTCCTGGTCTGTGCAGGGCTTCTGTGAGCATCCGCTCTCTCTGAGTCCTCCTGACACGCCTCAGGGTGATGTCGTTGTGGAAGTGCTGCATCTAATTAGTGGAATTAGTGTACTGTTACTATTGTGCATGGTAGACTTTTACTTTGCATAAGAATGACCCTCGCTTAACAGAGTTTTACTTTGCATAAGAATGACCCTCGCTTAACAGCCACGTGTTGCAGGCCACAGAGGAAAAGCATACAGGGCTCTTTCCCGTTCACTGGCGGGAGGTGCCGCAAAACGGTCATCTTTTCTGCTTTGCACATTGCCTCCAGCAGGAGAGCACAGCTAAGCACTAACTGATAAGCACTCTGTACTGTAAGGCTTACCAGGACTTTGTGCAAGAGGGATGCAGCTGTCTCTCCTCGCTTGTGCGCTATCCAGTGCAATCGCGCCGCCAATGAGAGCGTATTCCGAAATCTCGGACTAGTTCTGAGATCTCCTGAGACTTGGTTCCCTGTTTGGTCTTCTTAACTGAAACTGACTAGACTGTGTTTACTCTTGGCAAACATGTATTTGTTCAAGGAAATCACCTACTTTTTCGCATCACACAGCTTTGGCTCCTTCCCGGACTGCCCCGGCATCCCCCTCGCAGAGGCTGGCTCAGATTAGACGCCGAAAGAAAAAGACTAGGGACGACATGTTCCAGGAACTGATGGCCAGCTCCAGAGCAGAGGCGGCAGAGCAGAGACAGTCGAGGGAGAGCCTGTGTCAGCAGCATCGCACACACCTGGAACGGGAGGATAGGTGGCGGCAGGAAGACCAGCAGGCGACTCAAACGCTGCTTGGTCTAATGAGGGAGCAAACGGACACGTTCCGGCGCCTTGTAGATGTTCTGCAAGACCGCAGTCAGGAGGAGAGAGCCCCCCTGCAGTGCATCTGCAACCGCCCTCCAACGCCAAGAAGTCCTGTCCCCCCCTCACCCAAAGTGACAAGACGGAGGGGCGGTAGGGGCCGTGAGAACTGTCCCTGCACCGCAGCACACCGATAATGTTCGAGACAACTCTCGCGCTGTAAATTTGTACAAGCTCTTTCCTTACAGCATCAACCAGTCCCAACTCCAAGTTCAAACCCCCCACTGTGTACTACATTATTAAAAGCGGTTTGGTGTTACTGACTGTTTCCGTCACGTTTCTGGTGTCAGAAGACTTTCTGTTGTTCTGTGTGTGTGGGGGGGGGAATTGTAATTTCACTGCATAGCCCACAGTGCCATGCTACAGACTTGGCTGCAGGGTCAACTGCAGGGCACACACAGACTGCAGTCACTAGGCACCAGGGACAGTCTGTGTGGTGTATGCTGCCCCGGGTCTTTCCTTGATGTGTATGCTTGTTCAGGGTCCTGGTGCCTGCCATCCCCGAATGTAAAGGCAGGCTTCCCTTCACATGCACTTGGACCGTAGTCACGATCCTCCCCGGTGCCCTGAGCCCCAAAAAGAGACCTCATCCAGGGGCAGATACTCACCCTTCCCCCACACCCCTCACCCCTTCCAACGCCCAAACCCACAGCCGTCATGTTAACCCCTATCCAAAGACGGCACCCCTCGCCCCTTCCTGCAAACCCACCCATCAGTGCACACCTTAACCAGCACAGAATGCTTCCATGTTTCAACGAAGAAAGAGAAATGCAAAGTCAACGAAAGATTTATTATTAATTACTAAAACATGTCCTTAGTTTTAAAACGTCCTTCGGAAGTGGGGGAAACTTGGTTTATGATCAGGCTCTCTTAAAATCAAGTGGACAGTCACAGGTTACCCTGCTCTGCGAGGAAACTCGCTTTCAAAGCCTCCCTGATGCATATCGCTTCCCGCTGGGATATTCTCTCAGCACGGGTGTCTGGCTGATCGTAAACAGCAGCCAGGCGATTTGCCTCAACCTCCCAAGCGGCCAAAAAGGTCTCGCCCTTGCTCTCACAGAGATTGTGGAGCACACAGCAAGCAGCAATAACTACGGGGATATTCTTTTCGCTGATGTCCGAGCGAGTCAGTAAGGTCCGCCATCTCCCCTTGAGACGTCCGAAAGCACACTCCACCACCATTCTGCACTTGCTCAGCCGGTAGTTGAAGAGTTCCTTTTCACTGTCCAAGGCGCCTGTATAGGGCTTCATGAGCCAGGGCATTAGCGGGTAGGCCGGGTCCCCGAGGATCACTGTAGGCATCTGCACATCCCCAACCGTTATTTTGTGGTCCGGGAAGAAAGTGCCTGCCTGGAGGCGCCTAAACAGACCAGAGTTCCTGAACACACGTGCGTCATGAACCTTGCCAGCCCACCCGACGAAGATGTTGGTAAAACGTCCCCTATGGTCCACCACAGCTTGCAGCACCATTGAAAAGTAGCCCTTTCGGTTAATGTACTCGCTGGCCTGGTGGGCTGGTGCCAGGATAGGGATGTGAGTCCCATCTATAGCCCCACCGCAGTTTGGGAATCCCATCGCGGCGAAGCCATCTATGATGATCTGGACACTTCCGAGAGTCACTACCTTTGAGAGCAGTTGCTCAACGATTGCGTGGGCTACTTGAATGACAGCAATCCCCACAGTAGATTTGCCCACGCCAAAGTGGTTCGCTACTGACCGGTAGCTGTCTGGCATGGCAAGTTTCCAGAGGGCTATGGCCACTCGCTTCTGCACACTCAGGGCTGCTCGCATCCTTGTGTCCTGGCGCTTCAGGGCAGGGGCCAGCAAGTCACAGAGTTCAAGGAAAGTGCCCTTACGCATCCTGAAGTTTCGCAGCCACTCTGTGTCATCCCAGACCTGCAGCACTATGCGGTCCCACCAGTCTGTGCTTGTTTCCCGGGCCCAGAATCGCCGTTCCACACCATGAACTTGACCCATTGCCACCATGATCTCCACTGCCCGGCGTACCCTGCTTTCTGAGAGGTCTGCACCACTCTCCTCACCGCGCTGCCAGAGCCTCCTCGCCTGGTTTCTCAGCATCTGACTGTGGAAGAGGTGTACGATAACATGCGAGGAGTTGACAACGGCCATAAGTGCAGCGATGATCGCAGCGGGCTCCATGCTCGCAGTGCTGTGGCGTCCGCGCTGTAACCGACCAGACAAGGGCGCGAACAGATTTCCCGCCGGCGCTTTCAAGGAAGACAGGGAGGGCGTGATTGACGGTTCAATGACGACACATTTTTCCCCCCAGCATGCATTGGGGGGAAATCCCACAATTCCAATGGGCAGCGGGGAGTGCGGGAACTGTGGGATAGCTTCCCACAGTGCACCGCTTCCAAAGTCGAAGCTGGCCCCGTGAATGTGGACTCAGAAGTTCGAATTTGTGTATTTAGTATGGATACACAAATTCGACTTATTAAGGTCGAATCCACAAATTCGACTTAAGTAGATTCGAAATAGTCCTGTAGTGTAGACAAGCCCTAGGAATATGCCTTGTGCCTTGTTTTGGGGGCTGGGCCAGGAAAAGGCATAATAGCAAGGTATATGGCTAATACAGACACAACATAGATTATTTTTCATAGAATCATTAGGGTTGGAAGGCACCTCAAGAGCTCATCTAGTCCAACCCCCTGCTCAAAGCAGGACCAATCCCCAAATGGCCCTCTCAAGGATTGAACTCACAACTGTGGATTTAGCAAGCCAATGCTCAAACCACTGAGCTATCCCTCCCCCCTATATAGACCTCCTAGATAATTATGTTCCATAACAAAATATTAGTGGGAAGTTTTTATTAAAAAATGAATTTCAATGGAAGTGGTTTCACTGTCACCTGGCTAGTGAATCAGGAGAGGGGTGCTCCTATTTCATATAAGTGCTCATATAAGTGCTCATATTTCAAAATGCTCAACAGCGACAAGATGTCATTGGCCAGTTTCTTTGAACGTTGTGTCTCAAAATTCAGAATCCACAAGAAAACATTGCATGGACACCAAAACAAGATACAGCCACAAACTTGCATTTGGCTACTGGACTATGATCGTTCCTGGCCCTAGTTGGCAGCAGTGCAGAACACTGGAGGAGACTGACATGCTGCTGCCTGACCTCCATAGTTAACATGGAACTATGTAGTTTGCTCCCTGTGGTGCACCCAACCCCAACTGTAGGTTTATGTTGAGCTCTGGGCCATGGGCCTGTTGCCTTCTTGCTCTTTGTGGTATCTTGGACCTTTGAGGATGCCTGAAGGACAAGGATTAACTATGGTTACCTTTACTCAGACTGCTAAAGGGTAGGGAAAGTTCCAGACACGTGCATCAGGATAAAGCTAGCAGGGCCCATGCAACCATTTAGGCGACCTAGGCGGTTGCCTAGGGCACTGGGATTTGGGAGGTGCCATTTTCTTCGGCAGCGACCGTGGCTGCCGGATCTTTGGCTGCCCTGGTCACCGCCAGCATTTAGGCAGAGGGAGCTGGGGCAGGGGAGCGCGGGGAGGGCCGCCTGCAGCAATTGGGGGGGGAGGTGGCATGCAGGGGAACTCCCTGCCCCGGCTCACACCTGCCCCGCCTCTTCCCCGCCCCAGCTCACCCCTGCCCCGCCTCCTCCCCGAGCACGCCGTGAGCTGCTTCACTTCTCCTGCCTCCCAGGCTTGCGGCGCCAATCAGCTTAGGCACCGCAAGCCTGGGAGGCGGGAGAAGTGAAGCAGCCATGGCATGCTCAGGGAGGAGGCGGGGCAGGGGTGAGCTGGGGTGAGGGGGGTGCCTCAGGGTGGAGGGTTGGGGGTGGGGAGCTGCCACAAGGGGGGGCACCTCAGGGCGGAGGGGGGGAGCTGCCGCGGGGGGGTGGGGGGCCTCAGGGTGGGGGTGGGCGCAAGGTGGAAGTTTTGCCTAGGGCATGAAACATCCTTGAACCGGCCCTGAAGGCTAGCTGCTATTCAACGTAAATGTGTTACAATAGGAGTAGGAGAGGGAATTGCACTGTCTACATGCCTGTACCTTGCTAAATTGCTGACCCAGAGCCTCTTTAAGGAACCTCCCTGGCACTTCATTTCTCATGTTCTGCTTAACATTTATAGGGATGGTTATTTAAGGCACATGGGGAAAAAGGTTTGTTTCAGGCTGGCTTTTTCTGGGAGGTAATGTTGTGTGCCATTGTACTGTGTTGCCAACACACGATTTTATCATGATTCTTATGAGTTGTTTTTTTTTCCTTCTAGTCCTTCCTGAAGTCATGTGATTACTTGAGAATCTAAGCTTTCACTTTTAAAATAGTAAGCTTCTAGACTCATGGTGGCAGAGAAAAGCCGGAAAACGTAAACCTCCTCTCCCCCCTTCCCCTCCACGCTTAGAAACCAGAAGCTAAATGAAAAAAAAAACCCCTCTCTTTTTCAAATGTTATGACTTGGCGGGGTCGGAGGGGGGGGGGAAATGGGCTGACTCTTGGGGTTTTCTTTTTTTCTTTTTCTTTTTTTTGAATGCTTGGAACTGGTAACACTGCATACTCTGGCATTTGCCATAATTACTTTTTTCATCACCCACATTGCTCTGCTGCCCAGCTGTTCATTATGTTCTTACCCAAACTTGGCTTTTTATTCAACACTCTTCATGTTCCACTTCACTGTATCCCTTTATTCTCCAGGAAAACTCTATTTCTCTATTGTTGACCTCTTACTAGCCTTTACCATTGACAAATGTGTAGGCCTGCATGTACTGTTGCCATCCTAAGTGATGAGTCAGAAAATGGATCACTTATTTTTTATGAGGCTGGGGATGTTTCCCTGGATATTTTCCCCACTTACTGCTCCTGCATTTAAAAAAATCCCCAAACATGCCAGGTTTCTGGTAGGCATTTTCCACCTTTTCTCCCTCAAGCAGGCCAGCATTGCGATTTCACTTTTCAGCTGGGAGAACACAACAAGGCTTTCCCTAGAAGCCTGTCAATGCAAATCATTTAATTAGGCCAGAGGGTGATCACTCTAGCGGAAGTACAAAGCTCTTCCTCCTCTTGGAACTGGTAATGCTGCCTTCCCAGTGCTCAGTCTTGTAGCTGATGGAGTGAGACACTTGGAGATATGCATCCCCTCTCCTGGCTGTACATATACTCTTTTTTCAGTTTTATATTTAAAATATTCATCTCTAATTATTTTACTTTCTCACGAGGAACAAAGAAGTTGAGTATTTTCCTTCACTTACTCATGGTATGAGAATGTTGCCATTATTCAGTGAGTTTCAATATTTATTCTCAAATAAGATTAGATTTATACAGAGTTATGATCGAGTATATATCAGTAATTTAAGGGTAAACATTACAAGGATGTTGTAATTATCCTTGAAGGAAGCATTATAAGCCTAGGAAATTCAGAGTTTACTACAAACTTCTTGAGGTTGGGAATACAAAGTTAGGGCACCCTTCACTCTGCCCTATAGTGACATCATGCAATAACCAAATGATCACGATGAAAGCATTTTAATATCTCTGGTCCCAGATCAGATTAAGTTGATTCTTAAGGACATTAGGTATTTTCTTATTTTTTTCCTTTTGTCACTACATGGCAGAGTTAAGGTTCTTTGGGTGCCTAACGTGTGCATTACCTTCAACTCATCTGAGACCAAGAAAAGGTTGACACAAATCCTGAATTTCTTAAAGGTGACAGGTTTCTAATAAATGTAAACTCATAAACTAACTGATTTTCTTGTAAATTCCTAGAAAACTCATTCTGTATTCAATGAGTAAGTGCTGTAAGTTTCAGGAGGACACACTGTATTTTTTACAAAGCAGAAGTTGAATTTCTGCTGTACATACAAATGTAACTGAAACCTTACTATGGAGGCGCTGGTTATGACTCCATAGCTTTTTATTTGCTGCCTTGAGAGTTAAACTTTCACACACAAAGCTAATAGGCCAACCATGTCTCATTGTTAGCACAAGAGTCAGGCTAATGTCTTTCTTCTGCACACACTCTTCATGTGTCATAATCTGATTTTTTTAAGTGACTTTTAAGTCTTTGTGGAAACTGCCAGACTAACAGTGTGATAAGCTGATGGCTGATTCTGCCACCTGTGCAATTTCTGAATGCTAAGCAAGAGTGGTAGATTCAAGCTCTAGAATGGGTCCACTGCGTCATGGGCAGTAGCAGTGCATGCCTCTCCACTCTACTGCACTAATGTGCTTAAACCTTGACAAGGAATATTCACTCCTACTAGTGAGGTTCAGTGTCCATACCCAAGGAGACTCAGTCGATACTGTTAACAAGCGCATGGATTACTACCATTTGTGATGTTGGGGCTGGTCATGTGGACACTAATCCTCTAAAGGCATAGACCGAGGCCACCAGTAAATCTAACCAAACTGCCCAAACTCCTGACATGAGTAGGATTCAGTTCAGTGACCTAGAGCTAAAAGGCTATGTACCATATCCCACTGCCAGTCCCCTGAGCTACCCAGTTCTTTGTAGTGGAAACTGATTCAGTTGCTTCCTGGGCAGCATTAACTTTGTCTTTTTTTAAACTTAGTTCAAGATCAAATGAAATTCAGTCACTCTGATTGCAAAACCTTAAGCACGCCAAAGGAGAACATCCTCTGCATTTTCCAGATCAAATGCCATCATTTAATCCACTAAAATAATTTAGATGATTTCTTGATATTTAACCAGGCATTTTTTTAAAATTCCACGTGCTGCTTTCTGGGTGTAACAGTGATAGCAAATAGAAGGAAAAGCTCACGTTCATGGAGTAGTCTAGCTAAAGAGGAAGGATACGCTCATGGTTAGGGTCCTAACCTGGGACTCAAGAGGCCAGTGTTCATTTCCAGAGACTTCTGGTGTGACCATGGGCTAGTCACTTAATCTGTGCCTCAGTTTCACTGTCTGTAAAATATTACGTGTTTGTAAAATGGTCAATAGCATTTCCCTACCTCACAAGGTTTGTGAGGTGCTCAGATACTGCTATGATTGGGAGGGGGGTAGGGTGTATAAGTAGTTTTAAATAGCCCCCACATCTAGAAACAAAATGGTGAAGACTAAAACTATTTGTCCTTCATCAGTCCTGACAAGAATTTACTGAATTTAGCCTCTTTCTCTGCTTGCAGAATGTTTGGGGAACAAGCTATAATTTCTGTTTAATTACTGAATAAATGTTACTTAACTCATTTCTGGGAGAATTCTAAGCCTTTAGATTAGTCTCATAGTTTCCTGGAAGTAGCTGACATGTGGTATTCACCTGAGCTATCTTAGTTCCGATTCGGCACAAATCACATGGCATGGTTTCAGTGCCTTGACGGATGACAATGACTAATAGTCAGGGAAAGAGTTTGACTGAAAAACAATGGGGGCCTAGAATATCTCAGGGAAAGAGCAGATAAGGCAGGATTAGGGAAAGTTAGCACACTTTAAATCTTCTCTTTCTAAACCATGCAGCCTTGCTGTAGGCATAATTCTTACAAAAGTAGGCCAAGTAAGATTAATACACAATTTTTTCTCCTCGCATTGACACGAATCTTGAAGGATGCATCTCAAAGGGCCTAACCCTGCATGGTACGATGTACTGCTTGCACTGTGATAAGCACCCACCTCTGACTGAAATCAATGGGAATTATGGGCATGTAGCACCTCAAGAGTCTCAGCCAAAAATGTCTCTAAACCAACTGTTTCAATGTACAGAAGAAAGTGACATAACCACATAGTGAACATGGCAATGGAAAAGTGCGGCTTTTGTGGCAGGGAACATTGACAGCCATAAAGCGAGCTCTGGTACTTTGGCAGGTGCATCTAAGATGAGTCACTTCAGTGCTTTCAAGCATATCCACCTATGTAATTTACAGTGGAACATGTTCCATCTGAAGTCTAACTAACACTATAGACAGCTATACTTTCTTTGCCGTTTGTAAAGAGTTTTGTGGCCCCCTATAGACTAACAAATGTATTGGAGCATGAGCTTTCGTGGGTGAATACCCACTTCGTCGGATGGGACCTCCCTGTGTTCTATTGCAGAAGCCACTAAATCCTGACAGAGAAACAGCATACATACATAGCTATGCCTTTTATGCTTGTATATAGTTAATAAACACAGCTATTTGGAACTGTTGACTAATGTATGCTGGCTAACATACAAATATATATCCTACTAACAATATACATTATCTACACCAATGGTTCTCAAAGTCGGTCCACCGCTTGTTCAGGGAAAGTCCCTGGCGGGCCGGGCCGGTTTGTTTACCTGCCGCGTCTGCAGGTTCGGCCAATTGCGGCTCCCACTGGCCACACTTCGCTGCTCCAGGCCAATGGGGGCTGCGGGAAGCAGCGCAGGCCAAGGGATATGCTGGCTGCCTTTCCTGCAGCTCCCATTGGTCTGGAGCAGCGAACCGCGGCCAGTGGGAGCCGCGATCGGCCAAACCTGTGGACGCGGCAGGTAAACAAACAGGCCCAGCACGCAAGGGGCTTTCCCTGAACAAGTGGTGGACCGGCTTTCAGAACCACTGATCTACACAACATATATATAATATTAGTGTGCACTGAGAACCACTAACATTGTGCACAAAAATTGTAACAGTGATATAGCCAAACTGACCATAATCCTGTTCACTTATGCTCAATACCCCATAACTCCCTGCATTTGCTGAAGTAAGCATTGGGATAAGCAAATAGGAAACTTGTCAAAATCAAGATACGTTTGCTCTATATCTCACTGCAAGGTAGGGATACTAGCATTGCATGGATCAGTACCTGCAATGCTAGTATCTAAAACAAAGACAAGGAAGGAACAGAGCACTAGTTAATGAACTGGGACAAACTGATGGGTTGGATTTTAGTGACGTGTAAAGAGACGAGTAACTTCTAAAATCATCATATAAATAATACCAGCTGAAATGTGTAACTTGGGGGAGCACACATTCTGCATAAGGTTAATGTAACATTGCTGCATGGGATGGTTCCTTGGAGATTGGTATTATAGGCCTGGTCTACACTAGGACTTTAAGTCGAATTTAGCAGCGTTAATTTGAACTAACCGCTCAACCGTCCACACCAGGAAGCCATTTAATTCGAACTAGAGGGCTCTTTAGTTCGAATTTGGTACTCCACCCCGACAGGTGGAGTAGCGCTAAATTCGACATGGCTAGCTCGAATTAGGCTAGGTGTGGATGCTAATCGAACTTAGTAGCTCCGGGAGCTATCCCACACTGCACCACTCTGTTGACGCTCTGGACAGCAGTCTGAGCTTGGATGCTCTGACCAGCCACACAGGAAACGACCCGGGAAAATTTGAATTCCTTTTCCTGTCTGGGCACTTTGAATCTGACATCCTGGTTGGACATCGGGGCGAGCTCCGCAGCACCTGCAACGATGCAGAGCTCTCCAGCAGAGGAGTCCGGGCAATCCCAGAATAGAAAGAGGTCCCCAGCATGGACTGACCGGGAAGTCATGGATCTGATCGCTGTGTGGGGCGAGGAGTCTGTGCTCTCGGAGCTGCGCTCCAACAAGCAGAATGCAAAGATCTTCGAGAAGGTCTCCAAAGCCATGATAGACAAAGGATACAGCCGGGATGCGATGCAGTGCCGCGTGAAAGTCAAGGACCTGAGACAAGGTTACCAAAAAGTCAGAGCGGCAAACGGATGCTCCGGAGCACAGCCCCAGACATGCCGCTTCTACGAGGCACTGCATGCCATTCTCGGTGGGTCTGCCACCACTGCCCCACCAGTGACCGTGGACTCTGAGGATGGCATAGTGTACCTGGACAGTTCCTCAGCGATGTTCGCCGATGGGGAAGATGAGGAAGGGTTTGTGGAGGACGGCGCAGGCGACAGCGAACACAATACCGCTTGCCCTGACAGCCAGGATCTCTTCATCACCCTCACAGAGATCCCCTACCAACCATCCCCGCCCGTTAATCCGGACTCAGAATCAGGGGAAGGATCAGGTGGTAAGTGCTATAAACATGGAAACATTTATTTTTTTAAAAACAGGTATAGAAAAAATAGATATACTATATAAAATTTTAAATGTCAAACTATATAAATAGTAGGTCCACACATATAGGGATTGAACAATAATCCTCTTGGGACAGTTCAACAAAGCTCTCAGACAGCTGCTCGAAAAGCCTCCGCAGGAGGTTCCTGGGGAGAGGTGCCTTATTGGGTGCTCCGTGGAAGCACACTCTTCTGCGCCAGGACATCCTAATGTAGAGAGGAATCATCGCCTCCACCAGCATTGCTGCATATGGTCCTGGTCTGTGCAGGGCTTCCCTTAGCATCCGCTCTCTCTGACTCCGAGTGACCCGCCTCAGGGTGATGTCGTTCTGGACAGGCTGCATCTAAGTAGGGCAATTAGTGTATTGTTACTATTGTTAATGGTTTAAAATTAGGTTGCATAACAACGACCCTCGCTTAACAGCCACGTGCTGGAGGCCACAGAGAACAAGCGTACATTGATCTTTCCCGTGCACTGGTGGGAGGGGCTGGAAAAGGCTCAGCCTTTCTGCTTTCCAGATTGCCTTTAGCAGGAGAGCACAGCTATCCACTAACTGATAAGCATTATCTACTTTAATGCTTACCAGGACTGTCTGCAAGACGGATTCAGCTGTCTCTCCCCGCTTGTCCGCTCTCCTGTGCAATGGCGCTGCCAATGAGAGCGTATTCCGAAATCTCGAACTTGTCCTGAGATCTCGTGGAACTTGGTGCCCTGTATGGTCTTGTTCAGAGAAACTGACTAGACTGTGTTCACTGTTCGCAAACATGTATCTGTTCAAGGAAATCACTTACTGTTTCTCATCACACAGCTTCTGCTCTTTCCCGGACTGCCCCGGCATCCCCCTCGCAGAGGCTGGCTCAGATTAGACGCCAAAAGAAAAAGACTCGGGACGAGATGTTCGCGGAACTGATGGCCTGCTCCAGAGCCGAGGCGGCCCAGCAGAGCCAGTGGAGGGAGACCCTCTCTCAGCAGCAGTGCTCACACAGCAAACAGGAGGACAGGTGGCGGCAGGAAGACCAGCAGGCGACTCAAACGCTGCTTGGGCTAATGAGGGAGCCAACGGACATGCTCCGGCGCCTTGTTGATGTTCTGCAGGACCGCAGGCAGGAGGAGAGAGCCCCCCTGCACTGTATCTGCAACCGCCCTCCAACGCCAAGAAGTCCTGTCCCCCCCTCACCGAAAATTACAAGACGGAGGGGCGGTAGGGGCCGTGAGAACTGTCACTGCACCACAGCTGAGCGCTAATGTACCACACACCTCTGACGCTATAACTGTGTAGAAGCGCTTCCCTTACAGGATCACCCAGTCCCAAATCCAAGTTTCATCACCCCACTATGTAGTAGATTAATAAAAGCTGTTTGCTGTTGTTCACTCTTTCCGTCACGTCTTTCGTGTCAGAAGACTGTGTATGTGTGTGTGGGGGGGGGCAGGGGATTTATAATTGCACGGGATAGACTACATTAGCAGGGTACAGACTATCGGGGGCAGGATCAACTGCAGGGCACACACAGACTGCAGTCAGTAGTCACCAGGGTCACTCTGTGTGGTGTATGCTGCCCCGGGTCATTCTGTGATGTGTACGCTTGTCCACAGTCCTAGCGCCTGCCACCCCCTAATGTTAAGGCATGCTGCCCTTACCATGCACTTCCACCGTAGGCGCGATCCTCTCCGCTGCCCTGAGCCCCAACAAGAGCCCTCATCCACGGACAGATACTCACCCTTCCCCCTCACCCCGTCCATGTTTCAAACCCTGAACAGAAATGCAAAGTAAAAGAAAGATTTATTAACAATAACTGTTCCGTTTAATTTGTTTTAAAACGTGTTTTGGAAGTGGGGGAAACTTGGAGAACGGGGTATGTAACCGCAGATCTCACTCAACACATAGAGACACAGGCCCAGGATCAGCTTCTCTTAAAATCAAGCGGAGAGTCATAGGTTACCCTGCTCTCCTAGGAAACTTGCTTTCAAAGCGTCCCGGATACACAGCGCTTCCCGCTGGGATATTCTTTCGGCACGGGTGTCTGGCTGAGCGTAAACAGCAGCCAGGTGATTTGCCTCAACCTCCCATCCGGCCAAAAAGGTCTCGCCCTTGCTCTCACAGACATTATGGAGCACACAGCAAGCAGCAATAATTACGGGGATATTCTTTTCGCTGATGTCCGAGCGAGTCAGTAAGCTCCGCCACCTCCCCTTAAGACGTCCGAAAGCACACTCCACCACCATTCTGCACTTGCTCAGCCGGTAGTTGAAGAGTTCCTTCTCACTGTCCAAGGCGCCTGTATAGGGCTTCATGAGCCAGGGCATTAGCGGGTAGGCTGGGTCCCCGAGGATCACTGTAGGCATCTGCACATCCCCAACCATTATTTTGTGGTCCGGGAAGAAAGTTCCTGCCTGGAGGCGTCTAAACAGACCAGAGTTCCTGAACACACGCGCGTCATGAACCTTGCCTGCCCACCCAACGAAGATGTTGGTAAAACGTCCCCTATGGTCCACCAGTGCTTGCAGCACCATTGAAAAGTAGCCCTTTCGGTTAATATACTGGCTGGCCTGGTGGGCTGGTGCCAGGATAGGGATGTGAGTCCCATCTATAGCCCCACCGCAGTTTGGGAATCCCATCGCGGCGAAGCCATCTATGACGACCTGGACGTTTCTGAGAGTCACTACCTTTGAGAGCAGTTGCTCAACGATTGCGTGGGCTACTTGAATCACAGCAACCCCCATGGTAGATTTGCCCACGCCAAAGTGGTTCGCTACTGACCGGTAGCTGTCTGGCGTGGCAAGTTTCCAGAGGGCTATGGCCACTCGCTTCTGCACACTCAGGGCTGCTCGCATCCGTGTGTCCTGGCGCTTCAGGGCAGGGGCCAGCAAGTCACAGAGTTCAAGGAAAGTGCCCTTACGCATCCTGAAGTTTCGCAGCCACTCTGTTTCATCCCAGACCTGCAGCACTATGCGGTCCCACCAGTCCGTGCTTGTTTCCCGGGCCCAGAATCGCCATTCCACACCATGAACTTGACCCATTGCCACCATGATCTCCACAGCGCGGCGTACCCTGCTTTCTGAGAGGTCTGCGCCACTCTCCTCACCGTGCTGCCGGAGCCTCCTCGCCCGATTTCTCAGCAGCTGACTGTGGAAGAGGTGGACGATAAGGTGCGAGGAGTTGACAACGGCCATAAGTGCAGCGATGATCGCAGCGGGCTCCATGCTCGCAGTGCTGTGGCATCCGCGCTGTAACCGACCAGAAAAGTGCGCAAACAGATTTCCCGCTGGCGCTTTCATGGAGGGAGGGCGTGATTGACGGTTCGATGACGACAGTTACCCAAAACCACCCTCGACACATTTTTTCCCCCAGCAGGCATTGGGAGCTCTACCCAGCATTCCAATGGGCAGCGGGGACTGCGGGAACTGTGGGATAGCTTCCCACAGTGCACCGCTTCGAAAGTCGATGCCGGCCCTGTTAATGTGGAATCAGAAATTCGAATTAGTGTATTTACTGTGGATACACAAATTTGACTTCATAAGGTCGAATCCACAAATTCGACTTAAGTAGATTCGAAATAGTCTTGTAGTGTAGACAAGGCCATATAGAACCTTTTTTCCTGTACCCTATTAATAAATCTAACTGACATTGGTTATTTGGTCTCTTGAGTATATTGCATAATGAACCAAAGTGTGGTCAAACAATTAACTATACAATTTATCAACAGAACCCCACTATATCTATATCATTATATCATTTTCTCATGTTCTTAATGTTGTATAGAGCACAAAAACAAAATACACTGGCTATGCAAATTAACCTTCACGCTCCTAAAATTTGCCAAAAATACATGCCAAGTGCCAAACCGCAAATTACTAGGGGGGTCTAAAATTCCATTTGCTATTCAAGGAATCCTTTCCCAAAAGCCTTATATTGTTTTGAGCTTAGAGAATATTTTTGTAGCTAAATTTGGACAGGCAGTATAAATCAGCTAGGTGATAGTGAGGGATGAAGGATTACAGAGCAGTGGGGAAGATGACAATTTCCAGGCATTTTAATCTTCAGGTTATTTGAAAAGGTGCAGAATATTTGTAAAGGAAGTATAATGCTGGCTCTGTATGTGAGCTGGGCTTGCCTGAAACATACTTCCTATCTTAACCTTAATGAAGGTTTTTCGGTGGGAGCTGCAAATACAGCTCCAGTAGTTGTAGTACTTAGGAACTGAATGAAGCATTTGAACAAATCAGTTGCCTTTTAAAAAATAAAAATCCCAGGACTTCAGAATAATATAACATGCACAGTCATACCACAGTTCTGTGATGGGAAATAGTAGGAGGCACAATACCTTTCAGAGCTACTTTGCACCCACCACTACACTCCTTCTTGGGTTACAATTTGCTCCCCTGTGCCCAGTCAGGACTGCCTCCTGCCACTGCAGACTGGGGAGGGAGCAGTCATGGCATTTTTGAGAGTACAGGGTTTGCAAATGTAGCTGGATCTTGCATGGGCCTCACAAGCTGGGGAGGCTTCTTGCACGCTCCTCCTTCCCCAGCTTGCAAACCTCTAGAACAGGGGTAGGCAACCTATGGCACGGGTGCCGAAGGCGGCACGCGAGCTGATTTTCAGTGGCACTCACACTGCCACCAGTCCAGGGGGCTCTGCATTTTAATTTAATTTTAAATGAAGCTTCTTAAACATTCTGAAACCTCATTTACTTTACATACAACAATAGTTTAGTTATATATTATAGACTTATAGAAAGAGACCTTCTAAAAATGTAAAAATGTATTACTGGCACGCGAAACCTTAAGTTAGAGTGAATAAATGAAGACTCGGCACAACACTTCTGAAAGGTTGCCGACCCCTGCTCTAGAAAGTCCAGGAGAAAAGAGACAGAAGACACCTATAGGCTCATCTTGCTCTTTCTTCTACCAGCAAGGGATTATTCCCTAAAGCAGGTAAGAGCTAGTCCATTCAAACCCACTGCAAAATTTAGCTCTCTCTTTTTTACATACAAGTATGAGGCACAAACAGTTAATGCAGGGGAATTTTATCCAGCTATGAAGTAAAAGAAGATGATGTGATGAGTGTGCTACCTTTCCAGGAGCTGCAATCAGAACCACCTGTATATCATCAAGGTGGCTCCCTGTTCTACTGGAGGGCTTTCCTATTTAAACTGCAGGAAGAAGTTGAGTGGGTGGGGACCAGAACAACTGGCAAGTGATGGTGGTCTCTAGCTCAGCCCCCTTTGGATTGGGGAGACACTTATGTTAATTAGAGGATCTGTCTTCTCCTTGCCTGGTCTGTTAAAGTGAACCCATTGCTGGCCCACTGAAAGGGGAAACTGAGGCAGGCCGTAGCAGAGCCATACTTGGCCAGAAGGTGGTGCTACAGGGCAGGCACACCCTTTTACAGTGAGGCATAGGGATCTACTAGTTGAGGAGTTTTTCTTCTTCTGTGAGTGTGGTTACTGTGTGTGAGCCTCAGATTTTAATGACATTTTATATGAAGCTTGAGTCAGCAATACAGCTCTTACTTAAATTGCTTTAATTTGTTAAAATATATAAAATACCTACATTACTGGATCTGGACTATAATACTGGACTCTATGCCTAATCTTTCATTAAATGGATTAGTTATTTAAGATGAGGGTTGAATAATATGAGTGCAGTAAAAATGCCAAGAGATGGATTTGATGTCTCAATTTAAGAGAGAATCAGTTATTTCAATTTCCTGGAACATGTGTTGGTTCTGTTTGGAATGAATCCTCTCCAAGATGACTCTGGGCTGCCCTACATAAAAAGATTTGAATTGCTTGGACAAACCCTTTTTTTTTTTTTTTTTTTTGTAATTTGAGTTTGAGAAACTTGTTTTGAATTCAGTATGTATAAAATTTGATTACAAAAGATGAACCAAGCACATAAGTACATAGCTGAGAATAACCTTGACTACCAATATTTAAAACAGGTAAATATGGATGCTCTGGGGCATTGTTCTGATTCTGTGATAGTGACATAAGAATAATAAAGTGCATTTAAGATTTATGCCTAATGGCTTCCAAGGTAAAATGAATTTAATAAAGACCATTGAACATCATCTGTAAAATTTCAATGAGTCTGCATTGCATACTTTCGTTTGCAAAGAATACGGAATGCAAATAGGAAGAGAACCCAACATTTATTTTTAAAAATTCAGTTTTGGGTGAGGAGGAGGCTAATTCATGATTTCTTAATGGCTAGTGTTGTCAATATGATAATGTTATGCGCTTTATGATACCTTCTGGCCTAAATGCTTTGCAAAATTAATAAATGAATCCTAATCAAACAGCTTAGGTGTAGAGATATTATCCCTGTCTTACAAGCTAGGGGATTCATGCATAGCTGAGAGACTGTCACAAAGTCTTTCAGTTAGTAGCAGAGCCAGAAGCAGCAGCATCTTCTTCCCAGTCCTGCACTTTATCCTTAGAAAATGCTTTGTGTTTTTATCCACAGGGCCAAATCATACTCCCCTTTAATTCAATATCACTTATGCCAAATCTAATAGACAGCATTATTTCAGAGACAGTTCTAAAAAATCATTGGAACACATTCTGTTTTTCATGCTGTTTATAACATGATTAATTCATATAATAAAAATATAAAGTAATGCATGCACAAGCTAATCAGGGTCTGTCTGTACTGCAGTAGCAGGGTGCGTTCTCATTTATTTATTTATTAGGACTGCCAATTAATCACAGTTAACTCATGTGATTAACTCAAAAAATTAATCATGATTAAAAAAATTAATTAATCGCACTTATAACAATAGAATACCAATTGAAATTTATTAAATATTTTTTGATGTTTTTCTGCATTTTCAATATTGATTTCAATTACAACACAGAATGCAAAGTGCACGGCGTTCACTTTATATTATTATTTTTATTACAAATATATGCAATGTAAAAATGATTTAGAGCCTACAAGTCCACTCAGTCCTACTTCTTATTCTGCCAATCTTTCTGCCAAGTTTGTTTACTTTGATGGGAGATACTGCTGCCTGCTTTTTATTTACAGCGTCACCTGAAAGTGAGAACAGGCATCTGCATGGCACTTTTGTGGCCGGTGTTACAAGGTATTTACGTGCTAGATATGCTAAACGATCATATGCCCCTTAGTGCTTCCAGAGGACATGCTTCCATGCTGATGATGCTCATTAAAAAAAATGCCTCAATTAAATTTGTGACTATACTCCTTGGGGGGAGAATACTCTGTCTCCTGCTCTGTTTTACCTGTTTTCTGCATATGTTTCATGTTATAGTAGTCTCACATGTTCATTTTAAGAACAGTTTCACAGCAGATTTGACAAAATGCAAAGAAGGTACCAATGTGCGATTTCTACAAATAGCTACAGCGCTCGACCCAAGATTTAAGAATCTGAAGTGCTGTCCAAAATCTGAGAGGGACGAGGTGTGGAGCTTGCTTTCAGAAGTCTTAAAAGAGCAACACTCTGATGCAGAGACTACAGAACCAAAACCACCAAAAAAGAAAATCAACCTTCTGCTGGTGGTGTCTGACTCAGATGATGAAAAAGAACATGTGTCAGTCCACTCTGCTTTGGATCGCTATCAAGCAGAGCCCATCATCAGCATGGAAGCATGTCCTCTTGAATGGTGGCTGAAGCACTAAGGGGCATACGAATGTTTAGCATTCTGGCACGTAAATACCTTGTAACCAGGGCCGGCGCAACCCATTAGGCAACCTAGGCGGTCGCGTAGGCCACTAACATTTGGAGGGCAGCGACCGCGGCGGCCGAACCTTCCACTGCCTCTGTTGGGGGCGGCATTTCAGGGGCGGGACCTTTTCCCACCTAGGGCGGCAAAAAAGCTGGCGGCGCGCCTACTTGAAACACCGGCTACAAAAGTGCCATGCGAATGCCTGTTCTCACTTTCAGATGACACTGTAAATAAGAAGCAGGCAGCAGTATCTTTCAGTATTCAGTATTTTTCTTTATTAGCGTTTTGGGGTTTGTCTTAAATCTTTATTGCATTTTACTATATAAAGATGATATTCTAAATCGGCCTCTAAAAATACAGTGGCAAATCGTCTTTGTGCACCTATTTGCATGAGCAGTTGAACACTTGCTCACACAATTCAGATAACTACATCTAGTTTTCAATTCATATACAACGTACCATTGTGTTAACAAATGTGGGGTTTGTCATCAGAACTGGGTGCAAATGGAAAATGCCTAGAAGAAGGCCCGTTTAGAAAAAAAAATGGGAAAAATTGGTGAAAGTCCTATGTGTGAGTAACTGTCTTCCACAATGGTTGGAGATAGGGTGAATGCCACACCCATGTTCTTCATGGCTTAACACATCTCCAAAATAATGAACGTACACTTAGAGCCAGTGTGAAGCTCATCTGTATATTCTGCTCAGTGTGCAGGTACCTAGACCAGAACCATTCAAACACCACTGTAAATAGCTAAGTAAGTGACTGTAAATGGCAGTTCATTTGCCTATGGAGCTGTGAAATGACAGACATGGACCATGCAGGGGAAGCTGCCTCTGAAAACAGGAAAAAGAACAGGAGTACTTGTGGCACCTTAGAGACTAACAAATTTATTTCAGCATAAGCTTTCGTGGACTACAGCTCACTTCTTCGGATGCACAGAAATGCACTGTAGCCCACGAAAGCTTATGCTGAAATAAATTTGTTAATCTCTAAGGTGCCACAAGTACTCCTGTTCTTTTTGCAGATAGAGACTAACATGGCTGCTACTCTGAAACCTGAAAACAGGAAGAGATCCTAAAATTTTTATAAAAGATTTCACTTTCATTAGTGGCACTACTGTTGAGTTTTCTGTGTCTTAGATTTTTATCTCTCTGTTACTTTTTCTGTAGTGTGTCTGTACCGCCTCATTCATCTAAGAAAAACATTTTCAAGAAGCAAATCATGCTGGTCCTCTTTTACTCTGTTGCTAACATTCACTAGCCACAAGTAACAGCAGTTGACCATTCTGATGATGGTAGGAGCAGAAATTCTTACGATGGTGGGTAGACAGAACAAAATCTGGTCCCAAAATACTGTGATAGATCTTCATTCCAAGAAGAGCCACTTATAGACAGACATACTTACCATCTGGGCCCAGAGGGAGAAGATCACTGGTTTCTGGAATCAGACCTGTCCACTGAAGAAGGAAGCTGGAGTAGAGATGAAGACACAAATTGCATTCCTAGATATCTCTTGATATATTGCAGGGTACCAGGATGTGCTACAGAGTAACTCTGCTCAACACAATACTGTGTAATATACATGTAAGGGAACTCCCAAGTTTGCTCAGATTGTATGCCTGGCATCTGACCTGTCTTGTTCCAAATAGTAATTCAAATTAAATCAGATTCCAGAATACTTCTATCTCCCCTGAGCAAAACATTACTGACAGGGGCAAAAATAGACTCTAACATCCTGCAATCAGTCCCTTAGTCTGCTAGGAACAGTTCCAGAAGGAAGGGAGTAGGGAAGGCTGTGATTATGTGTAAATAAAATGTCTGAGCTGTAAATAACAGCAGAGATCAGAGCCTGAAGTTCATGCTTTCTGGATAGCATTTGACAAGACCTTAAAAACCCATTTAAACTAAGTTTTAAAAAATGGACTTCCTTATCTCCTCTTGCACGAAGGGAAACTGTCAAACAGGAGGCTTAATCGAGATCAGTTTGCTAGCTGTACCGTCCTATCTTTAATTGTGCGCTATCACTTGTAGATAGCTCTGGGATTTATTCACATGGAACTAGCTGGCCCTGGCTTTTTCCATACTCTGCACTTCTGTAGCACCAGGAAATTGAACCGACTCCAAACAGACCCACCTGGCCTCTGATCCATAACCACAGATCAACTAAATGCTCTTCTTGCCAGGATTGCAAAATTTTAATGATAAAAATCTAGCAGTTGCCATCCACACCAGGCTTCAGAAAATGCTGTAAACTAGCTATGGTTTGAGACTGTAGAAGACAATATCCTTTCCCAAATTAAGAAATCATACTGGCCCAAGGAACAGTGATGCAGGAGAGGCGAGGAGAAGGAGCCGGTGGTGGTGGGGACTTTCAAATGTACAGAGGGCAGTTAGAGCCCACCTCTCACCAAAAGGGATTTGGTGCCTTGTGTGCTACTGAAAATTCTCTCTCCCTCACCAAAGGCAGGCTTGCTAGGATTTCCTAGAAAAGAATACAAGGCTATTCAGAATATGGACACCAACTCTTGTAACTCGTCTTATGTAAGCCTAACACATGAAATATACAAGATTGGCTGTAAGAACTGGATTTATGCAAAACAATTAGAATGTCACTTGTCTCTCATAAGTGAGACTATGCACAAATTTGAGGAATTATGGTAACATTTCATTGACCTGGATTTGAAAGAAACTCAGTAGGTGGAAGAAATAATGGGGGTGGGTGGATTAGCACCTGCTCTATCTCCATATGCTGTTAGATGTTATAATTATTTTAAAAGCCCTGAATTGTCTGTGCCCCTGCGGAAAGGCTACCTCTTGCCTTCTGCCTCATTCTTGTTGTTATTGTTCATCTTTCATGTGGTGGTGTTAAGAGAATTGAGAAAATAACTGATTTTTCAGTTCACTGACAATTCTCAACATCAAACAAAAAAATCAGTTTGGGTCAAACCAAAACCAAATCTTCTGAAAAATTTTGGTGAATCAAAAAGTTGACAAATTTGTTTTGGATTAAATGAAGTGTTTTGCTTGACCTGAAATGTTTTGTTTCCGGGAACTTTTAAAAATAAAAGCAAAGGAAATAAAGGGCTAGATTTGCAGAAGGGCTGGAAGAGAGGTGCTGCCACCTCCTTTTATAACCTTTATCCCAGTGGTTAGGGCACTCACCTGGGAGAGGTGCTGCCACCACCTTTTATAATTTTTATCCCAGTTGTTAGGGCACTCTAGTTGCCAATGCATATAGCACTCTTCAAAATGTAGAGTAAGAAATGTTCCTTGCCTGCCCCAAGAGTTTGCAGTCTAAGATGAGACTAGCAAAGATAGGGCCCAGGACAATTAGGGAGAGGAGAGTGTAGGAATATTACTGGTGGGAAATACAGAACTGAGATGCTTGCTGGAAGAAATTGTTTCTAAGGTGGGATCTAGAGAGTAATGTTTTAGAACTGGGAAGCTGTTTGGAGTTGAGGGAGGATGTGACAGAATGTAAAGAATCAAGAGTAAGATGTGGATGGGACAAGTATGGAATAAATGTAGTGGAGAAAAGGGGGAAAGAGGCTGGGAATGAGAGTAGAGATATGCTGAATATGAGGACAAGGAATCTGAATTTGAGATGGCAAGACAAGATGTCAGTGAAAGGATATAGGGAGGATGTGATCAAATGGGCCGGACAACTCAGTGGTTGCAGTAATCCAGGATGGGTGGATGTAAAGATTTTTAGCAGTGGGTACAAAGAGGAAAGGGTAGATCTGGGTCTCTTCTTTAGGGAGAAACAATAGGATTTCATGAAGGTCTGGAGAGTAAGGAGTTGACTGAAGCTGAGACTGGGAGGATAGTAGAAGGTATCAACGGTTATATTGACAGGAGGGAGTACAGAGGAGTTAGAGGGAATCATGAATAAGTCTGGTTTGAGATGGTGGCAGCAGGACAATATGGGAGACGTTAGAAACAGCTGCAGCTGTAAGACTGAACTGAGAGAGATTCTACCCCGGACTGAATCTGTTCAGAAAGATAATGATTGAAATTATGGAATTACTCTCTTTGGAGGACATGGTGTACAGAGGAGGAAACTCAGGGCAAAATCTTGAGGGATTCCAGCAATTAAGCCATAATTGGAGCTAAATCAGTTAAGATCTTGCTGCTGGTGCTGGGAACTGAACTTTGCAGAAGAGGAGGAGAGCTGTCTCAATGTAGGGCTACCCCCTTTGGAATTCATTCCCCCCTCAGAGTTTAGTGATCTTCAGAAAATGATGCAACAAGGCGTATTTCTTTGGTTTAGTCCTTGTGTAGGTTTCCTTTTCCCCTGACGATTTCTGATACACTTCTGGTGGCAGCCAGTAGTGACAGTTGTTTGATATAGCAGTTGCTCTTTAAACTACACACTGGGTAGCTTTGAATAATTTATATCTATAACTTTTGTAAACTGCTATGGTAATAAGCACTTTTGTAAAGGAATCATTAAATAAACTTGTACAATTCCTTTCCACAGCGTATTCCAGCCTTCCTACTTTTGAACACTTGACCTGGGACCATTGGAATGCTAAAAATGTATAATTATAGATGACAGTGTGGAAAAAGCAACTGTGTCTGAATACTGAAATGACTTGCTATAGCACATGAAAACAATTTAAATAAAAATAAAACTTGGCAACATGAAACCTTTTTTGAAGCCTGTAGATTGGGAGCTGATTCTATTCTCCCTGATACTGCAGAGGAAATCTACCAACATTCTAGCCAAGCAACATCATTCCCACTGCCTCCCATAATCGAACTGGGATGTCCTTTGTTACATAACTAGTTTGGAGGTATATACTAATTTTGAATAAATCTATTCTGCCACTTAGACTTGACGTAGATATCTTAGGCCTTCATTACCCTCCCTAGGGTAGGATATAGACCAATACAAGGAATCATAAAATTATTTGAAGGATAAATCATAGTGATTCTGGCACCTGAGCTGTTGTGAATTAACATACGGGGCAGGCGCTTCATTTAATTTTAAATTGTGTAGCAGGGGTCTGCTTGCAGGTAGTTAATGCCAAACTCATACCCCTGGCCTTGGGATGAAAATCCTCTTACAGTTTCTTGTCACTATGAGCAGAGGCGTGATTTCCAGTTCGCATAGATGTACTGTGCTAGCTCTTATCTGAGCTAGCACTCTAAAAATAGTAGTGTAATCGTGGCAGCCTGGGCAACAACAGCACCTTGCTAACAGCCCTGAGTACAAACCCACCTGAACCCCAGGTGTACATACTCAGGGCTACTAGCATATGCTGTGCCACTGCTGCCCATGCTACCATGGCTATGCTACTGTTTTTAGTGTGCTAGCTCAGATGAGAGCTAGCCCAAGTATGTCTGAGAGAGCTGGGAATCACACCCCTTGCTTGTAGTGTAGATATAGCCAAAGGGATTCCTCTAGAAGTCACTCCTACACATTTATCAGCAACCCTACAGTTCTTGGGGCCCCTTAGCATCACTCCTCCCTCAGTCACTGATCCGGGGTCTCCTTTCCCATGGATTCTTGCTGCCTATGATATGATGTGCAAGTTCACAATAGCCATACAGAGGGGCTCCTCCTTGACCTCAGACTCAGCTTGCTGTGTCCCAGCAGCAGCACGTTATATGCCTCTTTAGTGGCTCATGTACCTCTTTCTCAAATGGCAATCCAATTAGAAGAGAACTAGCAACAGGACGTAGGGGTGAGATTTTCTTCCAGCTCTCTAGTCAACCAGAGCTCTGGGAAGGAGTTGAGGAGAGATGAGCTTCTTGTGTTTCCCCTGCTCTGGCCAATCTGGGCTCCAGCTTCAGGACCAGGCTTCATAGCACTGCTGCTGATGTGTGCACATACTCCTCAATAGTTTGTTCAGCTGAGAGCTCCAAGTTATGTCAGCACCACGGGGGGGCTGCCACTATGAAATGAAGGCAACTTGCTCCGGGAGCAATTGCAATTAATATAGCTTTCATTTGTGATAAATGAGGTTAATTCTGGGTGTTTGGGTATAGACTTAAATTGGAAAGGGTGAAAGTTCTTTAGCCTTAAAAATATACAGTGTAGCAGATGTAATCCTTTATTTCCCACTCCTCGTCCTCTGAAATACTGAAGCATTAAATAGCAACAGCATTGCAGATAAATATGACCAGAGGCACAACGGCCAGTGTGAAGAGCAAGAAGGCATAATAGCTTAGCAAGCAGAGGTGTCCTACTGTTGCATAAAATCATGGCTGGTGATGACAGTATTTCTGGAGTAGAATAGAACTGGCTTTATTATTTAAACTCATCCCTCCCACTCAGTTTCTCCCAGATTAGGAACTCAAGGGCACAGACAATAAATTTCTAACCCACACTTTTGAATCATTTTTCTACATCCATTGAAATAAAGACAAGGGAAATTCACGATTTATGGGGACGTTCATGAGACCAAGCAGATGTGTTGCTTTGTTATAGAAATTTCTACTTTTGACAAAATTGGCTAGTCCATATGGATCAAGTGACAAATCACTTTCTACAGTCTATTTGCCAGTATTTTCACATCTATATTTAGTACAGAAATAAGCTGTTAGGTTTATATGTCAGTATCATTCTACTTATAGTTAAAATAATTTTAGCAGCTAGTGAATACAATGGTGTTTAATCTGTAGTTTTCCAATCACAGAACAAATTGAGTGAATTAAAACATGAGATGTAAATGAACAGAAATCTGATAAATGGATAGCTGTGCTACACCAAAAATATTTGAATATACACTACTGTTTGGGTCTCGAAGAGCTTTACAAACTCACAATGGAACTTATTGCCAGCAAAAATAAGACTAAGTACTCCCTGTATTCAGAACTAAATGCAAATCCCATCTTCCTGTCCTACCTTTCCTGGAAAAGCTCTCTTGAACACATCCTTGTACACTATGCATAAATATATAAATTCCAACAATAATTAAAAGCTTGCTCTGGCCAGGAAGGCTGGGAAAATAAATTTTTGCTTTTATTTCTCATGGAAAGTGCTCAGTTCACGGTGTACCTAGCTAGAGGAGTACAAAATCAGGGTAGATACTATTGCCACTTCACCGATGGAGAAATTGAGGTGAGAGTTAAACAATTTGATCAAAGCCATAGGGTATCTATGTCTGAGCTGAGGCAGGAGAAGTGAACCCAGACCACTCATAATGGGGGGTTTGTCCAATCTGTTCTTAAAAGTCTCCAATGATGCAGATTCCACAACCTCCCTTCCAGACCTTAAGTGCCCTTATAGTTAGAAAGTTTTTCCAAATATCTAACCTAAATCTCCCTGCAGATTAAGCCCATTACTTCAGTGGACAAGGAGAACATTGATCATGTCCTCTTTATAACAGCACTTTACATATATATCAGGCCCCCTTCAGCTGTCTTTCCTTAAGACTAAACATGCCCAGTTTTTTTAACGTTGCCTCACAGGTCAGGTTTTACTGAACCTTTTATCAATTTTGTTGCTCGCCTCTGGAATCTCTCCAATTTGTCCATATCTTTCCTAAAGTGTCGTGCCCTGAATTGGACACAGTACTTCAGATGAAGCCTCACCAGTGCCAAGTAGAGCTGGACAATTACCTCTTGTGTTTTACATCCGATGCTCTTGTTGATACCACCCAGAATGATATTTGTCTTTTTTTGCAGACTTTTCTGACTCATAGTCAACCTGTGATTCACTATACCCCCAGATCCTTTTCAGCACTGCTACAACGTAGCCAGTTACTTCCTCCTTTGCAATTGTGCCATGACCCTGAGGGTCTTGACCCGGGTCCACGGGGCTTCTAGTTGACTGACATTTCCCTGCTCATACCCAGTGGCTTGCAACTGACTAATCAAGAGAGACCATGAAACCAGAAGCTACTTTATGGAGGTCTCCCTCAAGTCATGATTGGAGGAACACCAGGACCACCGACTAGTCGTGGCTTCCTAAGCACTGGAGGAAGATGGGGTCAGAAAAAGCCCCCTAGTACAATTAGGAGTCTGATCTGATTGGGGCTCTTGACTTTACTGCAATAAAAATATTTAATAATGTGAATTGCCTTTTGCCCTCCTCACATGCTCAGCTCCATCCTTGCCTAGAATGAACCAGAAACAGGGGGTTAACTTTAATCTTTGTCATGTTATGTGTATAGTACAGAATTTGGTGGTTTGCAAATCCCAGAGCTGCTCTGGCAGTTCTGGAACTTACAGGAAGTCCTTGTAAACTCTCCTTCAGGGCCAGAGGCATGAAGGATTCATAGAACTCCAAGGATTTACTGAGGGGTTTAAGATGTTGCAACTAGCCCTGAGGTCCAGTGGGCAGAAAGCATCTGACACAAATTAGAAATCTTATCATCAGGGTGCAGAGGCGCCTGTTTTCCTGGATAAAGGTGATAAATCTCACTAAGCATAATCTCTTGGTTTAGGGGAGGGCAGCCTACATGTTGATACACTGAGGGAGATCCCTGACTGCTTCCTAAAATTCAGTTAATCTAACACTGCTCCATTTTGCTGTTGGAGACACTGGGCCTAATCCTGTTACTGTTTGCAATGGAAATTCGGTTGGAGTTTTGACATCTGAGTACAAGATTGGGCCCACTGTAGCATTTAAAATAGCTGAAGAATAGTGAAATTTAGATGGATTAGCTGTCAATAAAACAAGATGAACTGGCAATATTTGCATCCAGAATGTTGGATGTGAGTGTTTTCTAATAAAATATAGATGGAAATGTGGATTTTCTATGGCTGTCTAGGAGTCAGGTTTTGTGGTAGCAACATCACTGAATTTTCACCTGGTGTCTCTTACTGTAAAACTATGGGCTAGTCAGAGTTGGGAAAGCTAACACACACACCTGGTGACCTGAAACTTATAGAGCCAAAATTTCAAAAGACTTTCACAGTCTTGGCACTCGACATGCAGCCATTGTGCTGAGCTCTTCTGAAAATCTCGTTCCAGTTGTGGATGTTGAACTTTCTTGAAAATTCTTGCCATAGTACAAATACTACCACAGCCATGATCACTACCATAAAAGATGCTCACATGCTACAACAGTGGGAGCTATGAAAGTGTATTTATGGAATATGCATTTTCAACAGTACATGTATATTCCCTTCTGTGAGCAGTCAATGTGCAATATATATGGGAATGTTTACATAGACCATGACCCTCTTGGCTAACGTGGGCAGAACCATGGCTTATGCCTGCACCATCAGCTAGATCTGGTCCCTGACATCATTCATAAAATACAATCTTTGCTTGAAGAAGAGAGCCCGGCTATTTAAAAAAAAACAAATATTTGGCACCACCAGTCTCAGTACTGCTCGTCTACAACCATGCCTGCATTTAACTCTCTCTTTTTATTAAACTATCAAATTGGGAGCTTTTATTGCTCCCAATTTAGCATTTCTAATAAAAACTTAAAGTTAAACGCCTCTATGGGTATTGGAGCTTGCAGCTGTGCTTGCTCTTGATTGAAGGGGAAAAAACCTCAGCTTTCAAAACCCGCACCTGCAGTTTCAGATCAGTAGGAGATGAGAGGGGAAGAAGTTGGGAGAGAATTGCAACAGCAAACAGGGATGGTGAGAATGGGGAAGGAGTGAGAGAGAAATATTTGTGGAGTGGTAACAGTTATAAAATGAAAACCCCTCAGAATTTGGAAGTTGTCACGAACCACACGAGCCTTAGCCTTGATTATCAATTTTAAAATTACTGCAATAATTAGAAGTGATGATTATGAGCCTCATAGCTACACTGGAGCTGTTTTTGTCTATTACTGTAAAATTCTGTAATGTATAATTCTCCAGGCCTCAAGGAGCTTCGGTTTCCTCATAATTAGTCTGCCTGGGAAATGATCTTTTTCCCATGAAAAATTCTTACAAAAACTTTTTTCAGAAAGAGGTTTCTTTCTTTTCAGGTTCCATCTATTTATGGGCTTGTTTTCAGCAACACCAAACCGTTGATAAGTATTGAAAGTTTTTGTTTTTTTCTGAAAACTCACAAAAATTCTGTTTTCATCAAAAATTTCTGTGTCAACATAAAGGCCATTTTCTGCTAAACACTTTAATGGAAAATTCCTGACCAGCTCTACACCTAATGCACATTATTCAATTAAAACTTTTTTATAGGTCCTTTTCATAAGTGTACGTATTATATGTGTCTGTAAATAAGCCTAGACTTGTCCACGTATTTTTATAGCTTTACTTTATTTTTAAAAATTAAAATTAGCAAGCTAGGCTTCAGGAGTTTCTGGTGGGATGAAAGAGGCATTCCAAACATGAACCCTTCTTTCTGAAGAGCCAGGGGAATCAACAGGATTCTTGCTCTTCCCTTGCTAGCAGCTTCTGCAGCTGCCTGGGAAATAAAGGCTGCTGGCCCGGTAAGAATCATAGAATCATAGAATTCAAGATCAGAAGGGACCATTATGATCATCTAGTCTGACCTCCTGCAAGATGCAGGCCACATAAGCCGATCCACCCACTCCTTAGCAAGTGAACCCTGCCCCATGCCGGGGAGGGCGAAAACCTCCAGGGCCATAGCCAATCTTCCCTGGAGGAAAATTCCTTCCCGACCCCAAATATGGCGGTCAGCTGAACCCCGAGCATGCGGGCAAGACTCTACAGCCAAACCCTCTGGAAAAGGTTACATCATACCAGGCACATAATTGACCTATTGACTAAGCCCGTTATCCTATCATACCATCCCCTCCATAAACTTATCTAGCTTAATCTTAAAGTCGTGGAGGTCCTTCGCCCCCACTGTTTCCCTCGGTAGACTGTTCCAGTATTGCACTCCCCTGACGGTTAGAAACCTTCGTCTAATTTCAAGCCTGAATTTCCTGACTGACAGTTTATATCCGTTCGTCCTCGTGTCCACATTAGCACTGAGCTGAAATAATTCTTCTCCTTCCCTGGTATTTATCCCTCTGATATATTTAAAGAGTGTAATCATATCTCCTCTCATCCTTCTTTTGGTTAAGGAAAACAAACCGAGCTCCTCAAGTCTCCTTTCATACGAAAGGCCTTCCATTCCTCGGATCATTCTAGTGGGCCTTCCATTCCTCGGATCATTCTAGTGGAGGTTGTTCACCACTCTGCGTTTTGTTTAAAAAACAAACTGAAAACAGATATTTTTAATAAAAATGATGGTTAATAATTTAAAAGTATCCAATCTGTGATTGCTGATCTTATGGCCAATTCTGGGGAAGCAGAGCAGTCAATCTGATGTCTCATAGATTACAAAAGCATTGCAGAACGCGTAAGGTGAAATCCTACGTCCATTGACTTCCCTGACAAAATTCCCTTTGACTTCAATAGAGGCAAGGCTTCATGCTTCAGTTCTGATGACAAATTCAGATCTGTGTGGACAGAATTGTCAGCCCATGCTGGATCTGTTTGAAGGATGAGAGCCTTAAATGGCAACACTTCGAATGTTGTGACTGGATGACATTTAGCCCTGGTTTAGTTCCATTAACTTCATTGGAGTTTTGTCTGACTGTACCAGTTCTGAAATTAGATGGCAGACTGTAGGAGCTTTCTGGGGAATTGTTTGCTCTGGGGAATTTCAGTTCTAAATGTAATCATTTAAAAAATCTCTAGACAGGGTTTTTTGTAAATAATGTAAAGTCTATTCATTTAAAAAATGTAGGAATTATTTTGGGGATGTTTGGCCTGTGCTGCACAGATCAGACTAGATCATCACAATGGTTTCTTCTGGCCCTAGAATCTGTCAGTCTATAAATTCGAGAATGTAGATTCTTCTGGCTACCTGCAGTTTGTGATTAGCTGAATGAGTAGTTTGTGTCTGTGCCATGACAACACACACATCTGTATATGTTCAGTATAAATGCTTGTGAATGCCTACCTGTGTCTTTATATAGAAATATTCAGGTTTCTCCATTTATACTTAGATTCTAAACTCTGTCATTTGCAATAGCAGGGATGCCCGGGGGAAGTGGGGCAATTTGCCCCAGGCTCTGGGCCCCACAGGGGCCCCCATGAGAATTCTCTGGCCCTGATCCTGCCTTCCCCCCATCCCCTGGCGCCTCAGCGCACTGCGTCCAGGAACAGCCCTGGACAGAGCTGAAGCGGTGTGGCTCCAGTGGGGCCTGAGCTCCTCCCACACGGAGCTGCATGGTAAGGGGGTGGGGCTGTGAGCTCCGGTCCCGCCAGAGCCCACACTGCTGCAGCACCGTCCAGGGGCCAGGGCAGCTCCTGGATGCGGTGCGCTGAGGCTCCAAGAGAGGGGAGAGGTGAGAGTAATCCAGGCGCGGCCCTGGACAGAGCTAAAGTGGCATGGCTTGGGCGGGGCCTGAGCTTCTCCCCGCTCAGAGCCGCGTGGTAAGGGGGCAGGGCTGCGAGCTGCAGGCCGACTGGCAGGAGCTCAGGGCCCGCTGGAGCCATGCCTCTGCAGTGCTGTCCAGGGCCACTCCTGGACGTGGCGTACTGAGGCTCCAGGAGAGGGGGGAGGCAGGGGTAAGCAGCATGGTAATGGGGCTGGGGCTGGGGCCAGGGCCAGGGGGGCTGGATAAGGGGCAGGGAGTCCTGGGGACAGGGAGGGGGCAGAGGTTCTGGGGGGGAGTCAGGAGATGGGGAAGGGGGGGTTGGATTGTGGGCATTCTGAGGGTCTGTCAGGACTTGGTGGGGGAGGTGGATAGGGTCGGGGCAGTCAGGGGACAGGGAATGGGGGTTGGTGGGGGTGGGGAGGATTTCAGCAGGGTGGTAAGGAGACAAGGAGTAGGATGGGTCGGGGATTCTGAGGGGAGCAGTTGGGGGGCAGGAAGTGGATGGGGGTCAGATAGGGGATAGGGCCAGGCTGTTTGGGGAGGCACAGACTTCCCTACCCTAAAGCTCATTCAGCAGTTTGAGGCTTGCAGACAGCTATTTAACACAAAGAGCCAAGCTGTTATCTTTTCCATGGGGGAGGGATCACATGAGAAGAGCAATATCCTACACCACCTACCTCCTTCCCAACCCTACCAAGGGAGACCCCCCCGCTCTCCTGCATTCCCTGAGGCTCCAGAGGGGTTAATTCAGTGGTTCTCAAACTTTTGTACTGGTGACCCCTTTCACATAGCAAACCTCTGAGTGTGACCCCTCCCCTTGTAAATTAAAAACACTTTTAAAATATATTTAACACTATTATAAATGCTGGAGGCAAAGCGGGGTTTGAGGTGGAGGCTGACAGCTTGCGACCCCCCAGTAATAACCTCGTGACCCCTTGAGGGGTCCCAACCCCCAGTTTGAGAACTCCTGAGTTAATTTAATTTTAGCACCCTGTGTCCATTCACATGCTTGTGCTATTTTGAGCATTTCAGTTTTCACAACATAGGCTCATCCCAGATTCTGGAACAAGCTCAAATGCTCAGTTTGTGGAGTATGTACATAAGCTATACTAAAGACAAACCCACAGTAACCATCTCCAGTTTGTGAGGGACCCCGTGGAGCCAGTCTCTAGGAAACAGATACGTTCATGGAGGTTGACTATTAGCCAGGATGGGTAAGGAATGGTGTCCCTAGCCTCTGTTTGTCAGAGAGTGGAAATGGATGGCAGGAGAGAGATCACTTGATCATTATCTTTGGGGCACTTGACATTGGCCATTGTCGGTAGACAGGATACTGGGCTGGATGCACCTTTGGTCTGACCCAGTATGATCATTCTTATGTTCTAAGCTAAATGGACCCAAAGTTATGGAGACAGATATGAGTCAAGAAAACCAACAGAGTATTAGAAACCTGGAAAAATCTCTGACTGGATGGACTCAGGCATTTGGTCACAAACTGAGGTGGTTCAAAAGTTTTGGATTTTTTTTAAGCAGAATTTTTTTATTGTTTCTTTAAACAAACATCTTTAAACAAACACAGCAAGCAGCAAATATTTGGCCATGTTCAGGTTTTGGCAGACTAATTTTAGATTTTCAATTAAAAAAACCACAACAAATTTTGAAGGAAAGCAGACATTGGCTGTGATTTTTTCCTGCTTTTTAAAACCCCCTAGTTTTCGATTCAAAAAAAGTTTTGACGTTGTCCAATCCTTTTAATGAGTTTTAGTGCCTTTTAGCACTAGCTGATGCTGAGAACCAGTGATACCTTGTAAAGGTGACTTGAAAAGAAGTTTTCTCAAAACTGGGTTTGTGCTGAGATGCGGAAGGTTTTTAAATGTTTATTTTTCCCAGGGCTGCCTGGGTGGGAAGGTGAGGTGGGGGGCAAGTGGGGCAATTTTCCTCGGGCCCTGCAGGGGCCCCCACAAGATTATAGTATTCTATAGTATTGCAACTTTTTTTTATGGAAGGGGCCCCTGAAATATTTTGGTCTGACCCAGTGAAAAGTTAAACAAAATAATTCTGCTGCTAGTAATGGGAAGGAGAGGGGCATGCATGTGTGATTACACTTAATCAACCTCACTGGCTGTTTCTTTATATTTCCCCAGAGTTAGAATCATGGTGAAAAATTATCCTTGTGAAAATATATATATAAGGTTTAATCAACTCATGAATTAAGGAAAGTTGCACTGAACAGATGAGGTATTAGAAGTGAAGACAAGCATTTAAATTAAGAAAACAGCATGAATAGATTGCACAACTTGAGTCCAAGAACCCTTGATGTAGAGATTTAATGAATGCAAGAGAAGAAATACATAAAAAGATACCATTAGTGCCCTGGGGTTATAGGAAGGAAAGGGACTTTTCAATGTGAAAATTTCATTTGAAAATGTTTACATTTCCTGCAAAATGTTCATGATGGAACCCTATGGCACAGTGCTGAAAGAATAGGACACTAAAAAGAAATTAGAGATACTTTTCCATGATTTTCTGCAAAGCTCTGTACAGTATAGCATTCTGCCTCTTGTAGAGGGAGATCAAAGCCATGGGAAAGCAAAATCTAATGAAAGGCAGCTGGGCCTTGGGATAAAAGGAGGGAGTGTATGAAAGAGTATGACAAGTGTGTAGCTATCCCTCCACATCAAATCTGACATAGAGACAGAGAAACAAGAACACAGCCTGTGACAATCCACCTATCTTGTGCCATCAAAAAGTGAGGAGCTGAAGGAGTGCGAGTATGCACGCAAATATCTTGTTAACCTCATAGGTAAATAAAAATAGTGCTGATGCTGTGGTGTTGATAGAAAACAGCCAAATTTTTAATGCATATGCTATTGGGAAAATGAGAAGGATCGGATTTTTGACTGCAGAGGAACTGAAAAGCAATCTGAGGCTATGTACGTGCTTCATGGAAGAAGCTTAACTTTTGTGCCTTATGTAACATAGATGTTGAGTATTAACATGGATTTCCAAGGTTCTCTAATCAATCAGAACTTGTGGAATGCACAGAGTTCACAGTCTACTGATCAGATAATGGAAGGCTGTTTCCAGAAACTCTGGGTTATTTCTTCTGTACTGTAGTTTAAAGTAGACCCACTGATTTTAATGAGAATTGGCTACCAAATTTTGAGACTTTAGTAGCTACAGGAACCTACAACATTAATTTTATTCTGCACCAGAAAGTCCACAAACATGGACTATAGGGATAACCAGATCAGATCACTGCTCCATCTAGTCCAATATTCTGCCTTTGACAGTGGCCTGCACCAAGTGTTTCAGAAGGTGCAAGTGCAGTGGTCAGTTCTGGGGAAGTTTCTTCCTAATGCCAAGCAGATTTGTTTGGGTCCTGAAGCATGAGGGTTCAATCCTTTACATTAGATGAACATAAGAACCTAAGAAAGGCCGTACCAGGTCAGACCAAAGGTCCATCTAGCCCAGTATCTGCCTACCGACAGTGGCCAATGCCAGGTGCCCCTGAGGGAGTGAACCTAACAGGCAATGATCAAGTGATCTCTCTCCTGCCATCCATCTCCATCCTCTGACGAACAGAGGCTAGGGACACCATTCTTACCCATCCTGGCTAATAGCCATTTATGGACTTAGCCACCATGAATTTATCCAGTCCCCTTTTAAACATTGTTATAGTCCTAGCCTTCACAACATCCTCAGGTAAGGGATAAGCTCCTTCCCTCACTGTGACTGGTCTCATGATTCATATAAAAGTCTAACCATTTTTTAAAATCATAGTCTCAAAGATATCTTCTGGCAGTGAGTTCCGCGGGTTAATTAGGTCCTGAAGGAAAATACTTCCCTGTGTCAGTTTTACTCTTGTCACTTTTCGGTTTCATCGGATGGCTCCTTGTTTTATAACAAAAGGTAAATGGAAGAGCCTGTCTTACCTTCTCTAATCTATTCTTTATTGTATATTCTGCTGTCCATGTACTCTCTCGTCTCTTCTCTATACCCGGCAGTCTTTTCAAGGTATATCTATACCTATCTCATAGAACTGGAAGGGACCCCAAAGGGTCATCGAGTCCAGTCCCCTGCCTTCACTAGCAGGACCAAGTACTGATTTTGCCCCAGATACCTAGGTGGCCCCCTCAAGGATTGAACTCACAACCCTGGGTTTAGCAGGCCAGATGCTCAAACCACTGTATGTTTGTCCTTCCATGACTAATAGCTTTTTCATCCATCTTTGAAACTTTTCTGTTCTTTTGTGTGGTAGGTGACCAAAACTGAACATAACATTCAAGGTGAGGGTGTACCATTGGTTTGTAGAATGATATTTTTGCATTTCAGTACAACTTTCTAACCCATGCTTGAGACATCCTAATATTTATATTACTTTTAATCACTGCTGCACACTGAGTAGATTTTCTCATTGAGTTGTCCGCAGTGGCTGAATTTCCTGCGTGGTTACACTGTAACTTAGAACACATGAATGCGTATGAATAGCTCAAGGTATTCCTTGTGTTTTACCTTGTATTTGTTAACATGGGATTTCATCTGGCATTGTGTTGCCCCCTTTCCTGGCTCTAAGATGCTCTGGAATTCCTTGCAACTTCACTAACCTAAATACATTTGTGTTGTCTGTAATTTTTGCCACCTTACTGTTTACCCCCTTTGATAGTTCATTAAAAATATTGTAAATAGTTAATATGCTGAATAAATATATTAAAAATGTAATGATCCAGTCTTAACAGTTTGCCGTGTTAAAATTGGTTTTATATTCCTTCTTTGTTTGCTGTCTCCTAAACTGGCCTTAAACCAGCCAGAGATTCCCCCCTACTGGGGGAATTCCTAGCTGGTGCAGTGGTAGCACTGGCAGCCTTCTACACCAGCAGCTCCCTGGGATAAGGAGGAGAGGCAATGTTAAGTAGGGGTTGGGGGCATATTGGGAATGGGAGGGGATGTAACAAGAGCTGAGTTTTGCTAAACTTATTTCTCTGCCAGTTTAAAGGACCTTGAATTGCTTGACTGTTCTCTTGAATCATCCAATAAATTCATGTTGACTGTGTCATGCTCCTTTTTATGTTTGCTTTCCACAAATATTCTAGGGAACGAGTTTAGAGGAAGGGATGTTTGCTGAAACTTTATGATAATATTTTCAGAAGCAAATATTCTGAATCCATATTCATGAGTATTCTTACTGGAAAACTATTACTGAGAAGTAAGCTAATCAGATCTTTAAAAGAAAATGGCCTGTGTTACCTGTTTGTCCAATCCAATTTCAAATATTAAACACTCACAACAAAATGCTACTAGTGAGTGAACTACAGATCAAGAAATTACTTGGCAAATCATTTTGAATAACAAACACGTGAGGGGAAATTTGTACATAGACCATTTGCAAATAGAAATTGATGACATTCTAGTGCATGGATAGACTTGTACATGAAAGATTTGCAAGACATGAACTTGGATATCCTTAAGAAAATGCTTAAATTCCCTTAAGGATAGATTGACAGAGAGATTAAAACAGCAATCTCATTACAATCAGCTTCCAGACTGGTCTCTCATATCCTTGTGCAGCTCTCTCAAGACTACTTAGACACAAAGGTGCAGTTAGATGTTAAGAGCTAGATTGCAGGGGCTTGTGCACTAGAGGCTATCTCTGTGGCAAGTACCATGTCCCCCAGTGCTGCTCCCCCTGCACATGGGGGTTGCACGGTTCTCTCCATTCATTACAGAGAAGCAGATTGCTCCCCTTGGGGCACCGACCCTGATCTAGATCATGCGATGAGGTCAGCAGTTAGGTAAAAATGTTTAGTTTTGACTTAATAATTTCAACTCTATTAAAACATTAACTTATAAATAATATTTTGTATTGTTTCAGCATTATTGAAACAAACTGTTTCTGAATAAACATTCTTCAGAACTTCCATTCCATGAAAAATTGTGAAATGTTAATTTTTCAACATTTGTTTTGTTTTGGATTGGAATGAAAAATCACAATTTCCCATGGAACAGAAATTCCATCTTCTGATCATTGCTGTGCAGGGCAATAGTAACAAGCTGTCACTGTACTACTCAGAGCACAGAGTGACTGCAGTAGTGAGAGGCTTTAGCACTGCTAGGCAAGCAGGGGGAGACTTCTTGCTCACCCCTCTCCAGCCAGCCAAGGACCTCTAAAAACCTGGCTCTAAAGACAAGCTTGCAACAATCAGTAGTCTATTCTCAAACCCTTTTGTACAGTAGGAACACACCAACTCGCAGCTTAGCCCATACAATTTTATTTGGGCAGCATTTGAATAAAAGCATCTGTATTCATTGCAGAACATAATAGAGGCACCATGCCTGGATTAAGCAGTTGAGCAATTGTCCATTTAAAGAAACATCCCCAATATAATAGAGATGCAAAAAGCTTTCCTCAGAAGTTTTTATAACAGATAATGTTTCCAAATTTTAAGAGTGCAATACTGTTTTTGCCATTGTGGACTAACTCTTTTGTTGTACAACTCTACCAAAATACTGTCCATTCACAATCACAAATCTATTACTGAATGATGTCCCTTTTCTATTGCACATTTATTTTGCCTTCTCATCTCCCCTTCGGTATAATCTCTGTCTAACACCTGTTCTTTAGGAGTTGAAACCTTTATTCTTATTGCTTTCACATTTTTCTATTTGTCCTGTACTTCATGCCATTGCTTTGCTTATTGTGATTTTAAAAGAGAAGATCTGTTGCTAAGAGGCTGTTTCAAAAACAATGTGGCTGTTCTGGTCTGAAAGATAGCATAGTAAGGCAACAGTGAAAGATCTGCTCCCTGGTTCCTTTAGGATGTATTCCTTTCTCTCACAGACCAGCACAAAGTCTATATACAGAGGCTGTGTGCAGAGAACTTCTCAGTAGTTAGGGGGATTGCAGAGGCAGAATCTATAACCCAACTCAAGCCGGGTCTACAGTACAGTCTCTACAGTGGCACCGCTTTGGGGCTGCAGCTGTACTGCTGAAGTGCAGATGTTTCCTACATCAACAGAAGGCGTTTTCCCATTGAAGTTGCTAATCCATCTCTCCAAATGGTGGCGGCTAGGTCAATGGAAGAATTCTTCCGTTGATCTAAGTGCATCTACCCTGGGGGTTAGGTTGATCTAACTACAGCACTCAGGGTGGTAAATTTTTCAGAGCCCTGAGCAACATAACTAGGTCAATCTAATTTTAAGTATAGACCAGACTTCATAAGCAGGGCATTGGGCAGTGCCACAGGCCTTTTGTAGAATTGTGCTGGAATGTGAAGCAGAACCTGCACTGAAATAGCAGCTCCGCCCTTCTGTATTGTAATGTGAGGAATTTTAATCGCTAAATACAGTAATGACTTCTTTAGTTCACCCTCTTGACCTCTCCCATTGCCCCCTTGCATAGTGACATTTTCAGAGAGGCTACTGAATCCACCTGCTCAGCACTGGTGGAGGCATCTCTGCATAGAGACTGCAGGGGCAACGTTCCAAAGAGAGGGACAGCGGGCAGTACAAAAGGCTTTGTGCGGTCCCTCAGCTGAGAGCGTAAATAGAGTTGGGAAACATTTTCATTTGAAACTTTTCCCCCCAATGGAAAATTTTCAACTTCTTTCTAAACTGAAAACTTTCATTAAAAAAAGTGGGCTTTTTTTTTTTTTTTTAAATTTTCCCTGGCTTTTCTTCAAAACCACTTTTCTTCCCCTTTCTTCCCCTTTTCCCCACTGGATGCAATAGAAAAAAAATAACTAGAGGTTTTCAGTTTTCTTCTTTTTCCACTTAACTTTTTGAAACTTCAACTTTTTAAGAGTTAACGTGGCAAAAGGAAAAGAAGAAAACTGGAAATGTGGGTGTGGGGAAACTCCTAGTTGTCATTAATTCTATTGCATGAAGTAGGGGAAAAAAAGGGAGGAACAGTCGGAAACCCCCTCCCCCATCAAGTTTTGAAATAGTGAAGAAATGCTGCATTTTGTTCCCTGTATAATGGAAACAACTTCAGAATTTTGAAATGTCTCATGAATTTTCCTATTTTTTTGACCAGCCTGTGAGACAAGAACTCGTCCCACTGACTTTCTTTCTTCTACCCACCTTGTGAGAGATGCTCAAGAGACGAACTGGAAACACCATTACTAGACTGAGTAAGATTATTTTGTCAAAAAGGGAAAATATAAACTATTCCTTTTGGGATATAGTGGGGCATATTCTCATCTGGGGTAAATTGTCCCATAGATTCTGAGAAAATTCAGTTCAGAAACACTGAGCTAGGACAATTTACACCAACTGAGAATCTGCCCCATACTGTATTGTCAGCCCCTGTCGTTTATGTATCCTTGCATGCTGAAATAGGACACATGCTCATAGGGATAATATCTACTCCCATTTATATATGAGCAAGTCTATAAAACTCAGTGGAATTATATTAATGTAAATGGGAGAAGAATGTTGCCCACAGTCTAGAAAATAAATTCTTTGTTCTGCAATAACATGTTTATGCCTACTATACTAGGGAGGGATATTTTGCATGTTAATGTTGCATTAGGCTTTTATGAATGAGCTTGTGAAGATAGTTTTAATAAAGAAGCTAGAATCTGAGGTCCAAACTTTACCTGGATTTCTCCCTTCTTTTAAGCTGTCATGGGATAAAAGGGAAGGTCCTTTCATGGATTGAGAACTGGTTAAAAGACAGGAAACAAAGGGTAGGAATTAATGGTAAATTCTCAGAATGGAGAGGGGTAACTAGTGGTGTTCCCCAAGGGTCAGTCCTAGGACCAATCCTATTCAATTTATTCATAAATGATCTGGAGAAAGGGGTAAACAGTGAGATGGCAAAGTTTGCAGATGATACTAAACTACTCAAGATAGTTAAGACCAAAGCAGATTGTGAAGAACTTCAAAAAGATCTCACAAAACTAAGTGATTGGGCAACAAAATGGCAAATGAAATTTAATGTGGATAAATGTAAAGTAATGCACATTGGAAAAAATAACCCCAACTATACATACAATATGATGGGGGCTAATTTAGCTACGAGTCAGGAAAAAGATCTTGGAGTCATCGTGGATAGTTCTCTGAAGATGTCCATGCAGTGTGCAGAGGTGGTCAAAAAAGCAAACAGGATGTTAGGAATCATTAAAAAGAGGATAGAGAATAAGACTGAGAATATATTATTGCCCTTATATAAATCCATGGTACACCCACATCTCGAATACTGTGTACAGATGTGGTCTCCTCACCTCAAAAAAGATATTCTAGCACTAGAAAAGGTTCAGAAAAGGGCAACTAAAATGATTAGGGGTTTGGAGAGGGTCCCATACGAGGAAAGATTAAAGAGGCTAGGACTCTTCAGCTTGGAAAAGAGGAGATTAAGGGGGGATATGATAGAGGTATATAAAATCATGAGTGATGTTGAGAAAGTGGATAAGGAAAAGTTATTTACTTATTCCCATAATACAAGAACTAGGGGTCACCAAATGAAATTAACAGGCAGCAGGTTTAAAACAAATAAAAGGAAGTTCTTCTTCACGCAGCGCACAGTCAACTTGTGGAACTCCTTACCTGAGGAGGTTGTGAAGGCTAGGACTATAACAGTGTTTAAAAGAGAACTGGATAAATTCATGGTGGTTAAGTCCATAAATGGCTATTAGCCAGGATGGGTAAAGAATGGTGTCCCTAGCCTCTGTTCGTCAGAGGATGGAGATGGATGGCAGGAGAGAGATCACTTGATCATTGCCTGTTAGGTTCACTCCCTCTGGGGCACTTGGCATTGGCCACTGTCGGCAGACAGATACTGGGCTAGATGGACCTTTGGTCTGACTCGGTACGGCCGTTCTTATGTTCTTATGTTCTTAAAAGAGATGATCCAACATGTAAATTGGAGTAGAGTATGCCTGTGAATGTTCATAGCTTATGGGTCAAATTTTCACCTAATTTATCCTGGTATAAAAATGGAAGAATGCAATGGTGGATCAGGGCCTCTGAGAAATACTTTGTTAATAAAACAATAACTGTTGCCTGGAATCCTCCTGTGCCTGTGTCTCTTGAGTCTGAATTATTTCAACATGGGTCAGACTGAAGATTATCCTCTGATTCCAGTTTAGCTCTACAAAAGCTGCACTGAAATGTCTGGTCATCTGGTTGAGGTAAATGTTCTTTGATGTAAGAGGAAAATGGCTGGTAGGGATGCAAAATGGCAGGGTACTTCAACTGAAAAGGAAAACAATTTAGCATATTGAACTGACCAACTGATGCCATTTTATAATAAAATGCAATTTGATTTTACATAGCATCCTCCATATGAACAGAAAGATCTGAAATAAGCCAGACGTTAAAACAAATCAAGTATAGCTCTGTACAGATATTACATGGGCCCTGCTCCTGACATACACAGGGATCTCTTTAATTAGGAATTTTGATTCTAGTTTGTAGTGATGTTTGCCACATAGAGGTTATTGGTTAGTCTCAGATGCTGACACTGACCATTATACTCTCCCTGTGCTAAATCCACTCTGACAAGTCAAGTTGCCTCCTGGATATGGCATTGTTTCTCTGATTGATGTATGACCTCACTAGAAACAGCTAGGATGTTGCAGTGCTGTCTACTTTGCTATATTACAGTGTTGTTAAACTTTGTCTTATAATTTATTCTGAGTTGTACTCCAATCTTTATCCTGTTATTTTTATCTCATACTCTCCCCAATGATCCCAAAGACTGATTGCTGTAAGAAGTCAGGGTGGATTTATTAATTTAAATCACCCATTTTAGTTCTGATTTAAACTTGCAAGCAGGAAGCCTTGATTAAAACTGATTATTTAAATCTTGTTTTGTATTGTACCTTTTAGGTATTTTCCTAAAGATAGGTTGATTCTCATTGGCTAGTGACCATTAAAACATATTGAATTGCAACTAAATGTGGACTTTACTCTAATTTTTATACTAATTTTTGCTACTCAGGTGAGATACTAAAATATATACACATTTGTTTAAGCAATGATATAGCTTAACATACATTTATTCATATCCCTAATTTTTACCTTTTTGTATTATGTTAGAAAATGGGGAATGACTCATTTCCTATTTACTAAATGATGATTATTTACTTGTGACTTGTGTCCAGTTGTAGTTGGATGGAAATTGGAATCCAATTAAAAATCCACACAGATAGTATTTCTAAATGGTGTTTTACTAAATAAAACTACCTTAAATGTGCTGGATACCTAAGAAAAAATAGTAAATTTATCAAAATGTGTTTTGCATTTAAAACTAACTGATTTATTAAAAAAGAATATATCTGTAGTTAATGAATAAAACTTATTGTTTTTGTAAACTATGGCCTGGTCTACACTGTGTGTGGGAGGGATTGACCTAAGATACGCAACTGCAGCTATGAGAATAGCATAGCTGAAGTCGACGTATCTTAGTTCGACTTACCTCGCGTTCTCACGGAGCGGGGTTTATTTCTGCGGCTCCCCTGTTGACTTTGCTTCCACCTATTGCTGAGCTGGAGTTCAGCAGTTGATGGGAGAGCAATCGGGGATCAATTTATCGCGCCTACACTACATTCTCAAAGAGGTTTGTGATCAGTCACCTGTACCTCTCAGTGTAGCCTAGCCACAGAAAGAAAGTGTATTTTTTAATCTTTCAGTTTGATGTGCTATTTGGTTCTCTCTCTCTCTGATTTTTGTTGGTATAAATTTAGAAGCAGAACTTAAATGCTGAAAATTTTGAGAAAACTTAAAAAAGACAAAACCAGAACAAAAGCAGATTGTCATGCAGTGAAGGTATGATTTTATGGAACACTATTTAGCTAAGGCCCATTCAAGGAGAAACTCCAGCAGATTGCCAGGGGCAATCTCCGTAAGATGTGGTTGCTGCTAGAGCCTGCTGTAAATATTCTGCTGTTTTGCAATTGGCAATGGTTAAACTTGGCACACATACATATAAAATACTTAGATGTAAAATAAATATTTATTTTCTTCCCCTTCAGAGATAACCACATTAATCTGATAAATATCAAGAAGAACAAACAACTAACTCAGTGGCAGGGATTCTTTAGTAAATACTGCTATCTTGTTCATTTCATTCATAAAGCTGCATAAACTGGGCTTGAAAACTGATAAGTGTACAATTTTGAACAGCATTTCACTATCCTCAACTGCAGTGGATCCATCTTTAAGGCACCCCTTTGTTTACATCAAATGAAATAAACAGGTTGTCCATGTCACTTTGAGCAGAAGGTCTTGGTTCTCAAGCTCTGCTGAGAAGTACACTTGCAATTAATGCTCTGGATATAGAATTTGTGTAAGGTGAATTTGTAAATAAAATGTGTACAGAAGACTATCAAAGCTGGTGCCAGCCTTCTTGAACAATATCTGAAGGATTTTTACATCTTGAAATAATCAGCAAACATTTGCACATAGCCATAAGATTCTGTTCTTACAGATATTTATGACTAGTGAGTTTCTTACAACAATAAAATCTTAAAACAACATTTCCAAAGACTTCAAATTCATTTTAAATGCGTTTAAAAACCAATCAATAGGAAGATATCTGTTTAGGAAGGATCAGATGCTGCCACCTTACTAAATAAGACTAGTCAAGGAATATGGTGGTGTTCAATGAGATAAAATGGGGTAGAATCTGGTCCTTTCCTTTTGTCTTTACCCTTTGGCACTTGTTTGTGCTCATTATTGTAATTCTGTTGCTGCAATATCATCGCTGGCCCACTTCTTTACTTGTAGTAAAAATGGAATTGGGTCATTACTGCTAAAGAAGAGTGATCAAGGCCATCCATCCATCTAATTCTTAAAACAGTTCCTGTTCAACAGTTTTCAATGGCTGAAAGCTACAATCCATTCTGTTCTGTCTGGTACATGCATATTTGGATGTGAGTACCCTGACATAACACTGTGACTTCTGGCCCCTTGGCCCAATCTCTCTTTCTTTCTGCAGTCTCTGTTATGTCCCATGAGCTTCAGAATGGAATAAGATATGATCTATCTGGCTCCGTGTGTGTGTGTGTGGGGGGAGCAGTATGGTCCTAGTGGGCAGAGAACTGGACTGCGACTCAGAAACCCTGTATTCTACTCCTAGCGGTGACATAAAGCTGCTGTGTGACCTAAGTCAAGTCAATTCATCTCTCTGTGGCACTGTTTACCTTTTAAAGAAAAATGTGAGGGGATGATCACAGTGGTCTACAGGCTCCATGATTTCAGAGACTTAAGGCCACAGTAAGAGAGATGTTTGGGTTCTACAGCCGCCTTTTATGCTATATGGAAATGGAGAACACAACCTGTATGCTTCCTCACTACAAAGAAATCCAAGAGGTTGTGGCCAAGTGGAAGGCGGGCAAGGTTGAGACGCCTACTGGGAGCCACAGAGCATTCCTGGAGAGAAATATGGAAAGAAACAAGACTCAAGAGAATGCAGACGAGACAAGCATTTACTAGTTGGGCAAGGCATCCAAATCCCTGAAAGCTCTCAGTGAGGAGGGTTGCTAGTAATTGTGCACAGATATTGGAGGGATCGGCGCCATTCAGAAGTGTCCTCAGAAAGTATTGGCAGGTAAGTGATACACCCAGTATTAGAGCTGGGTGAATTTTTTTCAGTGAATAGTTTTATTTGCCAAAAAATGCAGTTTCAGTTGATCCGAAGCTAGTCACAAATTGTGTCAAGTTTGCCAAATAGATTCAACTGAACCAAAAAATGGTTTTGAAATTAAATGTTTTGTTTTGACCTTTGTGATGGGGTGTTCACTCCACGTTTGCCTGGAAAGGGTTAATGTAGAGTCAGAAGGGGAATAATTAACCTGACAGGCCACAGCTAAGTAATCCCCTGACAGAGTGTGGGAGTCCAGCTGTGGCGGAACCAGCTGGGCTGGACTCATAAAGGCAGGAAATTGGCTGCAGAGGGGGCTGCTGGGAAAGTCTGCAGTCATTCCCCCAGACAAGGGAAGAGTGCTTGGAGGTGAGCAAGAGAGGTAGCCTACAGTTACTTTCTGGGAGGAGGGAGTTAGGAGGCAGGCAAACCCAGAGAGTGGGGAGTGCTGGATGGTAAGGAAAGGGCTTAGGGAAAAGCAGTAAAGTCTAGAAGGTAACAGACCTTGGCTGCTGACCAAACAATCCCTGAGCTGGAACCCAGAGTAGAGGGCGAGACTGGGTTTCCCTACTAGCCACTGAGGGAGTGGCAATGGGGCAGTGAATGGGAAACCTGCTTAAGATTCCTCAAGAAAGACTTTGATACCCTGGAAGGGGAAAATGTATATAGCAACCTGGCTGGAGGGTCACAAAGAGGCAGTAGCAGCTTTTGGAGCAGGAGTGAGGAAGCTGCAGACCCAGGGAGAGAGGTGGACAGATGGCACGCAACCATGGGAAGGGGCGTCGGCCTCCTGAAACTAGTCCCCAGAGCGGCCAGGAGACCACCCCATCTAGAGGTGAGTAGAGCACCTCATCACAACCTTGCTTGAAATATTTTAGGCTTCTTGATTCCCTGATATCATTTTAAAAATGGTTTTAAGTTCAAACCGAAATGAAACTTATTTGGGTTTTTTATTTTTTTATTTTGGAATTGCCAGTCAGCCAAAAAACCTATTATTCACCCCCACTCAACTCAGTGGCTTTGGCTTTCCTATAGCACCTCTCTGCACGGACTCCTAATTTTGTGGTAGCAGAGTCTGTTGTTTTACATCGGTGTCTATCAGATCTGCCCTCTCACTGTGACACAGGCAGTAAATTATACCTGGCAATAGCATTGGCTGGAGGGTTGTTTCTTAGTGCTAATAGTACTTGGCATTAATAAGGCACTTCCCATCAGAGACTCTCTCAAGGCATTTTACAAACAATAAGTTGAGCCTCACAATATCCCTGCGGAGCCGGTGAGTAGTAGTATTCTCATTGTACAGATGGAGTGAAATTTTTAGTTTACCTCAGGGGACGCTAGATTTGATCATCATACATTGTGGCTAAACTTGTAGCTGAGAGAGCCTCTTGTACCCTCTCACCAGGGATAGGATGAAATGCTAGTGTGATGCTTATTGCTTGTGCTCTGCTAGTGTGAGATGCTCTTTGCTGACTGAAAGCTCCATAGTGGTCCCAGGGGATTGAGACATCTTCCCTTTTGTCTGGTCTCTGGTTGGGGCAGGGTTTCCCATCTTCCTTTTTTAACAAGACACCTCAATTTACTATTCCCCTAACACCTTCCACAAATACACAACAATTTGGATCCCATTTTCCCTACCCATACTGGGGCTGAATTCCTCGATCCAAACTGACCTGGCATAAGAGGATGGAGCAGACTAAAATTTGTTTTTTCCAGTGATGGGGGGAGGGGAGGCGGGTTACCTATATTTGAACCAATCCTGAGATGAATCACATAAACGTGGTATTATCTCTGTATGATCTTAGGAAGCAAGGAAGCATATGGGGCAAGATATGAAACAGCACAGCATTTTGGACAAGGGACCTGTGATTGGATGTTCACCCCACACTCATCCCAAAAGAGTTAATGGAGGCCAACTAACTTATTAGGCCGCACATTGGGAGAATTAAGGCCGAGAGGAAGGCCCTAAATAGGGGAAGCTCACTTGTGAAGGAACAGGCAGGGCTTCTATAAAGCAGGGAGGGTTTATTGGAAATAGGTTGGGGAAGTGGAGGAGCTGCTCTATCTGGTTGTGTTGGAGACTGACTGGCAGGGGCGGCTCTAGGAATTTCGCCGCCCCAAGCACAGCGGCACGCCGCGGGGGGCACTCTGGCGGTCGCCGGTCCCGCGGTTCCGGTGGACCTCCTGCAGACGTGCCTGCGGAGGGTCCGTTGGTCCTGTGGCTCCGGTGGAGCATCCACAGGCACGCCTGCGGGAGGTCCACCGGAGCCGCCTGCCGCCCTCCCGGCGACCGGCGGAGCGCCCCCCGCGGCATGCCGCCCCAAGCACGCACTTGGCGCGCTGGGGTCTGGAGCCGGCCCTGCTGACTGGAGCCCCTTTCCAATAATGAAACAAGGCGAGGTAAGGAATCCCAGGTTGGGGGAAAGGAAACCAGAGGGGAGAGAAAAGAATGAGCCCGTTGGTGCAGAAAGACTTGGAGACCCTGGAAGGGGGAAACGCATAGTAACCTGGCTGAAGGGCCAAGTCTTGAAGAAGAAGCACAGCGAGTGGCAGAGTGAGAGAGAGTGGCAGCAGGGCATGCAGAGAGCAGCAGAACGGGGTCTTGGACCTGAAAGAGCTAATCCCCAGAGCAGCCAGGAGGAGGTGTCACCTGTGGTGAGTGGACCACATGACAGGATTCTTGTAAAAATATTCCTTAGTGTCTAATAATCACACTTGAGGTATCCAGCTACTTAATGTCCTGTTAAATTCCAGTGGGACAGATCCTAAACAAGCATAAAATGGCACAGCAGGATTAATTTTGATGACGCTATACTGATTTACATCAGGTGAGGATCTGGCACAATAGCTGGATCAAATCCTGTGGTTCTTTTCCAAATATTGACGTAGGCATTGAGGTCCATCAGGTTTTGGACTACAATTTTTTTATAGCACTTATTGTAGACTTGAGATTGCAGAACATTACCTTGGTTTCAAACAGGGGCACTGAAATTACAACTGTGTTTCAGGTTTTATTTTATCTAGTTGGAATGTTCCATTTCAGAGTTTTTTTACTACACAATTTGAGGGTATTGTAAATATCACAGAGAAGCAATTACCCTTGAACTCAATGTTCTTTTTGCTGAGCTACCCCCTGTCTTAGTATATCACAGCTCTATGTCCAAACTATTTAAACAGCTAGTGTTGGGGGAAAGATAAATATAGCTGTTAAAGCCTGCAAGATATGCTTTTAATACTGATTGGCAAAAGAAGGGGTTTCCATAATTTGATAGTTATTCAAAAGTAAACGCTGGACTTCTAATGGGAGAAATGGTCTATTATGTTGAAGAAAGAGCTAAAGGCTAATTTTTCTTTCATTGCAAAAAAATAAAGCTCCTGATAATGAGGCTGACATTTGCCAGTTGTTAGCCTCTATTTTTTACGCAGAAGGAATTCAAACTAGCCTTATGGCTAAGGTCACTTCTATTTCGCTCTCTTTTGGTCTACTGTAACCATGCTGTCACTGACATGCAGTTTTATTTTAACAGTTGCTACTTGCTCTACATAAAGACGGATATATCTTCCTGGAAAACAGAGAAGGGTTATATTTGACTTTAAGCAAACAAAGCTGTATGTCTTTGGAAGGATAGGAGTGGGAAGGTGAGAAAAATGAGAATGTTTATATGGGATGGGTTATGTTTACATAGGGCCAGATTGGGATGCCATTACTCACATTGAATAGTAACTTACTCCACCAGTAGTCACATACTATTCAGAGTGAGTATGGGTGTCACAATATGGCACACAATTTGGTTCCCACTGTATACACACCAATATATAGTCTAATATTGCAAGATGCTGAACCTGAAGTGTATAGGGGTAGAGCCTGCTCAGCACCTTACAGAAGAGAACCCTAAGATCCTCCAGTATTTTTGAATGCAGAACTTTCAATGACCTGGATGATGATGCTACAATGTGTGTGCAACTTAATCTGTGGCACTATGTGATGAATAATAATAACTGCATCAGGACCTGTATATCAGAGCCTACATTGAACATTGGGCATTCTCCTGTCTCTGGCCTGGACACTTTCAGGATACCTCTGCTTAACACCTCCAGCAGCCATTGGATATCTCACCTTCCTGAGGCTCTGACCCCCTTTTGTGGCTAGATCCTCAAAGGGAATGGGAGCTAATTGTCCGAGGGGAGTTGCAATGAGGATTTGTGAAGCAAAGCTCAGGATTACTGTGGTTTTAAAGCAATGAGAAAAAAGGCAATGGAGTGAGGAGGAAAGTTTTGCATTGGGTGAGAACATTAGTTGAAAACTGGGTACAGCTATGGGTGACACAGAAAAAGGACATTTTAATCACATCCTGACTCCAGTGGGAGCAGGAATAAGCCCCCACTTATCTATTTTTAAATTTTATAACATAGCCCAGATAACTCGGCTTCTAGATACATGTGCAAATTTTAAAAGCACTTCATAAATTGTATTGGTCAAAAAAGACTCTTCAGTGCACTATAGTAAGCACCAAATTCAGATTGTCCCAGCCCCCATTTAGCCAAGGGAGTGGGAAAAGCTGGTGGCTTTATGCCAGAGCTGAGAGGATAACAGACCTGTGCTCTGTCAGGTCAACAAGGACATGAATTCCAGGATGAAAGGCCTTACAGAGAAAATCTTTCCTCTACCATCAGATGTTCAAGTGCCTCAACTATCATTTGCAGCAGTTCTCAGAGAAAGAGGCAGCATTGCATAGTCTTTCTAATCAGTGTAACTGCACCCAGAGCAAACAGAAAGCCAACGCAGTTTTCAGAGAATTAGTTTGTGCTCCTTGTGGCAAACATAGCTAAGCAGCTGAGTAAGTGATTCTTTATTGGTTGATGCTTCTGAGTGCAATGGAAAAGACTGAAGATGTTTGCATTACACTTGGAGTTAATTGGAAATTTCCCTCTAGTTCTACTACTTCCCAAAGTTTAATGTAATGTGCACCGACACTGAACAATAGAAGGTTTGGTAATCTGTTGTGTGTGAATAAAATATGATTGGAAGTGTTTAATTATAAATGTGATCATGTGTATGAGAGAGAACAGAAGACATCTAAAGGAAGGATGATACACACAGGGGATATGAAATAAAAAGACATTGCTTAAGAGAGAAAAGCCATAAACTGTTAGGCATTTTTTTAATTTGTCACCTCTGCATTAACCACTGACTCAAACTATTAATGATGAAAGCAGACAATTATAATGGCATCCTCTAACAAAGGAACCATTATAATTTGGGCAAATAGACCCTATAACATTTTTTAATCTTGTATTTGCACAGCAGATAGAATTTGATCTCGTGTGAATTCCACATGTTTATGAAAGGTAATTTTTTCATCTGTTTATATTTTATGCTATCATAACACAGAAACAAAGGATAACTCATGGGATTGATGCAGATCTCTTCCACCCCTAGGTCACTGGTTCAGATCCAGCCTCGTCTAGCCAAAAGTGAAGATGTGATGCTTTTTGGCAGCCTAGATCATATTATTAGTATTCATCGTTGGTGCTAGACAATGTACTGATCTCAACACAGCGCACAAAGACAAGGTTTTGAGCTTCCTTGTGGATAAGCATCTGTGTCATAAGACCACCACACCTAGCCTATCCTGCCAAGGGATGAATAGGAGACTTATTGACAGACTTCTCCTTCTAAAAGTTGTCCCAGTGGGAAAGGATTGGTGCATATTGGTGAGGAAGCTTATACTATTGCTGACCTGCTGCATTCCTGAGTTTTCAGGCTCTTGGGCATCTTTCACTAGTATGATATTATTAAAACAAAACCACAGATGGCTAGACTTTAGGCAGAACCCTGAGCAAGGGTTGCTGTAGATGCTGCACCAGCCCAAAATTAACTGGTACCTCAGAGACACATCCACAGTTTTTCTCCACGTACGCCTTGTATTGGAGGGGAAATAACTGGCTGCTGGCTACCATATTATCTGACACCCCTCTGCCAGCTCACCTTTTCTGGACAGCAAGAAGGAGGTGGAGTCAGGGCTCCCTCCTTTATCCTCCCCACCCATCTGCTTTGCAGAGGGAGGAAGCGGGTGCATAGGCGTCCTTGCTTCTGTGCGCGCTACCCGGGATCTGTAGTGCTAGGGACTTTCACGCTCATGTACAGGTGTGCTGGACCAGTCATAATTTTGGCCTCAGAGTTCGTACAGAGGAAACTGTGCTTTACTCACCTCCTTGTGCCTGGCAGGGGGAGGGGTGGGTTAAATAGTGAGATGATCTTCTTTACTGCATGTGCTGCTGTTTTACCTAGGCACTGTGAGGTAAGTTTTATATGGAGAGAAATGCAGCCTGGACTCTGAGTTACTGACTTGTATACATGGTAGTTACCCCTTAACTTTATCTGAACATAGTTTTTATGTGCATTTTTTAAAGGATAGTACACCTCTAAAATAGATCTGAAAGAAACTGCCTGTGATGAATGAACAGCAAAGAGAAGATGAAACCTATATCCAGTGTCTCTGTGCTTTCTTCTATTCCTAATTAACATTTCTGACTGGAAAAAGAAATGGTGAGCGTAAAATACAGTTGAAAGGGGAAAAAATGCCAGGACAATGGAAATCATCAGTTCAAATAATAAAAAGGCACTTATAGGTAAGAAACCAGAATCAGGAACGATGGTTATTTAATGGTGCTTTTTCCTAGTGAAAAATGTAGCATTTGCTGCTTTATTGTTGTGTAGATATAATAAATATGAAGTGTTATCAGTTGAGCAGAACTAGCAGCCACTAAAAGCTTCTGTCCCCTTCAGCTGAGTCTGCTTATGTTGGTAAAAATAACAGTGATGTGCTTCTAAGAATCCAACACAATTTGGAGAAAAGGGTAGAAATAAAATTGCTCTTAGCCTTGATTAATGTTGAAAAATATTGATTACATTGCTTATCTTCCAAGCATGAAAGGCTTGAGAATATTCTTTGAAGGTGAGGCATCAATGTACTAGTAAGACTTTTAATGTGTGATCTCAAGCCCATTGAAATCAATGGGAATCATTTTATTGATCCCAAATAGCTTTTGGATCAGACACCTATTGAACAAGGAAAAAATTGTGTTTTTTAAAATCAGTTTTTCTCGTGGTCTAGGTTTTTCTGGGTTCTCAGCTGTGCCCGATATGTCCTGGGCAGAGCTGATGCAGTGAGGTTAATGAGGAGTCTCAAGAAGCCTTTCGTGGTTCCCCAGTGCTGCTGTTTGTTGTATATTGACCCAGTCTTTGAAATAATATAAAGTGGCCTCAGGGCTGATATACTGTATGCTAGATAGCTATGTCCTCAGAGGCCTATTGCATCAGTTAAGGATTGCTGGAGTGCAGCAGTGCTCTGGCCACAACCCCAGGAAGGATCCTGCTAGGCAGTGACTGTGCCATGCAGGATTGCCCAGTTAGCTAGATCCACCAGCTTTACACCCCTTTTGCACAACTACAAAAGCAACGTATTATGGTAGAGAATCTGGTGCACACAGCGAGTGTGTGCGTGTGCGTGCATACATAAAGGTCCTAATTATCGACTGCTCTACCCCAATTTTGAACCCCTTTTTTTACACTAATGTACAACTGGAGTAGCATAAGGGACAGTCAGGCTGTGTACATTTGTGACAGAGAAAATATATGATCTTCTTAGTGTATGTGCAATGTGCCTTAAGTGGCACGTGACCAGGATTTATCACTGAGTTTGATCTGCTGGTTAGATCATGAGCTTCCCCAGACCCTGCCAGGTACTGATGGAGAGTACGATGTGAACATGGATCCATGCCCCGCAACGTACGATAATAAGACCTAACTCTTAGGCCTGGTCTACACTAGGAGTTTATGTCGAATTTAGCAGCGTTAATTCGACTTAACCATGCACCCGTCCACACCAGGAAGCTAATTAGTTCAACCTAGAGGGCTCTTTAGTTCAAATTCTGTACTCCTCCCCGACGAAGGGAGTAGCGCCAAATTCGACATGGCTATGTCGAATTAGGCTAGGTGTGGATGGAAATCGACCTTTGTAGCTCCGGGAGCTATCCCACAGTGCACCACTCTGTTGACGCTCTGGACAGCAGTCCGAGCTTGGATGTTCTGACCAGCCACACAGGAAAACCCCTGGGAAAATTTGAATTCCTTTTCCTGCCTGGCCAGTTTGAATCTCATTTCCTGGTTGGACATAGGGGCGAGCTCAGCAGCACCGGCAACGATGCAGAGCTCTCCAGCAGAGGAGTCCATGCAATCTCTGAATAGAAAGAGGGTCCTAGCATGGACTGACCGTGAAGTCTTGGATCTGATCAGTGTGTGGGGCGAGGAGTCTCTGCTTTCGGAGCTGCGCTCCAAAAAACGGAATGCAAAGACCTACGAGAAGGTCTCCAAAGCCATGAGGGACAGAGGATACAGACGGGATGCAACGCAGTGCCGCGTGAAAATCAAGGACCTGAGACAAGGCTACCAGAAGACCAAAGCAGCAAACGGATGCTCCGGAGCCCAGCCTCAGACATGCCGCTTCTACGAGGCACTGCATGCCATTCTCGGTGGGTCTGCCACAACTGCCCCACCAGTGACCGTGGACTCCGACGATGGGATAGTGTCGACGGCCAGTTCCTCGGCGATGTTCGCGGACGGGGAAGATGAGGAAGGGTTTGTGGAGGACGAGGCAGGCGACAGCGCTTACAACGCTGGTTTCCCCGACAGCCAGGATCTCTTCATCACCCTCACGGAGATCCCCTACCAACCCTCCCCAGCAGTTACCCCGGACCCTGAATCAGGGGAAGGATCAGTCGGTAAGTGCTTTAAACATGTAAACTTTTATTATTAATGGAACAGGAATCTGAACTATGTGAAAAGGAGGTCTATATATATGGGGATAGAACAGAAATCCTCCTGGGAGATCTCCACGAAGCTCTCCTGGAGGTAATCAAAAAGCCTCTGCAGGAGGTTCCTGGGGAGAGCTGCCTTATTGGGTGCTCCGTGGTAGCACACTTTTCCATGCCAGGCTTTCTGAGGTATTCTGGGAGCATTGCCTCCACGAGCATGGCAGCATAGGCCCCTGGTTTGTGCTGGCTTTCACGCAGCATGCGCTCTCTATCTCCTTCAGTGACCCTCCTCAGGGTGATCTCGCTCGGCGACTCCTGCATCTAATTAGGGGAATTACTGTAATGTTACGCCTGGTCCAAAGTATTTTTAAAAAATCTCCGGACAGACGGCGTAGCAGAGACTCAGCACGCTGCTGCGTGACAAGCGTAACGGAAAGCCAAAGAATCAAATGGATGCTCATGGAGGGAGAGAGGGGGGACTGAGGACGCAAGCTATCCCACAGTTCCTGCAGTCTCTGAAAAGCATTTGCATTCTTGGCTGAGCTCCCAATACCTGTACGGTCAAACACATTGTCCGCGGTGGTTCAGGGCATAGCTCGTCAATGTACCCCCACCCCCAGAAGGAAAAGGAAAAGGAAAAAAAAAGTCTCTTGACTCTTTTAAATGTCACCCTATGTGTACTGAATGCTGCTGGTAGACGTGATGCTGCGGCACTGTACTGTAGCATCCTCCCGCCCCGCCTCATGGGTGGCTGATGGTACAATACGACTGGTATCTGTCCTCATCATCAGCCTTGTGGCAGATGGTGTAGTGCAGTAGGACTGCTATCCGTCCTCGTCATCAGCCCATAAGTAGACGGCCTGCTAACCGTCTTCATCATAGCAACAGGGGGCTGAGCTCCATCAGCCCCCACCCTTCATGTGTAAAGAAAAGATTCTGTACTGCCTGGACTATCATAGCAGCAGGATGCTGGTCTCCTCTCCCCTACACTGCTTAATGTCCTGTCTGGACTATCATAGCAGCTGGAGGCTGCCTTCCCCTCATTTCATTTCACTAACAAGTCACTGTTTCTTATTCCTGCATTCTTTATTACTTCAGCACACAAATGGGGGGACACTACAACGGTAGACCAGGAAGGCTGGGGGAGGAGGGAAGCAACAGGTGGGGTTGTTGCAGGGGCACCCCCTGTGAATGGCATGCGGCTCATCATTCCTGCATGATCTGACACGGAGCGGCTGTGCTCTCTAGTTCTCTGATACACTGCAACCCTAGTACTCTTGCCCCATATTCTAGGCAGGACTGATTCTATTTTTAGATACCATAAAGGAGGGATTGACTCAGGGAGTCATTCCCAGTTTTGTCTTTTGCGCCCCCAGCTGATCTCGGCCAGGGGCACCTATGACAGCAGCAGAAGATATAGTGCAGTAGGACTGGTAACCGTCATCACATTGCCAATTTACAATGGCATGGTAGATGGTACAATATGGCTGATAACCATCTCTGCTGTCATGCAAAAGCAAAGGAATGCTGCTGTGTAGCGCTGCTGAATCGCCTCTGTCCGCGGCATCTAGTACACATACGGTGACAGTGACAAAAGGCAAAACAGGCTCCATGGTTGCCACGCTATGGTGTCTGCCAGGGTAATCCAGGGAAAACGGGCTCGAAATGTCTGCCGTTGCTTTCCCGGAGGAAGGAATGACTGACGACATTTACCCAGAACCACCCGCGACAATGATTTTTGACCCATCGGGCACTGGGATCTCAACCCAGAATTCCAAGGGTCAGGGGAGACTGCGATGGGGTGGAACAGGGGCAAAGTTTATGCTTTCCGGATTGCCTGGAGCAGGAGTGCGCACGAGACAGGTGCTGTGCATCGTCTTGTTCATAGAGACAGACTAGACTGTGTTCATTGTTCGCAGAAATGTATCTTTGCAAGGAATTCACTCCCTTTTTCCCATCACACAGCTTCGACTGTCTCCAGACCTGCCACAGCATCCCCCTCACAGAGGCTGGCAAAGATTAGGCAGCGAAAGAAAAAGACACGGGACGAGATGTTCGCTGAACTTATGGGCTGCTCCCGAGCCGAGGCGGACCAGCAGAGCCAGTGGAGGGAGACCCTCTCTCTGTACCAGCGCTCACACAGCGAACGGGAGGAGAGGTGGCATGAGGAAGAGAAGCAGGAGACTCAAACGCTGCTTGGACTAATGAGGGAGCAAACGGACACGCTCCGGCGCCTTGTGGATGTTCTGCAGGACCGCAGGCAGGAGGACAGAGCCCCCCTGCAGTGTATCTGCAACCGCCCTCCCCCGCCACAAAGTCCCATACCCCCCTCACCCAAAATAACCAGAAGGAGGGGCGCCAGGGGCCGTGAAAACTGTCACTGCACCCCAGCAGAGTGCTCAAGTACCCAAAAGCTCTCATACCCTAAATTTTGAGAAGTCCTTCCCTTGCTGACTCACCCAAGCCCCAATCCCAGTTTCATCCCCTAACTGTCTAGTTAATTATTAAAAATACTTTGCTGTTAATTACTGTTTCCCTCATGTTTTTTTACAGAAGACTGTGTTTGAAGGGAGGGGTGGGGAAGGGGGTTGGTAATTGCATAGGACAGTCACCTTTACCAGGGTACAGACACGGGGGCAGGATCAGCAGCAGGTCACACACACAGTGCAGTCAGTAGGCACCCTGGTCGGTATGGGAGGTGGTTTCCAGGTTCTGTGTGGGTGTGGGGGTACGTGACTTTGTAGCGGGGGAGGTTGGTTACAGATCTTATGCAGCGGTCCTTGTCCTGGACCACAGAGCCACGCAGCAGAGGAATCTGTATCCGTCCTCCTCTGCCACAAGGTCACATAGCCCCCGAACACAGAGTCCCAAAAAGGAGGGATGGCAGGCTCCGTTGAAACAAGCAGTCCGGCACTGCGGACCTCTCTAGGAGCAGGAGCCTGTCATTCCTTGAGTTTAGAGGCGGTCTTTACATCACCGCACACCCTACCCAGCACAGTCTGCGTCCCAGTTTCAACCCTTTAACGCAAAGTCATTAATAAAGAAACCTTTGTTAAGTAACAATGGAACATGTATTTTATTTTTACATGTGTGTTGGAAGTGGGGGAAACGGGGTGAACGGGGTATGTAACTGCAGAGGATAGTCAACAGTAACTGGGTAAAGAAATAGGGGCAGGTTCAGCTTCTCTGTAAAGAAACTGAACAGTCACAGGTCACGCTGCTCACTGAGGAACCTAGGTTTCAAAGCCTCCCGGATGCACAGCGCTTCCAGCTGGGCTCTTCTAATCGCACAGGTGTCAGGCAGAGCGTAATCAGCAGCCAGGCGATTTGCCTCAACCTCCCACCCCGCCATAAAGGTCTCCCCCTTGCTCTCACAGAGATTGTGGAACACACAGCAAGGTGCAATAACAATGGAGATATTGGTTTCGCTGAGATCCGAGGCAGTCAGTAAGCTTTGCCATCTCCCCTTGAGATGTCCGAAAGCACACTCCACCACCATTCTGCACTTGCTCAGCCGGTAGTTGAAGAGTTCCTTGCCAGTGTCCAAGGCGCCTGTATAGGGCTTCATGAGGCAGGGCATTAGCGGGTAGGCTGGGTCCCCGAGGATCACTATAGGCATCTGCACATCCCCAACAGTTATTTTGTGGTCTGGAAAGAAACTACCTTCCTGCAGGCGTCTAAACAGACCAGAGTTCCTGAAAACACGCACGTCATGAACCTTGCCCGGCCACCCGACGTTGATGTTGGTAAAACGTCCCCTATGGTCCACCAGTGCTTGCAGCACCATTGAAAAGTATCCCGATTTCTCAGCAGCTGACTGTGGAAGAGGTGGACGATAAGGTGCGAGGAGTTGACAACAGCCATAACTGCAGCAGGCTCCATGCTCGCAGTGCTGTGGCGTCCGCGCTGTCACTGACCAGAAAAGTGTGCAAACAGATTGCCCGCCGGCGCTTTCAGGGAGGGAGGGCGGGAGTGACGGTTCAATGATGACAGTTACCCAAAACCACCCTCAACACATTTTTTCCCCCAGCAGGCATTGGGGGCTCTACCCAGCATTCCAATGGGCAGCGGGGACTGCGGGAACTGTGGGATAGCTGCCCACAGTGCACCGCTTCCAAAGTCGACGCTTGCCCCGTTAGTTTGGACTCACAAATTCGAATTAGTGTCCTTAGTGTGGACACACAAATTCGACTTTGTAAGGTCAATTCCACAAATTCGACTTAAGTTGAATCGAACTACTCTTGTAGTGTAGACATACCCTTATATTGCACTTTTCAAGCCTTTACTCAAGCTACCTTTAATATTTTATAAACTTAATATTTTAATTGCCTTCTAGAGATGAGCTCCAGAAACATCTTCTTTTCTCTTGTCTTCTTAACTTGAATGCTCCTTTCTTCTCTACTCATCTTATTTCTGTTCTCACTTTGTCCATACTGTTTACCCTTCCCTTCTCTGCTACCATCTCTCCAACCCTTTCCACTTTCTCCTGGTGATATTACTGTGTATCTCTTTTTCCGCTGTGCTGATTCCATTTCCTCTCCTTGTGCTCACTAGCCTTTCCTGCATTAACCACAACACATGTAATTTCTTTGTTGACATATGTGGGATGAGATATGGCAATACATTATTTCACTGAAAACTTTCCTCCAGGGATTTATCCCTCCTGGGTGAAATGATTGCTTTTCCCCCGTTTCAGATTAACCACCCCAGGAAGGAAATATTTAATGTTTCATTATTACCATTAATCTTCCAAGACGCTCTTTCGAATGAAAATCCATTGTTTAGCTTAACAGATAGGGATGCCAATACATATGTCTAATCTACTTATTCTCCTAACAGATGTATATGTCATGTTGTTTAGTGTTATTTTGGTAGCAGAACATCCCTGAATGTTGCAATATATTATAGAATATATTTTTCAACATAGTATGCAGACATGCACCTTTCCTATTAACTCTGACAATGTAATGGTACTTATTCAGCTGTTGTGCACAAGAAGGCATATTTATCCTTGTAAATCAGAGAAGACATCACACTATGTGCTAATGCAGCAAAACTTAATGTGACAAGGAGTGACAAAAAGAGGGTGCAATCCTGTATACATTGAAGTCAAAAGTGAAACTCCCATTTTACTTCAGTGGATGTAGACATGTTGTGGGTGGTGATGATCAGAATGCATCAAAACACTGAGGTGCCTTTCCATGTGAGGGTGGCCTAGGAGACAACATCCTGCATGTTCTGTATTTTGCACTGCCATTCTGGAATCATCACCTCTGGAAGGCAGTACTTTTGGTTATACAGGGGAGCTAAGGACATTAATTTTCAAGGCTGCAAATTCATTTCTTCGGGTACTGCCTTTTGTAAGTAGTTCCCAAAGAGCTTTGTGTGAATTAACATGTAAGATGTCATAGAACTCATAATATCTATATGCATGACCTGTAGCCTCAGCTTTTTTCTTCAATCAAAAATAGGCAGGTGAAAAGGAAGATATGCAACACATCAGAATAGAGAAGCTCAGGAGGCAAGCAGCCAGGACATTAGTGCTTATAAAGGTGTAGGTGTGAGGAATGTACAGTCAAATGTTCAGGGCCTTTAGTTTGGTAGACACGGCTCTAACATTTTGCTGTTTATTGTGACACTGGATTGATGTATAGGCATGTACAGGATTATTCACTTATATAATTACAACAGTGTCCATGGAATTAGGAGAGAGGCGCTGTGAAAAAGTGGAAAGAACACTACATGAGGAGTCAGGAGACGTGGATTCTGTTCCCAGCTCTGCCATTGACTTGCTGTGTGGCTTTTCCCTCTTTGTGCCTCTGTTTCCGATGTCCCTTTAGATGGTAAGGTTTTGTGGACAGGGACTGTCTCTCCTTACATGTTTGTACATGTGCAGTGCTTAGTACAATGGAGCTCCGATAATTAATGTTTGGCAAAGTCTTATAAGCAACTGAAACCAGGGTCTTATAGCGGATAGTCTCAGACAACCTTAACTGAAAGAGTCACTATTTGGACTGCCTGTAATGAGAAAGAAGGAAGGTTTGGATTCATGTTCACTGCTATGCTTAATATTTGCAAAAATCTTTATTTGTTTTTACTCTTTCAGGAATCTGTAAATTACATGCTTGTAGTTTTAGCCAAATGTCTGCACTCAGTTATGACGACTATAAATCATGGGAAAAAAATAAGACTCTAAAATTGGGCCTATAGATAGTGAGATTGACTGGATTCCTGAATAACATCTGTGCTACTGTTCAGGAATGCTTGCTTTTATAAACTTTTCTGACAGAGGGCTAACGAATCCCTAGATTCATATGGAAGCATACCAACTGCACCTTAATATTAAATCTCCACTGGTGTCTCTGCAAAGCACATTAGTCATTTCCATGAGTCAGGAATTGAAGACCCATCAAAAAGATCTTTATTCTCATAGACAGATCTGTTTCCTTTCCCTTATTTTAAAATCTGTTCCTGTTTCCAAATCTTCCCAGACAGACTGGCATTAGTTACTGTGAGAAGGCAAAAAGGTCTGATGATTTAATTTTATTTTTCAATATATTTAACTCTTCCTCCCAACAAAGGTTTCATATTGGTAAAGGAAGTCTTAAGTGTTTTGAATAGAGATGATGATTTCTAATAATAACCACAAGAGTGAAGGTCACAGCTGGGGTTTTAATAGAGGCCAATGCAGTTACAAGAGAGGAGGCAAATTAAAGTGGGGGATGAAGTAAATCTATATGTTTATAGGATGACATTAGGGGAAATGGTGAATTCTGTAATATCAGCTCAACATCCAGCAATTGGCAACCCAGGTTAAGGTTATATCATCTTAGTGTCTTGGGGCCTGATCCCTTGCCCCTTTTGTAAGCAAAGAATTGAACTATGGACTATTGCACAAGAGATTCTTTGGATGCGAAGAGTGTAGGTGTGGAGGTCCCAGGATGCAGTGGAAAGAGAAGGCTTTAAATGAGTCAGGCATCCACAGTGATGGAAAGGAGTGTGCTTGTATGTGTTATTGTCAAACCTACCCTCAGCTCAGTGATGACTAAGAGGCACCACACTTCATTGGGGAAAATGAATAGCACTAGGAGACATTTTGCCTGGTGAAGGCAGATCATGGATCACCTGGGAGGTGTAGAAGTAGTTTACCAGCTGCTACAACCTTTATTCCACCACATGCCAACCAGCTCTGCAGACATGTGGATGGGGTACTGAAGCCATGGACTTGCCTCCTTCCCATGTCTCCTGGGGAGGGCGTAGAGCGAGGTCCTTGCACTCCTATGAGCAAAGGAAGTCTGATTGTTCCTTTTTTACTCTACTTTTACTCATGTAACTCTTTTTACTTTGCTTTCCGTCCTGTGTAAAGGCTGAGTACAGTACGGTCTGGGATGATAAAATCACTTGGGCAAGATCCATGTCTTCTGTGTTTGTGCTTAACAAATAATAAATGAAGGTAATTCACATGCACACTGATGAGGCTAGTTTTGGCCTCATTTAGTGCCCCCTAATATTAATTTCAGAATGCAGATGCACACTATGTTTGTATTTAAAAATAGGTGAGTGCAACATTGTGTCCCGGCCTGAAGTAAAAGCCAAAACTATTACTGGGTTTCTATTATTTATTCATAGTACCCACAGTGTGCTAGGTACCCACACAATATATACCAACAGACATGTTTTGTACCCTGTAAAGCTCCCAATCTAATGGAAACTGAGTTGCTCCTGCATTGACCACCTAAACTGAAGTGCACTTTGTTGTTTGAAAGAGCTGTGGAAGGGAATAAGTAAGGAACTAAAAGAATTAAAACTTAAGCTTTGTTACTTAAAAAAACAAACAAACAAAAAACAGTCTTCAGATCATCTTGTCCCACTTACACAAGACATTGCCTGGAGATGTATATAAAGAGCAAAGAGGAAAGTCCCAGCACTCTTGCAAAGACTAATATAAGTCATTGCTTTTGGTGCTGTGTGTTACAGCTATACTTCAAACATCTCCCTTTTGTTTTCATTTATTTATTTGAGATTAATGTTCTTCTAAATGAAAAGTTAGGGACTGTGAATACCAGAAGATAAAATCCTCGGTTAAGTTTCTAGACTTGGTCTGGTTTGCATTTTTGGTTTGAATTTTTTGCTGAGCAGTGGGTGCTGACATATGACATAGCAAGCACATGGTGGACACTCAGTCCTTAAGTAATTTGGGATGAAATTCTCCCCTGCACATGCAGCCCGAGACCTGAGCATAACTTAAACTCTGTGTTGAGGGCTTTGCATAGGCTTTGTTCTGGCCCCCTGAGCAATGGTGAATTTCACCCATAGAGAACTGCTCATCTTATAAAACCTGTAAGTATTTTGGCCTTTACCTTCACAAACAAATGCAACATATGGTTTATATATAAAGACATCATATATGACATCTGTATTTATCCCAGTTTATATGATGGCACTATGGCACTACATCGCTTCAATTTGGCTGCTTCATTTTTCCTCTTTAATTGCTGAAAAATGGGTGAATAAGCTCCTCCCTCCCCGACCTGGCACTTCACCCATATGGGGGAAGAGAAAGCTGCCAGGAGATGCTGGCAGTGACTGTAGGTGGCAGGGACTGGCCATGTGTGCCTTCTGCCTCCTCCTACAGGAGACCTCACTGACACCTGCCCCTCTTTCTGCCCCCACAACAAAGGGTGGGTGGAGAGAGCTAGATTTTATTTTTAATTTTCAAACTCTGAAGAACAGTTTATCTTAATTTTTGAGGGGTTTATTGAGGAATGATAGGCTGGCATGAGACCATTTAAATGTTCCTTCCATTCAATAGGCAAGGATTCTCCTTTGACTGGGGAATGGACTCTGGGTACAATTTTCAAAAACATCTAAATGAGCTAGGAGCCTAAGGTCTTTTACAAAAGTGACTCAGGACCAGATTTCTAACTGCATGAGGCATCTGCCTGTATCTTTAGGTGCCTAAATATATTTGTAAAACTTGCCCTGGCCTCCTACATCACTTAGGTGCTTTTGAAAATTTTACTCTAGGCCTTTTGATCTCTCTTTTTCTGAAAGAAACCCAATAATGTGCTTTACTCTTGCATCCATCCAGAAGCCACTTCTGCATTTGGCAACTTGGTTGCTGCTGCCATACCCTGAGTAGAGCTTCCTCCAATTTAAGTGCAGAAAAACAAAACAATCCTGCTAATTGTCCTCTAAAGGACAGTGGTGTTTGTATCATGAACAAAAGTTCATAAAGACTCAAGGTGAAACCTTTCATTACAATTGGAAGCTGTAACGTCCTCAACACTTCATTATCGGGGCAGTGCCACCCGTACACTGTATTTGTCCAGAATACAAAAGAATTGGAATAACGAGAACTATTCCTGCTTCCCAAGAATATTTCTAATTAGATTAGTTCAGCAGTGGGCAACAGGAAAAGAGCTGTGTCAATTATTTTACATAGCAGTGAGTGATTTGGGATTTCCTCTAGTAATCATGTTAAATTTGTAACATCTATATTTTATTACAAAGAAAATTGACTTGTGGATTATGTTAACTAAAATAAAAGAGCAGCAAGTAAAATGAGTGAATTACTAATATGTATTCATGACAACCCTGCAGTATGAAAGTCTGATATTGTCACATGAATAAGATAATGTGAAATTGGAATCTGAATGCAGCTTTTCATCATAGCCCAGCATACAGTGACTCTTTAATTATCAACACTTCCTGCATAGCAGATTTAGAGAGCCCAAAATAGCACAAACTTGAAACTAGTTTTTGTTAAATAATCTCTGTTATTTTTATCTTTTTGTGGGTCAGATCTTTTAGTAAGGGAGACTGTGAGTTCATAAAAAATACTGTAGTGTGTTACTCTCCCTGTGTCTCTCGATCTGTCCCACTCTTTATTTTCTGCTTGCGATTACATTTCTTGGTGAGTACAGCCCTTCTGGGGGCCACTCAGTATCTGACTAGGTACCCAGGAGAGTTCTTGGTATGGGCAAGACCATAGGTTTCACTTTCTATAGACCGTTGGAGACTACCATAAATATAACATTTAGACTTATAGGAGAATTTTTGCTAGAAATGAACATAAATATAGAGACTTGCTGTTGGGTTTCATTTCTGTTTTATTGTCTAAAAGCTTAATCCATCTTCCACTGAAGTCAATGGCAAGACTTCTGTTGGGTTCAGCGGGATCTGGATCAGGCTCCACAGAAGGAAAATGGACCAAACTTTGCTGTAAATTTAAAGAAAGAAACAACAGTAATAAAAATCTGAGAGAGAGAATCCTTCTATCAGTCTACTTCTCAGTGCAAAATTATTTAGTGTTCTACATGGTGCAGTTATAAAACAGCAGCCTCAAACCCCACATCAAATAGTGACCCTTCCCCATATCCTATGGGTTAGAGTATGAACACCTTGCTTGGTAAGCAGTTACACACCCAAGCAGTTCTGCTTACTCCAGTGGGACTTACTCATGTGAATAATGTCTCACTAGTGGGACTAAGGGGTTCACAATCTCACCCTGAGTGTGCAAGGAATCTGGAACCCTATGAAGAAAGAAACATGTCAGGAAACTCCATGTAGAGTTTCTGAGTGGGGGTGGACTTGAATTTTGAAAAAGCAGGATGTTTGGCTCCAAGAAACCGGGGACCACTGAGATCTATGTGGGCTGGAGCCATCCACACAGATGCTATGTACTCCATTCTGCATCATAGATTTTTTTTTTAAGGCCAGAAGGGACCACTGTTATCATCTAGTCTGTTCTCCTGTATAGCATAGGCCATAGAATTTCACCTAGGGATTTCTGCATCTAGCTAATAACTTGTGGTTGAACTAGAGCACATCTTTATGAAACATAGCCAGTCTTGATTTAAAGACTTTAAGTGATGAGGAAATTATTATTGGTTAAAGAGCTTTAGATATCTTTTCCCTGCATAAGTGCTTTCAGACTGACCATTTAGCCTTCTGCTTGATTAAATAAACAAACTCAGCTCCTTAAGTCTCTCATTGTAAGACATATTTTTCAGACCTCTAATAATTCTTGTAGTTCTTATCTGAACCCTTCCAATTTTCAACATCCTTTTTTATAATGTGAACACCAGAACAGGACATGGAATTGCAGGGGTGGTCTCACTAATGCCATACACAGAGGTAATGTTGCCTTCCCTCCTATTTGACTTTCATATATTTATACAGCCACAGATCGTGTTAGCCCTTTCAGCCACAGCATCACACTAGGAGCTCATGTTTAGATGTTTACAGTATTCCCAGTACTTCTTGTAGGCCAGTCACCTATTCTTTCTTCCTAGATGTATGACCTTGTATAGTATATGGGCCAAATTGTGCTCTAACAGGGTACATCCATGGTAATTACCCACTGATTCAGGGACAATGCTTGGCAGGAGAGACATGGTCTCCTGTTTTTCCTGCCAGCCACTCTTCTGGGTCCCATGGGAATTTGATGACTTACTGTGCTCTTGCATAGGCCATTTAAACTTTTAGTGCCTTAAGAATCACCTGTACAATGGGGCTAATGATACCTAGGGTTGTTCTGAGACTTAATCTTTATAAAATGCTTCGAGATCTTCCAATGAAAGATGCTATAGAAGAGCAAAGAATTATTGAACAGTGAGATTGCCTGTTAACCTTCTTCCATCAATTTTCAGGGGAGGGAAAATTGGTAAGGCTTTCTTCATAAAATTTCCCCAGTTTCAGCTCATGGGAGTGGGGCGGGGATGCGTCACATGAGACACTGTACTACTCACATCAAAATTCTGTGGCTGGGCCCTTGGAGCACAGTTCCACCAGGCCTGCCCAGCATGCAACTGCCCTGGGCTTCCCCGTTAAAGGAGGATCCACAGGAATGCTGAGGCTGTGTTAACATGTGTAACCTCTGCTGGACACAGTGGGAATGATGTTTATCTTGTCTGAACCCCGCCCTCACTTATTATCATCCCTCTGCATACCCCGCCTTCCACACCAAGCCTGGACCAGCAGAGAGACCTCCACAAGGTACAAGTGGGAATAGAACCATGGAAGCATCAGAGCCTCCTCTTCCATATAGGATCCAGGGGAGATCTGTATATGAGGCTTCATTTATCTGGGAAAACAATTTGTCCCTAAATTAATTCTCTGCAGAGGTTGTGGGGAGGAAGGAAAGAGACGTTAATGGTAGTAACTGCTATGCCATACATTTCCCTTTTCATGTAATAAAATCACTCCTACTCTGACATCTCTGCCTTGCAACAATTATTAGGAGAAACAGAAAACCAGATAAAAAGAAACATGTATATGATCACCTTATCACCATGACATTAAAAAAAATAATTATCCTTCCCCCCCACCTACCCCTTCTAGTTTTCTCCTCATGCTCTTTTTTTAAGAGACATTTTTTTTAAAATGGGAAGCCACCTTGGATGCCACATCAAAGAGGGTACCCAGCAGGAGCTGGCTTCAGAAAGAAACTAGCATTCCAGTCACTCAGTTCTGCATCCTTAGGCATAGCGTGTGTAAAGGTAGAAAGAGACTAGAAGCTCAGACAATTCTGAATCCCTCCTCTGAGCATCACTGCAACTGAAATTGCATAGGGCAATATTAAAAGAAGGAAAATCACACAACAAAGCACTCCATCCTGGATGCTGCTGAGCACTTTCTCTGAAGCCTAGTGCTGCAAGGCATTGATTACCTCCTGGAAGGTGCTGAGTCCCCTCCTCCCCTCCCAGGTCTTTGAAAGCATATAGGATGCACAACTTGGCACTTTGCATGGTTGGCCCTGGAGGAAAAGTGGGCTGATTTTAGGACTCTTTGCACTTCATGAAGTGCTCCATACCTTGATGGCTTGTGCCCAAAATGAGCAAACAAAAGACAGAAAAAGGGAGAGGATGGGTCAATAAATTCAGAGAATGGAAGGAAACTGGGTAGGAAAAAGGAAAGACAAAGAGAAGAGACAACAAAAGAAAAGAGAGGAAGGAGGCACAGAAACAAAGAGAAGGAAGAGAGAGACAAAATCTAGACAAATCAAGGACCAGAGAAAGATACTCCTTGCACCAGAGCAAGCTGATGTCACTTTTTGCACCAACTGTACTGCCAGTGGAGAAGATTCGAGGGGGTGGTTGGGAAGGACTAATAGCAGTGGAACTCCAAACTTTGTCTGTCCTTGGCTGACACTCTGAGCTTTGTTTTCATCTGGTTGTACCTTAAAAGACATTCTTTACAGTCTCCACAAGCCAAAGTCCTTATTTGTCCTGCGGCCAATTTCTAGCCTTTCTCTCCCCGTTTCCCCAGCCCAGCTACCTAATATTATAATTAATTCCTAGCAGAGTTTGAAATCTTACCTTTTGTTCCACTAATTGGCATTAAAAAGTAGTCTTTTATTGAAGAAATAAAATATGGGCCAATTTTTCTGCTGCTTTCGGTGGGTACAGCTCCATTGAATTCAATGGTGTTTCATCTGTCTGCGGGCACAGACAATGTGGCACCACAAACTGATCTGTAACCATCACCACTCTAAATGACCACAGTTCAGCTTTTCCTCTTCACTCTCCCCCCCGCCCCCATTTACCTTTTTTCTATGAACTAAGGGTCAAATTTTGGTCTTATTTACACCAGTGAAGTCAGGAGTAACTCCACTGAATCAATGGAGTTACTCCCTGGTTAAGAACATAAGCACGGCCGTACTGGCTCAGACCATGGTTCATCTAGCCCAGTAGGCTTTCTCTGACAGTGGCCAGTACCAGGGCTTCAGGGGGAGTGTATGGAACAGGGTAGTTGGAATGATCCACTCCTACCTTCCTCTCCCGGCTTCTGGTTGCACCAATGTAACAATCAGAATCTGGCCTAAAGAAATCCTCACATCTGTAAGATTTGGCTTGATTTTCCTCTCACACCAAAGTAAAGTAGCAGTAACTTTACTGATTCTGCTGGGTGGTGATAAGCATAGGCGGCAGGTTTGTATAATTTTTGGTGGGGCCCAAAATGGTGGTGCCCCCCCGCTCCCGCCCTGTAAGCCGATATAAAATGAAGCTACAACGCGTCTGTGCCACAAGATTACAAGGGTCAATTAAAAGTGGAAAGTCAGAAGCAGCACTTGCCTACTTCAATATACAGTATTATATTTTGTTGCACCTGTTGTGATGAAGTGGGAATGTTCTTAATATTTTCTCTGAATACTGTGTGGGTGCCTCAGTTTCCCCTGCAAGATGCCAACTGAAAGTGTTGGGGACAAAGAGATCAGGTGGCCTCCTTGTCCGGAAGAGACACAGAGGCCAGAGGATGGAGTGTCAGTTTGGAGCTGGCTGGGGAAATGGGGAGAGACCCAGAACCTGGTTCTGGGCTCCCCAACCCCCAAGATGGACCTGACAGAGGGGTTCTGTTTTCTGTACCAACAAGCTTTGTTTAAACTGTGTTCCCATCATCTAATAAACCTTCTGTTTTACTGTCTGGCTGAGAGTCACATCTGACTGCGGAGTTGGGGTGCAGGGACCTCTGGTTGCCCCAGGACCCGCCTGGGCAGACTCGCTGTGGAAAGTGCATGATGTGGAAGGGCATGCTGAATGCTCCGAGGTCAGACCCAGGAAGGTGTAAGCTTCTTGCCCTGGAGACAGTCTGCTCAGAGTCTGGCCTTTGTCTCTTTTCCAGGCATTAGGAGGCCACCCGATCTCTCTGTTCTCCAACACCTTCAGTTGGCACCTTGCAGGAGAGTGGACCAGGCCATCAGTTACCAGGAGACAGGGTTTCAGCCATTCTCTGTGCAGACAGCTCACAGTGTTCCTCTAGGGCTCTACAACAATCACACCCCCTTATCCCACCATCTAGATCCTTGAGAAATGCAGAGAGGAAACTGAGGCACCCACACAGTATTCAGAGAAAACATTAAGAACATTCCCACTTTGTAATACCTGTATACGGCAAGTTATATATTTTAAAGGGGTGTAAAATAGTCAAGTATCGTGCTAAACAAAATGATACTCCAAACTGACCACCAAATTTAAGTTGCACATTTTTCCCCTCAGGTGAGGGCTCTGGGGTTGGGCTGAGGATGAGGGGTTCGCAGTGCAGGAGGGTGCTCAGGGATGGGGTGCTGGGGGCACAGGGACTGGGGTGGGGCAGGGATGGGGATAAGGAACTTGGGATGCAGACAGGCTGTCCCAGGGCTATGGCCAGAGAGGACTCCCCTCCCCGTTACCGGCAGCCGCAAGCTCCAGGGGAGGGACCCCTCCTCCCCCTCCCCGCAGCACACTCACTCTGCACCACAGTCACTGCACATGCTCCTAGGGACTCTTTCAGGTCCAGAAAGCCCACTCGCCTCCCCTGTGGTGGGTACCAGGTGTCACGGAGTTCCTGGGTGCTGCTCTGGAACTGCTCCTCACAAAGCCAGTCAGAACTTTGGGGAGCCTCCTCTCCCTTGGAGCAGACTTTTTCAGGGCAAGAAGCTCATACGGCTTCCCCTCCTGGGTCTCTCCTTGGAGCATTCAGCATCCTCTGCCCCTCCATGCCCTTCCCACAGTGAGCCCGCCCCGGCGGGGTCCTGGGGAAGCCACAGGGTCCTGTCCCCCCACTTTGCAGTCAGATGTGACTCTCAGCCAGCCAGTAACACAGAGGTTTATTCGATGACAGGAACAGGGTCTAAAACAGAGCTTGTAGGTACAGTGAACTGGACCTCTCGGCCGGGTCCATTCTGGGGGCAGTGAGCCAGACCCGCCTTATCTGCACTTCACGCCTGGTCCCCAGCCAGCTCCAGACTCCCAAACCACCTCCAGCCACTCCCAAACCCACTCCTCTCTGCTCAGTTCCTTTCCCGGGCCAGGAGGTCACCTGATCTCTTTGTCTCCAACACCTTCAGCTGGCACCTTTGCAGGGGAAGGGCCCAGGCCATCAGTTGCCTGGAGACAGGGTGTCGGCCATTCTCTGTGTAGACAGCATCACACTGGCCCTCTAGGGCTTTACAACAATCACACCCCCTTATCCCACCATCTAGAGCCTTAAGAAATGCATTGGGGAAACTGAGGCACACAGACAGTTTTCAGAGAAAACATTAAGCACATTCCCACTTCGTGACATCTGTATACGACCAGTTACTTACTTTGAAGGGTGTAAAATAATCAAATATTGTGCTAAATACAATGATACTCCAAACTGACCACCAAATTTAAGTTGCATGTTTTTCCCCTCAGGTGAGGGTTCTGGGGTGGGGCTGGGGATGAGGGGTTCACAGTGCAGGAGCGTGCTCGGTGCTGGGGGTGCAGGCTTTGGGGTGGGGCAGGGCTGAGGATGAGGAACTTGGGGTGCAGACAGGCTGCCCCAGGTCTAGGGCCAGAGAGAACTCCCCCCCACCCCGTTACTGGCAGCAGCAAGCTCCAGGGGAGGGACCCCTCCTCTCCCCCCCTGCTCCCCCACAGCACACTCACTCTGCACCACAGTCACTGCACATGCTCCTAGGGCCCCTCTCAGGTCCAGAAAGTTCACTCACCTCCCCTATGATGGGTACTGGGGGTGGGGGGGTTGCCATCAGAGGTGGCCTTCCATGTTGCTGCCCCTCACCATAACTTCACTGTGGATGGGGGATGGGGCTGCCCCTTGCCCAGCATGGGGCAGGAGTGGGGGCTGGGGCTGGGGCTGGGGCAGAGGGGGAAATCATAGGGTCAAACACTCACGGAAGCCCCAGCAGCTGCTAAGGTGAGTGATGTCCGTCTCCTGGCCGGAAGTCCCCTTCACATCTCCTCCAGGTAAGGGGAGGGGAGAGGAGGGCTGCCAAGCATGGCACGACCCCCTCCACTCCCTCCCCCTCCTGAGGTGCTACAGCACTAGCAGTTTGCACTGCTGTTATGCTGTAGCCCTTAGGCGGCGGCAGCAGCAGCAGCAGCAAAGGAGAGAGACGCGCGCTGCGCACTCTTTACGTTCAGGCAGGGAAGATCCGGGGCGGGGGGGGGGACGCTCCAGCCCTGGCGGCGGGGGCTGTGTGAGAGGTGGGGGTGGGGGCAGGGGGGCGCTCCAAGCAGGGGAGAAACCTAGCTCCAAATATTGGTGGAGCAGAGCCCCTGACTGTGAATATTCCTGGGGCTTTAGCCCCAGGAGCCCATATAAGTTGGCACCCATGGTGATAAGGTGTGTGTAACTCCCAGATCCTAGAGCCAGCCAGACGATGATTCTGTGCCTGGCATAGGTCAGCAGAGCCCTGGGATTTCTCTGTATTATGCATGTCTGACTGTAACCCAAAAGGGATGTCTGCCATCTACAGCTTGCAAGAGCACCAAGCACGCCTGACTGTCCCTTTCCCTACCCCCGAGAATGCCCCTAGCACATATAGGTGTTGGTGTACAATTGGTAATCCTAGTTCTACACCAGCTGGAAAATCTCTCATGCAAGGGGAATGCCCAGATGGGGAGATCTGGCTGCTCATAGGTCACTTTGCATCATGGGATTGATGTGGGGCTCAGGATGGAGCTTAATGGATTTACACCTGTGTAAAAATGATGCAAATGAGGAGAGGCCTATTGATTCCAATATGACATTCCATTTTCAGCATGTTGTTACTATATTTTTTTACTATTTAGCAGCCTACATGCTGGTACATCGACTGTTTTGCCTCAAAAGAATGAAATAGCACATGTAAGTTTTCCTATATTTTCTTTCTATCTTACTTTCTGTATTCCCATTATGTAGTGTGAAATAATTAACTTCTTCTGTATACAGTAATTAGCCTTCCAAAGATTGATATTCAGTGACTGATCATTGGTGAATTGCATTTTTTAAAAAGAAAATATCATTTTACAAATTACAATATTAACTTCCGTACAAGGAAAAAGAGGATTCCAAACAACTGTTGAAAGGAAAACAGAGAGATACTGTTTTGTTCTAGTTGTAACAAAAGTAGCAGCCAGGCAGTAATCTAGGCGAGCTTGATTTCTTCAAACCCAGAGGCGCTCACAGCTAAGTTAGAACTTCAATGAGGCTCCAAACCTGATGTATGCAGCCAGGGCAAGAAATGTTTAATAATATTATCTCTTGTTATATGAAGCCATTCAACCAAGACATTCAGTGATGGGAGAAGACATAATTATTACTGAAATATCTACGTAGCTTCCTTAGTGAGTTTCATTTTTTGATAGCACAGAGCATATATTGGGCCATACTTTACATCATCAAATTTTATGAGGAATGGGCAAATAGCATTTGTTGTGATAAATTATACATGTAGAATTAACTAGATATAATATGATTAATATAATACGTGTTCACACATGCATATACTATATATATTTATAACAGAGTGTGTGTGTCTGTACATGCAACTATGTACTCAAGCATTTTTATTTATTCATTGGAAATAAATAGGCAGAAACACATTAGAGACAGAATTACACACAAGTGGATCTTGAGTTATACCTCTTTTCTTGTGGTACATATTTCTTCAAGAGTGATTCCCTGAAAGCTGTCATGTAAGTATTAAGTAAATCAATCAATTGTTTTATTGCTTGCACCATTCAAAGCTAGCTTTCCATCTGTCAGCTGTTCTTACCTCTGTTGAGCTCTCCCCAATCATTTTTTTTAAACTCAAAATGTGCTTGGTTTCATTAGATAAGATTTGTATAGATATTTCTTTGGAGTTACCTTATAAATTTTTAGATCTGCAGCAAACTAGACAGTAATATTATTTTCAAACAAAAATAATTTATTAAAAGAGAGATAAGAGGAGAAGTGAAATTTAATGGAGTCTAGCTAACCCCATGTACCACACTTCCTTTTTGACACCCTCTTTGCAAAAATACGGTACCTTTTGCAAAGAGCCAAATGTTAAAAGGCTTGAAAATGAACAATTAAGCGATCCAGAAAGTTTACTCTGTCATGTAATCCTTCCTCCTACACTTTAAAACCCAGACATGCCCTTGCCTTAGGCATCATCACTAGAAAAAAAATTTGCAAGCTTCACTGGATGGATTCAGAGATTACATTTATTTTTCTCTCATAATATACAGGCAAAATAATTGTTTATTCATGGTCATAGTTGTAACTGGTACAGTCCAATCTTTGTCTAGTTTGGGTAATTGCCTCTGTGCCAGAGCTGTCCCTTGCAGAGTGGTTTGGTGGTCTTGTTCCCTCTCTGTGTCAAGCATTATCGCATCAATTCCATACAAAATACACCCCTAATACTTACCTGTGTGTGTAAGCTTAAAGTTCACATTCCGTGAACTTTTACACGAGCAAAACTCAGTCACTCGAATGTCCACATAAGTTAAAAATGCAAGAGGCACACGTTAAGCCCAAGTGAACTGACTTTTCAATTCTAGGGAAGAATGTTGGGAATATTTTTGAGATGGGTGTCCTGCTCTCCCCATTATACCTCCGTAAGACATAAACAGAGCAACATCTGGACAAGTTACACTGTTGCCAATTCATTTTGTTTTGCATATTCACTATTCTAGATTAATGCAGAGGGAGGGATTTGTACTGTATGTCTGTAAGAACAGTTGCTGAAGAGATGAAGCCATACAGAGGGGCTAAAAGCTCCTGTATTTATTATCTAGGAATGAAAGATTTCCCTACGTATAAAACAGGGAGAGTGTGACGCGGTGTATCAACCCTGCAATGGGCAAACAGAGTCTGACTGCTCATTGTGATCCCAAATAACCATACCCCCCCCCTCGCCCCTGCTATGCATGCTCCACGGGGAGTGAACAGAAGAAAGGAGGCAGCTCAGCTCCGTTGGGGCTGACTGAGGAAAATGAAGGATGTGTGGTGCAGGCTACTCCAGAAGAACTATCGACCCTCCAGTCTGCTGAGGCTGTGGACCCTGACTACATTGCGGAAGACCAGCTGACTGCAGAGACTGATGGGGACACCAAGCCACTGCCAGCCAAGGAGATGCCTGAGATGGGCTTTATGGTAGGTAGTGACCCAGGGAATGTATTAGGAGCCGATAGGGAGTTTATAAAAAAAATATCAGCTTCATAGGGCCATAGGTCTGAACCTGTTGGAGTAGGGTGGGCCCGGGTTCCCCTAGCCCTGCCCCGCACTTGCCACTAGGTGTAGCTGCTGGGGATTTTTGATATAGACTGCTTGTTTGCCCTGCCTCACGCAGAGGAGTCAGTGCCCCCAAATGGCTATTGTTTGCCACAGCCAGGAGGCTGAGGGGCTATAGATTTCTTGTTTGCTCTGCCCCACCCAGGGGTCCAGAGTTCCTGATTGTGATCGCTTGACTCAGCAGGTAATCTCGACAACTGTGTGATGGGGTGTATCAACTCTGCCCTGGGCAAATGGGGGTGACCCCCACTGGCCATGCCGAGCTCTGTGACAGAAAGTTACCGTATCTTGAGCAGTACAGGGGCTTGGTCTGGGAATTATATGCAAGACACTGTGTTGCTTCTACCAGTAAATTGCACAAATTAGCTCTGTACCATGTAGCAGATAACTCATCAAAAGTCCTATACAAACAGGAGTTACTACTTCTGCTTCATTAATCTGAAATATCAGTATATTTCTGTGAGAAGGGAAGCAGTTTAGGGGGATCCATCAGCTGATAGAATCTGTTCTATAGGCCCTATATAGATTATTGTATAGTTTTGTAACTACACTGAAAAAAGTAAGACTATGGGCCACATGGTGACTTTTCAGTCACTGACCATGCTAGTAGCAGAACTGCACTGCTTCAGTGGGACCTCCGATAGGCACAATGCCTCCTAGAGCACAGGAAGAGCATGATTGCTGCAACACACTTTGAATGGGTACAGCATGTGTGCGCTCTCATGTGGGCCCCATGCAGTGAAGAAAGCAAGCCAATACCTTGCCTACTCCCTGTTCCTTCCCATTCTTCTAGGCATGCTTGGGTTGCAAGTATTGTACTTGTGCCCCAGTTCCTAGGTAAGGAAGACTAATTGTACCCTTTCCCCCCCTTGCACATGATGGGCAAAATCTAGCCATTAGAGATGGCTGCGTTTCTGATACCCAGTATCTTCAGATTATTCCTTAAACAAGTAGAATATTTCGATGGTGAAATTATGTATAAACCCTGCTTCACAATTAGTTCCAAAAGTCAGGTAATTACAGACTTGGAAAATACTGCTGACACAGCATCCTAGAGATGTGCCGTATGGCATAGAGTACACCTTAAAAGCTTTGATGAACTAGCACAGAAATTGAATTGGTTTATCAGCATGGGAATGACAAAATGGATCAAGATTCAGGAGCCAAAAGAGAGGGAAAAACAAGAAACTAAACGAGGAAATTGCAGAAGTCAAGAGCAGGGGTGGCAAGTTGTATGGGCCTGTGGTGCCCAGGCTCCAGCAAATTCAGGGCCCGGGGGCCCCGCCTCTACCAATGTTCAGGGCTGGGTCTTTCCCCTGGCCCTGCCTGCCACCCCCGCGCGCCTCCCCTGGAGCATCCCCCGGCC